>NW_006921931.1:2822301-2841134 GCF_000298275.1 Orycteropus afer afer
ACATACCCAAAGCAGCTACTCAGCTCCTTGATTGCCAGTCTCCTCATGGGGAATAACTACCACCAGCTGCCCAGCCACTCAACCAGGCCCAACCAAGTTGACACACAAACATAACTACCACACAAAGCTTTACTTGTGCTTGGAATCACAGGAAAGTAAGAATGAGGGAAAAGAGAAAAAAGGCATGAAGGAGGGAAGACAAACATAAGATGACACATTACTGAGTTGGCCACATCTTCAGAAAACACAGCTATTGTTGTTAGGTCTGGAGTCAGCTCCACTCATGGCGATTTTACGTATGACAGAACAAAGTACTGCCCAGACCTGCATCATCATATCCATGATCTGTGATGTGTTCCAATCCACTGTTGAGGTTATTGTGTTAATCCATCTCACTGATGGTTTTCCACATTTTTGCTGACCCTCTACTATACCAAACACGATGTCCTTTTCTAGTGATTGGTCTTTCCTTATGACATATCCAAAGTAAACAAACCAGAATTTCACAATCATCACTTCTAAGGAAGATACTGGTTGTATTTTTTCTAAGTCTGATTTGTTTATTCTTTTCAAAGTCCCTGGTATAATCAGCATTCCTTGCTAACTCTATAGTTCAAATACATCAATCCTGTTTTCTTTTTCCATTGTCTAGTTTTTGCATACATTTGAGGCAACTGAAAATATCATGGTTCGTTCAAGCTCACCTTAGTCTTCAAGGCGACATCTTTGCTTTTTAACACTTTAAAGGCGTCTATGCAGTATGTCACTTGATTTCTCAACTGCTGCTTCTGTGAGTGTCAAGTAGAATGAAATCATGGACAACTTTATTTTTCTCTTCATTTACTATGATGTTGTTTATCAGTCCAGTTGGAAGAGTTTTTCTTTTCTTTATATTCAAGTGTAATCATGCCTTAGTTTATCACCTTCTTCAGTAAGTGCTTCAACTTGTTTTCATTT
Source organism: Orycteropus afer afer (assembly GCF_000298275.1). Lineage (NCBI taxonomy): Eukaryota > Metazoa > Chordata > Mammalia > Tubulidentata > Orycteropodidae > Orycteropus > Orycteropus afer. Next base: position 2,823,259 of record NW_006921931.1, read on the forward strand.
TTAGCAAGAAAAGTTATACTATATGCATATTTCAGGTTATTAGTGAGTTTCCTTCCAATCCTGATGCCACACTCTTCATACTATCCCACTTCTCAAATTATTTATTCAACATACAGATTGAATCAGTGATATGGAAGGATATGAGCTTGACACGCACATTTTCTAATCCTGAATCACACTATATCCCCTTGTTCTGTTTAAATGGTTGCCTATTGATCTATGTACAGAATCCCTATGAGCATAATTAAGTGTTCTGGAACTTCCATTCTTCAGAATGTTAGTCATAATTTGTTATGATCCACACAGATGAATGTTTTCTGGTAGTCTATAAAACACAGTAAACACATATCTTTCCAATATTCTCTGCTTTCAGTCAAGATCTATCTGACATTAGCAATGATATCTTTTCTGAATTTGGCTTGCAATATGGCAGTTTTCTGTCAATACTTGGTTACAGTCATTTTTTAATTATCATCAACAAAATTTTGCTGACCTGTGATATAAATGCTATTGTTTGATACTTTCTACATTCCAGTTTATTGCCTTTCTTTAGAATGGGTACAAATATGGATGGACCTCTTCCAATTGTTTATTTTTCATATTTCTTGATACAGGGGAGTGAGTGCTAGTTACTCATTAACACAGGGTATGTTGGAAGAGACCACATGTCACTCCTTCAGTTTGAATAGTCCACTGGTGGAGAGAAAGGGTGGATAACCAGATCCTTCTCATCTGTTGGTTTAAGATCATATATACAGGGTGTAAATTTCTCAGTGCCTTCATATTTTGTAGCTTGGGGCCTCTGGGAAGTCACTGTAGAACTTATCACTGGGACTGCTGCAAGTGATAGAGACTGTTCCTGAAAGCTGAGGGGGAGGCTGAGACAATCAGCAGTACTACAGATTAGGCAAAGAAAAAAGTGAATTTTTTATGGCCATGGGAATAGTGTGAGTCATTGTTAGGGCCTTTCTGGCCAGGAAACAAGACAATTTGCCAAGGCCCAAAGGGAGCTATAGGGTTTTATAGATCTGAAGTGTTGTATAAGCTTATATAAATAAGAACAGGTGAAGATGAGTCAAGAAGTATTGCAGTCAAAGGAATGAATATGTGCCAAGATGAGGAGATGGGAGAAGAAATGATGCCTTACGAGTCTAAAAATCATTCCACAGTGCTGGAGGGTAGAAAGCATGTGGAGAAACTAAGGATTTTAAAAAATATCAGATTGCAAAGGACCTTTAAGTGTGTTAAGACATATGGACTTTATTCTGATCACACAGGGGAAACACTGACTGATAAAAGCCAGTAATTAACTTGAGTTTTAAAAATTTACTAATTTATTTTTTACCAGTTGTCCTAGAGTTTGCGATATGAAATTATAACTAATTTAAATCCACTTTCAAATAACACTATACTACTTCATGGGTAGCACAGGTTACAAGATTATAACAGAGTATTCCCAGTTTCTCTTCCTACCACTTATAGTACTGTTGTCTTTCATTTTACTTATTCATATGCTATTATTACCCAATATAATTACTATTATTACTTTGAACAGTTATCTATTAGGTCAATTTGGAATAATATTTTATTTTACCTTCATTTATTCTCGCTCTAACGCTCTTCCTTTCTTTATGTGGATCTGAGTTTCTAACCTTTATCATTTTCCTTCTCTCTGATGAACTGCTTTAAAATTTCTTGAAAGACTAGAACACGGGTGGAAATTCTTTCAGTTTTTCTTTATCTGAGAAAATCTTCACTTCTCCTTCTCTTATGAGGGATACTGTCTTTGGATATAGACTTCTACATTGGTGATTTCTTTCTTTTTTTTTTTTTTTTTTCATTGTTCTGAAGTCCAGTGTAATTCATATCCTTGTTGTTCAATGGGTAAAGTGGAGGGTTTTTTTTTTTTTTAAGTCCTGTTTGATTTTCTCTGGATCTGTCCTTTGATTTCTGTCATTAATTTTGGAAAATTCTCAGCCATTATTACTTCAATTATTATTTTTTTTCTTTTCTCTCTTCTCCTCCAGTATTCCCATTACATGTATGTTAAAAATTTTGTAATTCTCCCACAATTCTTGGATGTTCTATTCCATTTTTTAAATTAATTTTTCGTCTTTGGAGTTCGTTTGGGCATTTTGTCTTTGCTTATCTTCAAGCTCAGTGTTGTTTCCCTTGGCCATATTCAGTGATAAGCCCAGCAAAGGCATTCTTCTTTTGACTAAAGTGTTCTTGATTTTTTCTAAAGGTCTCATCTCTTTGCTGACATTATTCATCTGTTCTCATATTTGGCTACTTCTTCTATTAGAGCCCTAAACCAAAAAAACCAAACACACTGCCATCGAGTTGGATCTGACTCATAGTGATCCCTTCTTGGGTTTTGGAGGTGGTATCACTACAGAAGTTGATTGCCCAACCTTCTTTCCAAGGAGCAGCTGGTGGGTTTGAACCACCAGCCTTCCAGTTAGTAGTCACATGCCTTAAGCACTATGTCACCAGAACTCCTATTAGAGCCCTAAAACCAAACCAAACTCAACTGCTTTAGAGTCGGATCCAACTCATAGCCACCCCTTCTTGGGTTTCCAAGACAGAAACACTACCGAAGTAGATTGCCTAACCTTCCTTCCCAGGAATGGCTGGTGGGTTTGAACCACCAGCATTCTGGTTAACAGTCAAATGCCTTTGGCACTACTCCACCAGAGCTCCCATTAGAGCCCTAGACATTTTAATTATAGTGATTTTACTATGCCTATCTGATAATTCCAGTCTCTGTTACATCTCACTGTTTCTGAAGCTTAATTTGGCTCTTGAGACTATGTTTTTTCTTGAATTTTAGCATGTTTTGTGGTTTTTCTTGTTGTTTTTGAAAAGTAAACATTATGTACTGGAATAGGAACTGAGGTAAATAAGTCTTTCATATGAGTTTTTATGTTAATCTGACTAGGAGTTGGGCTGTGGTTAACATTTTCATATCTGTAGGTTCCAGAGGATTTAGTTTTCTCTAGTTTCCCACTCCTTCCATATTTTCCTCGGGTTTCCCTAACAACTCCTTCTTATGGCCTTTTTAGCTGTAACCACTGTTATACTGATTGTTATCAACTCTGTTGATGGAGAGGTAAGGTGTTGAGGAGAGAAAGCTTATATAGTTTTATGATTAAATCTCAGTCTTTTAATGGGCCTGAGTTTTGGGGCTGTAACCTTAAGAAATGTTTTTTAGTCTATTTTCTTCTCCCTTTAAGACAAGATGGCTAGAGGGGGCGGGAGTTGGGCAATTGCCCTTCCTCATAGTCAAATAAGGCTATGGTAAAGTCTTTTCCCTTGGAAAGCAGGCCTTTCCTATGAAGAGTTCGCTGCTTGAAATATGAAGAGATTTGCATTGACTCTTCACTGTGAGAACTGTTGTGTTTCTGAGGTAAAATACATGAAGGTAAGCCCCAATCCCCTCCACCCCAATCAGAATAGGCCTATATTGTTGACGTTGTTGTTATGTGCCATCGAGTCAGCCCCGACTCATAGCGACCCCTCCTTGGGTTTCCAAGGCAGTATCGCTACAGAAGTAGATTGCCCAACCTTTCTTCCAAGGCCTATATTAGTTTTTCACTACTAAGGTAGTCCACACTGAGCCTCTAGAATTCATCAAAATTATCATTTAAGTGTTCCTTCCAGTTTATCAGAGTCTTTGGGTGGTGCACATGGTTACGTACTTGACTACTAATTGAAAGGTTGGTAGTTCAAACCCATTCAGCAGCACCTTAGAAGAAAGAGGCCTGGCAGTCTGCTTCCACAAGGCCACAACTTTGAAAATTCTATGGAACACAGTTATATTTTGAAACATATATAACTCTCCATGAGTTAGAATTGATTCAACAGCAACCAGTTTCATTTTTTTTCTTTCTCTTTGTTGGTTATTATTCTTATTACCAGTTTATGGTTCCCATGGCCATCTACTTCAGGTAAGCCTACCTCAGCTTTGATTTTCTCTAGTCACATGTATCTCTGACTTTGAGGGTGATAGTTCACCCTGTGGCCTCAATTCTGTGCTGTATCTAAGAAAAGTCACTGCTCTTTAGTTTGCTGAGCATTTTTCTTGTAGTAAGGATGAAAGTGACAACCTCCAAGTTCTTTACATATTAGGACTGAACTGGAAATACATATGACCTGATTTTCATTTGGGAAAGTTCACTCTGACTGCCAACTGGGAAAAATATTGAAAAGGAGTAAGACTAGAAAGAGAAACATCAGGTAAATGGTTTTTGTGCTAATAATAGCTCATACTTATTGAGTGCTTACTATGTGCTAGGCACTCTGCAAAGCATTTTACATATATTAACATGTTTGACCCTCCCGTTAATCTTATGCGTGTGCTGTTATTTTCTTTTTGTTATCCCTACTATGTAGATGGGATACAGAGACATTGAGTAGTTTCCCATGGCCCCACAGCCAGAGGCACAGCTGGGATTTGAATACAGATAATCTGGCTCCGTAGTAGTCCATGCTCTGAACTACTGTAACATACTGCTGGTGCTGCGTTACAAAGTAATCTAGAAGTGAGATGAACTATTTGAAAGAAACAGCATTGAGGGAAAGATGAGAAAATGATATGAGATCACTAGATAATGAGCTGTAGAGGAAAGTGCCAAGGACTGGGTAAAAGGTTCAGTGACTGAGAAGGAGTGATGGGTAAGATAGGAGGACAACCAAGAGATCGTACTGTCTGGAATTCCAGTGAAAAAACTGAGTAAATGAGGAGAAGATTAAGTCTATCTTCTGCAGCTCAAAGTTCTAGAGAGATGAGAAAATAGACCAGTGAGTTTAGCAGTACTGTATCAAACAGAGCCAGTCCAGAAAGCAGAAACTACATCAGTTATTTAAATCAGATATTTGACAGAAATAATTTAATATTAGGGATTGTTTAAAGAGATATGAGAAAATTGAAAAGGCAAAAAGGGAATATTTAAGTTGCACAGAGATAGGAAGTTAGGAAGCAGTTGCCATCCTTTGGGGAGGGGGTGGCAAAGGAGGCAAAGGTTCTATGAGGACTCAGAAGCTTGGGATACAGAGCTGGGAAAAGGACCTCTGAGGATCAGAGTGCTGACTTCCTACTGGTGCTGGCATCTCTGAAGAGGTGTGATGAGGCTGGTTATGGAATTATGAAGTAAAGCTGAAAATGAGAACCAAATACTGCTACAAGGGTGAAGAACTGTTGCTGGCACAACTGACAGAAAGGAGCAAGTTTCTTCTTCCTCCTACAACCTCTTAGTCTCCTTCACATGCTGTTTTTTTTGGCAGAGCCCAACAGAGAGCAGCTGCATCACAGAGCAGACTATAGAAAGGTGGGTTTGGAGCTTAGAAACAGTAGCATAACAACTAGCTCAAGCAGAAAGGTCATTGGTGACCTTAATTCAAGTACAGTATTTTTATGCAAATAGCACACATTATATGTATTTGGCAAAGCACACAGTCCCCTTGGTTAGCTTCCTATGCATACTATGTGAGTTACATGGTTGTGTATGTTATCTATGTGGGCACATTGTTTGTGATTAAATACAGAAGTTTTGGAGGAATGGCAGGAATGAAAGATAGCTAGAGGTGAGAGGAGAGAATTGAGAAAGTGAGAAGATGGTTTGGAGTTTTGATGCAAAGGAGCAGTTGTTGCTAAGGAAAGTGGGGACAGGAAAATACATTGAAAAAAGAGAAATGACAGCATACAGCATGTTATTTGCTTTCTATTTTCTCAGATGGGAATGATTCAGTAGAGAATAAAAATTTGATGGAGAGAAAAGGAAGAATTCCTGAAAGGATGCTTTTGAGTGGGTGAGATGGTATAAGACCAAGTGCAAATGCAGAGACTGGCTTTAGATATAATAAGGTGGGGAAGGGGGAAGGGAAGACAGGAGAGATTGTCATGGCTTATTTGAGTACTTATAGGCATCAGTCTTTCATTGTTCTTGAGCCTGGTGATCGGTTCATTTCTGTCCTTTTGTGGAAGTGATGTGCTATAAACCTGAAAGGATTTGTGTTTGCCATTGTGACTGGTTTTGTCTGATTATCACAATCTAGACAGGATGAATTTTTGACTAGTTCCTGATATTTACCTAATCTTTGTATAGTATTACTTTTAGTGTTCTAAATGAGGAATACAGTAGCAGAAGTTTGATAGCAGCATAAGTTATTTTGAGAGTGAATTCCTGGCATGATTCTTCCCCTGGAATGATCTGCAAATCTTGCATTAAGATCCTAAGTATCTTGCAGGTAATGTAAGTAATGGAGCTGTCATATTCAGGCTTTAGAATAAAATTCTTCTTGTGGTGACAACATTAATAAAAATAATTCTTATGTACCTATTGGGATCTCTTTAACCAGAGTTTATATACAATAATTTCTATTGTAAATGCAATACATTTGTTCTCCCTTTACTAAAACTGAGGATACCAAAACTAAACCAGACTCACTGCTGTGGAGTTGATTTGACTCATAGCGACCCCTCCTTGGGTTTCCAAGGTGGGTATAGTGACTAGGGCATTTGACTGCTAACCAGAGGGCTGGCAGTTCAAACCCACCAGCCACTCCTCCAGACCTCCTAAAACTGAGGATACTGGAGTCTTTTACTAAGAATTTCTAAGTCTGTACTCTCAAAACTTTTTTTGTGTAGCTAAAAGTGGATATATGGATCAGTAGAAGTCCTTTTTTATTTGAATGATGAAAAAGAGATAACAAAATCACTGACTAATATAAGGAGGGATATCATACATTATTGGATAGCTAGATAAATATTTTTCTTCCTCTTCATGAGTTTAGACAAGATTGATTTTCAGAATTAGTTATTATAAACTCTGTGTGTGTGTGTGTGTGTGTGTGTAACAGAGATTGAGACAGAGGGAGAAGTGAAGGAGAAAGAGAATTGAGATTGAGATTTTGGAAAACTGGCCACAGCCACAAATACCCTATGTTAATAGGAGTTATGGATGACCAGCTGAAGGATCTCGTCCATTGTAGATATTTACTACTGGGAGAGGGAACTCTGGTGGCATAGTGCCTAAGACACTTGACTTCTAATCAGAAGGTTGGCAGTTCAAACCCGCCAGCCACTCCTTGCAAGGAAGGTTGGGCAGTGTACTTCTGTAGTGATACTGCCTTGGAAACCCAAGAAGGGGTCACCATGAATCAGAAATGACTCGATGGCACATAATAACAACAACGACAACACTACTGGGAGAAGAGAGGTCCTGATGTGAGATTAATCCCTGTGGACACAGGGCAGACTTTCCTATAAAGAGAGAGAAAAATTTTCTGGGGAAGACTGAAAGATTGAGGCTGTGTAATTAATTGGAGCCAGGAGGATTCAAACATATACTTTCCTTGTTCTTCAAGGGAATGATCCAGTTCTTACTTTACAATTCAAGAAATTCCTAGCTGTCTAGTATGTTCACCAGTAACAGACATGAATACCAATATTTGGTCATTGTCTTTGTAAAAAGTCCCAGAGAATATCTTAAAGCTTCAGCCTAAGGTATATTTCACTTTAGAAAGACTTTTCCCTCAACTTAGTTTGCTGTTTCATAGATTTTATCTCTATGGGGACCATCCAATCAAATGTGATGTAAAGATTGGAGTATGCAAACTCACTATGGTCCACCTAAGTCTGTCGATAAGCAAATCTCCAGAAACACTTTTTAAAGAGTAGAGCAGTATTACTGCTTAAATTCCAAAGCACTTGGTTTGTGGAAGGTTGCAGTCTATAGCAGGAGCCCTAACTCCATTTAGAGTCTTGGCATAAATTCAGATGCCATTTGAATTCTTTCTGATCATTAAACCAACACTGTGGCCATGCTTAGACAACTCAGGAGCAAATGTAGGGAAAGGAATTTTGCCCTCAGGAAAAGTGTGGTTGAAAGTCAATTACAACTCCCAGGCAAGTCTAGGGAAGGATAGTTTTTCCCTCAGGCTTATACAAAGAACCAGGGACCTTGTCTAGGTGTGTCCTTAATGATTTACCAAAAGTAACAGTATGTTATCTAATTTAAGTTAAAAATTGGAGTCCTGGTGATTATGACTCAGGGCTGTATGGTCGGTCATGAGTCAGAACCTGACTTTCATGTAGCCAAGTGGTCAAACCCCAGAACCAATCCTGTAACCCTTTTCAATCTGCAATTGTGTATGTATCCCAATCATTGTCTTTTCCCCACTTTTAATAGTCCTGCCTGCAACAGTGATAAATTGACCTGCCACCAATCATGATTCTGCAATGACTGCCTACTTTTTTCTATCATATGTAATTAGCCCCATGGGCATGAACCATTGCACTCCATTCAGCCTTTGTATGCTGATGGTTTCCCTCATCCTGGATGATTGTCTTTGTTTTGTCTCTGTCCTGTCTAAGGCTAATAAAATGGTTTCTATAGAATATGTTTGAATCTGGGGTCTTTTTTCCTCTACCACCGAGCTTTATTGTTCTCAAGTTCATATAGCTTGAACTTGATACATTCTCAGATAAGTAAGTTTTGGTTAATATAAAACTTTAGGAGACCTGTTATAACAATCTAGACAGATTTAACTAAAAAATACAAATACACCTAAAGTCCCATCCCTCTCCTTTTTTTGTCTCTCTTTCCTTCCCCAGAAGTTGATGTATATTTCAAAAATGCACTGTTTAGTGAAAAAGAAAATTGCAAACGTATATTTATACTTTAATGACATTTGTGTTAAATTTTCAAAATACACAGAATGATATTATGCTTTATTTATGAGTAGACACATTTTATTTAGCAAAAGGCCTTTTCCCAGTAATAAATGAAAAAGCAATAGCCAATTTATGAGGCTTTACTATATCACAAGCAATAAACAACAAAAGTCATGATGCACAAAACTGACATACTCACTCGAGGACACCTTGATATCCTAAATTAGTTGTCAGTAACAATGTACCCTGATATATTTAAACAATAACAATACTTTTAGTACTAGAGCTGTAACTACTCCCCTGTTTCATCAGTTACTTATCTTTTTTGGTGTATAAACCTAAAGCCTTATAGACATGAAATATACTGCATAATAAAATTCTTCCCTTGGTTGGACTTAGCTAGTAAATAAAGTAATTAAATGCCATTGCTTGAAGTCCCAACTGATGTACTTCAGTAGAAATGACCTCATAAAGTTCTCACCCAGTTATGTAAGCTAAGTCTCCATTACATTACAGTTTATAGGGATGTTGTGGTTAGTGAAATAGAAACAGTAGAAATATATAACATACCAAGGATAGTTCTTAAAATAATTTATCAAGGTATGTATGTACTTAATAAATTTAAAGATAATATTAACTATCTTAGCAAGTCTTACTTTTCTGTATGTGGCATGCTCTGGATGTGTGACCCCCAATAAACTCTCTTGGCTTACTCTTAGCCCTTATTTACATTCTCTTAGTTTTTTCTCTGTGTTTTTTTTTTTTTTGTGTGTGTGTGTGTGTTTGTTTTTGTTTTTGTATACCCGTGGTGCCTAGCATAGTAATAGATGCTAACATGGTACTAGGTATGTCTTGAGGAATAACTCTGTTTTGCACAGTTTATAATAAATAAGCAAATAAATTTATCCTTAGGCTTTGTTATCCACTGTGGAGTCAGCCCCAATTCATAGCCTCCCCACACACAACTGAATAGACTGTTGTCGATCATAGGGTTTTCGCTGACTGATTTTTGGAAGTAGATCACCTGGCCTTTCTTCCTAGTCTTAGTCTGGAAGCTCCACTTAAATCTGTTTAACATCATAGCAGCACTCAAGTCTCCACTGACAGATAAGTGGTGGCTGCATATTAAGAGCAAAGGATTATGAAAATAGAAAAGATAGCAGATATGGCCCTTAAGAGAGTGAATAAGCTATTTCCTTACTTAATTCTTAATTCCAGTTGTTGAGGCACCAAGGACTGTTAGAGCTCTTTAGCTTCTTATCATTGAAAGTCCAGCATTGCTTTCTGACAGATTGTGAAGAGTGAAAAATCAGTGAGTAACCCTGAAGGAAACTTAAATATAAAGAACCCCCCCCAAAAAATAAAAATAAATAAGTAAAAAAAGGAATAGACGACCCTTAAATACTACATTACAATTATTGTGCTTTGATGATTACTTGTGATGAAAAAATGCTCAATTAAGAATAAACCTGTGTAAATAGTTCACTGACCAGTCTCAACTTTATGGGAGTACAGATAAGAAATCTCTCTCCCTGACCCCTGCCTTTACATCATTGCCTTCAAGTAGGATTTCTGACACTTCCTGTCTTATTCCTTGGTAGAACTTGGGCATGCATGTAGTGTGACTTTCTGTCCACTTTCAGTTTTTATAAGTTTTACCCAGTTTAATTCTCATTCAAAGTTCTACCTCTCTCTCTCCCCGAATGTTGGGCTCTAGCACTGCCAGAGTGTTAGAATGGGAAGGAGGAGAGGGTTTGTTACACCAGAGGCCATGGTTGTTGTGTTCTTCTTTGGGTCACTGAGGCTTCTTTTGCAAGGACTAGTTGTCTACACCCTTTACATGGCAAATGTCCAAATGCTGGCTCTCTTGTGGTACACATATGTAAGTTCTTATGTAGGGACAGGAGGCTGGAAGAGCTGTGAGACCCTCTAAGTGCACAGCTCCCTGCACTGGGAGATCTGACTTAATTCCATGTCATCCTCTTCATTCTTGGCTTAAATTGTTTCCACTGGCTTTCACCCTATAGTCCCTTACACCTGTGTTTATATGCATGTGAGTGTGTGTGTGTTTTCAACCAGTGGCATTTTTTTTTTTTTTTTTTTAGGATTGTTAGTGTTTTGCTGTTGATTTGATTCTGATTCATAGCAACCCAATAGGACAGAGTAGAACTGCCCCAGAGGTTTCCTAGGCTGTAATTTTTACAGGAGCAGCTTGCTAGTTCTTTCTTCTCAGGAAGAGCTGGTGAATTCTAATGGCTGACTTTTTGGTTAGTAACCAAACACTTAACCACACTGCGAGCAAGGCTCTAGTATTAGCAAAATGGCTCCAGCCCAGCTACTTTTCATGATGTCCTGAACTTCTGAGAAGTTACTCACATTGGACACACAAGGTGGTAAGAGTGAACATTGGGTAGACCAACCCCTCTGCCTCCCTTCTCTTTCCAACTCCTTTTTCTCCTCTGTAAGCATAGGGGTAAATCAACACATCCACCTCCCACAAATGAATGGAATAATGGTCCCTACTTCTTGCAGGTATTCCCAATCTCTACAGTGGTCCTCTTGAGTCTCCCCCTTTATGTAGCTTATGAAGTTGGCTGAGGATGGAGAGAAGAAATGGCAAGAGTAGCTTCCCATGAAAAAGCTGTAAACATCTGCATTCCCTTCTGCTTTCTCTCCTCCTCATTCCTATTTCCTAGAGGTTGGAGAGTTGGCTAGGAAAGAGACTGTGGTAATCAAGTTATTTCTTTGGTCTTTTAATTCTTGGGGAAGTTATCTGGCTCCAACTTTTCACAATTCCCTTTAGAATGTGGATAATGCATTTAATATCTCTTAGTCCTCAGATATTGGTCCTATGTGCCAATTACAGAATTTCAGGTGAAAGTACCAGTCAGTGTCAGGTTGGAGTTAAGAGTTTGTGTCATTTAATTATGCTTTATGTACACATATACATTTTTGTGATTTACGGTCTTTACATGAATAACCATATTTTGTTCATAAAGTGGCTGTATACAGTTATCGCTATAAATCATGTACAGAAAGTTAAATTACTAACATTTCTCTAAGTGCCTTCCTATGTGGCTCTTATAACAGTTACCAAAACCTTGTACATTTATGATGCCTTGGGGACAGCATTTACCAGAATAGTATGTGGTATTATTTTTTGGGTCAGGTTATTAATAGCTGGGTTGAGAAGTCAGCATGATGCCTTAAATTAAAAAGGGAGGAAATTACTACTACTGCTGTTTTTATGTTTGGATATTGCATAGTATGTGAATATTCCTGGGAGGCAAGGTCAACTGCTCAATTCTTCACCACTTACTGGAAATTAGACAGTTTGTTGAAAGCACAATAGGCCTCCAGAGGTGAGGGGTAGGTGGGAGACCAAGGCTGCCAGGAATAGCTAAAGGTGCTGACAAGGGATTTGGGGTCTGCCAAGGCCAACCTTCTCTTTCTTCCCAGGTTTGCCTGCCTGAACAGTGGGCAAGGAGATGAACCATGATGGTGAATGGGAAATTAAGGGAGTCAATACAAAGAAACCAGTACAATACTTTAGTGCATGCGTGTGTGATTAGCTTTTCCCAAGAAATTTGTAAATGTTATATATATTATAATAGGCTTTATTATTCTTTACTCTGAACTGATACAACCATCCTAGTTAAAAGTACTCTTATATTAAATGGAATTTAAGGTATGATTTGTCTCTCTGGTTCTTTTTCCTTAAGCTATGAACCCACAAACCTGCTGCAAAGATTAAGCATACATGAACAGTGTTTAAAATGTAAATCAAATGAAAAAAAATTGATTCCTAAGTTAATTTAATACATATTTATTACTATGCATACTCATTATTTGAAACATCATGGAATATGGAAATACTAAAGCTTTGGAATCAAATAAACCTGAGTTTGAATCCTGACTCTGATAATTACATGTTGCCTGAACTTAGGCAATTTGCCCAAGTTCTCAATGTCTCAATTTTCTTGTCTGTAAAATTGTCTTAATGGTATTTTATTTCAGTGTTGTGAAAATTGAAAACAACCTATGTAAAGTTACTACCTTAGAGGAAGAATTCAATAAATGATTGTTTGTATTGCATGTAAGGAGCTCTGGTGGTATAGTGGTTTAGGCATTTGACTGCTACCCAAAGTTTGGTGGTTCGAAAATGCATTGACCCATGTTACTTTATTTTTGTGTATTTCACTGTACATAAATTATATTTCAATAAAATTTATTTAAAAAATAGATTGACAGCCTGGGGGGTGGGGAAAGGTTGGTGGTTCAAAACTACCAGCCTCTGCATGGAAGAAAGATGGGGCAGTCTGCTTCTGTAAAGATTTACAGCCTTGGGAACCCATTGGGAATTGCTATGAGTCAGAATAGACTGCATGGCAGTGAGTTTTGTTTTTTCAGTTTTGTATTATATGTAGTAATGCAGGGATAACCACTTCCGATGTTTTGTCTATGTCAAAATTTCTGGATTGTGATAAATACTTCCAAAGGTATTGAAAAAAAAAAATTGAAGAGAACTTAGTATACTAAAGATTCAGGGCCTTCAAGAAACATATAAGGGAATTTCATACTTTCATGGATGGAAATGAGCAGCTTAGTAAAAATGATTTTGTAAAATAAATTTGAAGGTCAACTTTCTAAAAAGTATGACATTTTCCTTTCTTCTGAAACATAAGTAAGCAGAGCCATTACTATTATCATTGATTATGTTCTGAGAAGGAGCTGCAGTGGCACAATTGTTAAGCACTAGGCTGCTAACAGAAAGGCCATTGTCACTAGCTGCCCCTAAAGATGTGGCAATCTGCTTTGTTAAAGATTTATAGCCTTGGAAACCCAATGGGACAGTTTTACTCTGTCCTACAGGGTCTCTGGGAGCTCTGGTGGCATAGTGCCTAAGGCACTTGACTGCTAATCAGAGGGCTGGCGGTTTAAACCCGTCAACCACTCCTCAGAAGGAAGATAGGGCAATCTACTTCTATAGTGATACTGCCTAGGAAACCCAAGGAGGGGTCACTATGAGTTGCCACTCGACAGCACATAACAACAACAACAGGGTCTCTATAAGTCAGAATTGACTCAATAGCAGTGGGTTTGATTTTGGTTTTATGTACTGAAATTGATTGCCATGATTTCTCAAATGTCACTTAACTTTGAAAGGATGTTATGCTTCTTGAATTCTATAATCTGCTTTTCCTATTTGCTCTGTCTGTCCCTTATTGTTCCCAGTGTACTTTTACCTTATAATTTTACTATTTATAGCTTATATCAGAAAAAATTTGATGGGGAGGAGTCAAATTCTAAACAGGTCATGTGGAACAGTAGTTAACCTTAAATTTGCAACAAGCGAACGTGTGGTGTGACTGTTAACGCAGCCAAACATAGTCCTTGGCTATGTTTATAGAATGTAATGTTCAAATCCAGGGAGTCAATTTTCTTACATTATATTTTCATATATTAAGACTTCTTATATTACAATACTGTCACACTAGATGTGGTATCAGGGGTTGACTAAAATAGTGAGAGGTTAAATGTTACAATATGAAAAAGTGTTTATAGAAATGAGGATCTATAGCTTGCTATAGGAGCTCTGGTGGCATAATGCCTAAGGCATTTGACTGCTAATCAGAAGGCTGGCAGTTCAAACCTAACAGCCACTCCTCAGAGGGAAGACTTGGCAATCTACTTCCATAGAGATACTATCTCAGAAACCCAAGGAGGGGTTGCTATGAGTTGGAACTGACTCGATGGCAGTGAGTTTAGTGTTTTTGTAGCTTGCTATAGAAAACACTAATAAGAACATAAAATCTGTACACAATTGTGAAAAGAACTCTCATGGCCCTATTACTGCTGCCTTAAACTTCCATAAAATTATTTTGCTTGCTAGATTCAACCTAGCAAAATAAAAGAATGCTTGGAGGCTAAAGTTCCCTGGAGCATTACTTAATTATATACCTAGGAAACTAAGGAGAGCAGATATGGTGCTAAATATATATATATATATATATATATATATACACACATACATATATATGCATATATATATCCTTACCCTTTTTTAATAGGCTCTGGTTTTTCCTTTCCAGTGGTGTGCTGGCAAATGTTTGGTAACCATCCCTCAGAAGGTGGGGGGGGAATTATGAAAATTTATTATAAATTTTGTTGGCATAAAGGATATCTTACACACATTTTACATATAAAAATAAAATACACAATACTCTTTATTTTATTCTCAGAATGCTTTCATTGATTTTTGCCAAACTCTTCTATCCATAGTCCTCCAAGCATTGTAATTCATCCATGATTTAACAAAATCATATTATGAATAAATATTTGTTTACTATTCAATTCAGCAAAAAAGTTGCTGACATCATTGAAAACTGAGTGTAGTTCCAAGAAAAATGTTTGTTGATATTTTCATTTATGTTAACAAGAAAGAGGAAAAAGAAATAAAGTGTGTATCAGAACTTAATCCACTTTTAATTATACAAGCAACTTCTTTGCTGAATTGGAAAATGAGTTTTGAATACTAAAGAATATTTCCTTTTTTTTTGTCTTTTGTTGATGTTAGGTGTTATTGAGTTGTTCAAGTTCCTAGTGACCTTGTGTCCAACAGGATGAAACACTGCCTGGTCCTGCATCATCTTTATAATCCTTGCTGTGCTTGAGCACATTGTTGCAGCCACTGTGGCAATCCATCTCGTTGCAGGGCTTCCCCTTCTTGGCTGACCCTGTACTTTTCCAAGTAGGATATCCTTCTCCAGGGATAGGTCTCTTCTGACAACATGATCAAAGTACATGAGATGAAGTCTGGCCATTCTTGTTTCTAAGGATCATTCCAAATGTATTTCTTCCAAGACAAATTTGCTCATTCCCCTGATAGTCCATGTTATTTTCAATATACTTCATCAATGCCACAATTCAAAGGCATCAAATTTTCTTTGGCCTTCCTTATTAGCTGTCTAGTTTTCACATGCATATGAGGCTATTGAAAATGCTATGGCTTAGGTCAGGCACACTGTAGTCTTTTAAGTGATATATTTGCTCTTTAACACTTTATATAAGTCTTTTGCAGCAGATTTACCCAGTGTTATATGTCCTTTGATTTCTTGACTGCTGCTTCCAAGAGCATTGATTGTGGATCCAAGTGAAATGAAATCTCCGACAACTTCAATATTTTCTCTGTTGATCGCGATTGATCTGTTGCTTATTGGTCCAGTTGTGAAGATTTTTGTTTTCTTTACGTTCAGGTGCAATCCATACTGAAGGCTGTAATCTTTGATTTTCATCAATAAGTATTTCAAGTCCTTTTTGCTTTCAGCAAACAAGTTCTGTTGTTTGCACATCACAGTTTGTTAATTAGACTTTTTTTTTTTTTTTGTCCTGGTTACAATATAGCAGTTACCAGTTCAGCACATCTGTAAGTTGAAATGCATTATGGACATATTCCAAATCACTTTCTTAAACCTTGACAAAAACAAAACAACAACAACAACAACAAAAAAAAAAAAACAGTAAATCAAGCCCTAATGTGTAGCATTTGCTTGTTTCTGTGGTGTAAACATTCCTACCATGGCCACTTTCAAATTTCCAACATGATGTCATTATACGTGGAATTGGGAATAGATATGCAGTAGTGACAATTACAGTTTTTCCACATAGAGATTTAGACTTACATAATACTAAGATCTAATAACCCACTGCCACTGAGTTGTTTCCAACTCATAGTGACCCTATAAGACAAAACAGAACTGCTCCACAGAATTTCCAAAATTGTGAATCTTTATGGAAGCAAATTGCTATCTCTCTCTCTCATGGAGCAGTTGGTGGGTTCAAATTGCTGACCTTTTGATTAGCAGGCAGGCACTTAAACATTGTAGCATCAGGGCTCCACAAAAGTATATAGTGCAGTAAAATGTAATAAACTAATTAGAAAGGGATGAGGTTTGAAGACTTTTTACTTCTGTCTTTAATATAATTTATTTAATTATCAGTTTATATAGTTTATTATTATTTTTTTTTTCTAAAAGTTGTCAGTTTGTCATACTGTGGTGATTACCTATTGCTGTGAGGCTAGAAGCTGTGCCACCAATATTTCAAATACCAGCAGGGTTACCAATGCTGGACAGGTTTCACTAGAACTTCAAAACTAAGACAGACTGGAAAGAAGGACAAGGCCATCATCAACTCCTGAAAGAATTGGCCAGTGAAAACCTTATGAATAGCAGTGAAACACTGTCCAATATATTACTGGAAAACTTTATGAACAGCCCTGAAACATTGCCCCATATAGTGCTGGAGGATGAGCCCCTCAGGTCAGAAAGCACTCAAAATACAACTGAGGAAAAGCTGCCTCGTCAAGGTAGAGTTGACCTTAATGATGTGGATGGAGTAAAGCTTTTGGGACCTCTATTTGCTGATGTGGCATGACTCAAAATGGGAAGAACCAGTTGCAAACATCCATTAATAATGGGAACATGGAATGTATGGAGTATGAATATAGGAAAATTGGAAATTGTAGAAAATGAAATTGAACTAATAAAAATCGATATTCTAGGCATTGGAGAGCTAAAATGAATTGGTTTTGACCATTTTGAATCAGACAACCACATGATCTACTATGCTGGGAATGAAAAATTGAAGAGGAATGGCATGACACTCATTGCCACAAAGAATTTCTTAGTAAAAGATTCCAGTATCCTCAGTTTTTGGAGGTCTGATGGTGTAATGCCTAAGGCATTTGACTGCTAACCAGAAGGCTGGTGGTTCAAACCCACCAACTGACACTACTTGGAAAGAAGATTGGGTGATCTACTTCTTTTTATTTTATTTTATTTTATTTATTGTGGTTTGGGTGAAGATTCACAGAGCAAATTCACTTTCCATACAGCAGTTCACATATACTTTGTCTCATGTCATTGACCACAGTTTACAATGAGTAACAGCTCTCCTCCCACTTCCTCCCCATAGTTACCTCTTCCCAGTGACCATCCCTCCATACTCTCCTGCACCCTCAGCTGTCTCCCTGTGCATAAGCAGCCCTTCCTTCTCCCATGATCGTTCTCTCCAGGGCGTGTGTCTACTTGAGATAAATGTTTAACTCACATACCTGTACATTGTTTGGCTGGAAACCAGAGGTGTGTGTTCAATTCCAGACCTGAAGGGCAGCTAGGGGCCATAGTCTCAGTGGTTC
>NW_006921931.1:2844556-2869782 GCF_000298275.1 Orycteropus afer afer
TTTGTTCCCCAGCCACCGTACTCAGTCCTCAGTGCAGTCCCTGGCTATCAGGGTGATTTTTAGGTTAATTCTTAAGTCCTACCACCATAGGAATCTGCGAGAGTGCTGTCTCTTTCAATATCCAAAATAGTCAAGCTGCTTTTTAAACCTACAAAATGGCGGCACCCTCCAGATCAGCAAAAGTCTACAGCTCAGCCCACCTTTCTCTTCACCTTCTCCGTTTGTTCCCCAGCCACCGTGCACAGTCCTTGGTGCAGTCCCTGGCTATCAGGGTGATTTTTAGGTTAATTCTTAAGTCCTAGCACCACAGGAATCTGCGAGAGCACTGTCTCTTTAAATACCCAAAATAGTCAAGCCGCTTTTTAAACCTACAAAATGGTGGCACCCTCCGGATCGGCAAAAGTCCACAACTCAGCCCACCTTTCTCTTCACCTTCTGTTTGTTCCCCAGCCACGGTGCACAGTCCGTGCAGTCACTGGCTAGCAGGGTGATTTTTAAGTTAATTTTTAGGTCCTACCACCACTCGGGATTGTCCAAGCCATTTGTGCCATCAGGGGCATTCAGGTCCCTGCCAGACCACAGCTCCGTATGTCTCCTTTTTTGGTATTTTCACGGAAATTTTTCTGCTAGTTGGGGTTTAGTCTACTTCTGTATCCTTCCCTTCAAGGCTCAGCAGTCCAAGATTATCTTCAGTGTCTGTGTTAATTGGTTTCTCTTTTCTTTGTTGAAGAGGGTCTGTGCAGTCCTTCTGTCTAGTCTGCCATCTTGCCAGAACTCTGGGCGATCTACTTCTGTAGTGATACCACCTCGGAAACCCAAAGAGGGGTTCCTATGAGTTGGATCTGACTCAACACCAGTGAGTTTGGTTTGTTTTTTAACACTTGAAGAGGAGCTCTGCTGGTACAGTGGTTAAAGCATTCATCTGCTAACCAAAACGTTGCCAGTTTGAACCACCCAGCAGCTCCATGGGAGAAAGATGAGGCAGTTTGTTTCTGTAAAGATTTACAGCCTTGAAAACCCCATAGGGCAGTTCTACGCTGTCCTACAGGGTCATTATGAGTCAGAAACAACTTGATGGCAGGGGATGTCTAATACAGGATAATTAGGGGCTTGGCCAATTCAGAGTATAGAGAAGTATGAAATATAATTCAACCAACCGTGGATTTATTATTTTAAGTATATTTAATAACATGAATAATTATTAGACTTCTAGGTAGAGATCTTGCAGGCATTGACTTAGTTACTAATAGAAAACTGCCATATTAGCAGCATCCATTTGCATATAGACAACTAATATGCCAAATCTTTCAAAATTTAAGTTTTCTTAATTGATGTAATGGATCGCATTATTGTTCCTAATGATTTGATTTCCTTTTCTACTAGGCCCAGCCCTATGTGGCTTGTCACTAGTGCCTCTTTCCAGATAGATGTCAGTGTTTGGTCATGTGATTTGCTTTTGTTGAAGCAATGTGTATGCCTTGCTTCTGCAAGAGCTTTAAGGGCCATCCTGTGGTTTTGTTGTTGCTTTTTTCCCCTTCTATCACAAGACTAGCCTGTCCCAGATGGAAGTTTCTCCTGAGTAAAAGAGATGCATGGGACAGAACTGCTACCAAACCACAACTCAGAGGTGACATTACCAAAAAACCAAATTCACTGCCATTGAGTCCATCTGACTCATAGTGACCCATACTGGGTTTCCACAGCTGTAAATCTTTATGGAAGCACACTGCTTCATCTTTCTTCTGAGGAATGGCTATTGGGTTTGAACCACTGACCTTTTGGTTAGCACCCAATACCTTAAACACTCATCAGTAGCATTCACACACACACACACACACACACAAACCTCACTGCTATCTAGTGAGATCTGACTCATATCAACCCCTCCTTGGGTTTCTGAGGTGCTAGCCCAGTCTTCCTTCTGAGGAGTGGGTGGTGGGTTTGAACCACTGGCCTTCTGGTTAGCAGTCAAATGTCTTAGGCACTATGCCAACATTAGTGAAAAATGAATGGTTTTTTCATAAGCCACTGAAATTGGGGGGTTGTTTGTTACCGTAGCACATTTTAGCAAAAATTGAGTGATATTAGTAGGTTCAGTAAACTCTCTTGAAGCTTGACTCTTTCAAGATCCTTTCCTCATATCCCCTTTAAAAAAGAGAAGTAAATCTTATCTTTATTCAAGTAAGATGATCACAAATTTCTTATTTATGGAGTCTATATTAGATGTGACTTTACTAAGTTTAAGAATAACACATCTTTAGAAAGAACTCTGTTTTTGTTTTATTTTTCTTAACAATTAGACTGATGAATTGGGCTCATATTTAATTATATGTTAATTTTTTGTTTGTTTGTTTTCTGGAATTCCTGGTCAGTTTAGGTTAGGTATTTTATTATTTATGTTATGATTTTCCTATTTTATTATTTTTTTTTAATGTCTGACATTTTATTTGCAATATGTTGTGCTGGAGTTAATCATCACTGGAGTTAATCATTAGAAAATTAAACAGATATTGTTACCTACTCTATACCAGGCACTGCATTAGGTGCTTTCAGATATATTATTTAATTCTAATAAGGAAATTGTGATACAGAGAAGTTAAAAATGACTTATTCAAAGTCATACAGCACTTAGCATAATAAGTAATATTTAGAATGGAGTTTGAATCTCTTAGTATATATAGTTTAGATATTGTTGATGATTTGCTGCTAAGATTTTGTGACTTTGGTACTAATATTAAACAAGTTATTTCAATAAGTTTTGCTGTGAAACGGCACCAAATTTCAGTATCTAAAAATGTGTCTCTTTTTTTTTCCAACCTCTCTAGGAATTTAGCCTCACCTCCCCTTCCATCTCTGGTAACCAACAAAGAAAGTTTCCTTCTATGTATAAACCTTTCCTTGACTTTTTACAATAGTGGATTAATACAATATTTGTTCTTTTGTGATGGAATAATTTCACTCAGCATAATGTCCTCCAAGTTCATCCACATCATGCAGTGTTTTGCAGATTCTACATTCCTTTTTAGGGTTGCATAGTATTCCATTGTGTGTATGTACCACAGTTTGTTTATCCATTCTTTGGGTAATGGACACTTAACTTGTTTCCATCTCTTTGCTATTGTGAATAGTGCTGAATGAACATGCTAATGAACTTGAGTGTGCATATATCTATTCTTGTCCTGCCTCTCACTTCTTTAGGATATATACTTAGTAATGGGATTGGTGGATCTAATGGTTTTGTATTTCCAATATTTTAAGGAATCACCAGAGTGACTTCCACAGTGGTTGTATCATTTTACAGTCCCACCAGCAGTGTGTGAGAGGCCCAATCTCTCCACATCCTCACCAGAATTTGTTATGTTCTCTCTTGTTGAACTTTGCTATCAATGTTGGGATAAAATGGTATCTCATACTTGTTTTGATTTACTTCTTTCTAATGGCTAATGATTGTGAACATTTCTTCATGTGTTTGTTGGCTGACTGAATATCTTCTTTGGTGAAGTATCTGTTCATATCTTCTGCTCATTTTTTAATTGGATTGTTTGTCTTTTTCTTGTTGAGGTGCTGGAGTTTTCTATAAATTTGAGAGATAAGTCCTTTGTCCGATATGTCATTGCCAAATATTTTTTTCCCATTCTGTATGTTCTCTTTTAAGTCTTTTGGAGAAGTCTTTTGATGCCCATAAGAATTTAATTTTTAGAAGGTCCCAGTCATCTAATTTCTCTTCTGTTGTTTGTGCATCTTGGCTTATGCTTGATTGTCTATTTATTCCATAAATTAGGGCCCCTATGTTTTCCCCTATTTTTTCTTTGATGAACTTTATTGTTTTAGGTTTCACTTTTAAGTCTTTGATCCATGTGAAGTTGGTTTTTGTGCATGGTGTGAGGAATAGATCTTGTTTCATTTTTTTTCTGCAAAAGGATATCCAGTATTGCCATCACCATTTGTGAAAGAGACTATCTCTTCCCCATTGAATGGATTTCAGCCCTTCTTCAAAGATCAACTGACCATAGGTCAATAGATTGATTTCTAGATACTTAATTCTGTTCCACCTATCTATGTGTCTATCATTGTACCTATCCAGGCTGTTTTGACAACTGTGGCTGTGTAGTAGGTTTTGAAATCTGGGAGTGGGAGATCTCCTACTTTGTTCTTCTTCTTCAATAGTGCTTTTCTTATCCAAGGTCTCTTTCCTTTCCATATAAAATCATGGGTTGGTGTTTCCATGTCTTTAAAGAATGCTAATGGAATCTGGATCAGATGGCATTGAATGTATAGTTGCTTTGGGTAGTAATGACATTTTCACAATGTTCAATCTTCCTATCCATGAGGATGGTATGTTCTTCCATTTATGTAGATCTCTTATAGTTTCTAGAAGTAGTGTTTTGTAGTTTTCTTTGTGTAGGTCTTTTGTGTTCCTGGTAAGATTTATTCTCAAGTATCTTATCTTTTTGGTAGTGTGGTGTAGTAAATTACCTGGTATGGCTGCTTTTCTAGCTGTAAGTCTTTGTAAACTCCATGGTGGAATTTGCTGTGTGCAACTGAGTAGCTCCTGATTGTTAAAGTTACCCACCTGGAGTATTTCTGTTGGGAGGGAGCAGCACAAAGTAATTTTCTAGGAAGTTCACTCTCTTTCTCTCAGGTGTATAGAATTCTGAAGTTGGGATTGGTTAGTGGTCACTCTGCCAGGCTCAAAAGGAGCCCTTCTAGAGGCAGAAGAAGTCTCTCTGCTGGGTGAGAAAGACATGCTACTAAGAGAAACTTGCTCCTGAAAGACATGAGAGACACATGATGCTGAGAGAGACTGCCATCTGAGAGAAGGCAGGCTGCGAGAGACTGAGTGTGTTCCTGAACTTGAGTTGTAGCCTGTTTCTTCCCTAATAAACTCCATAACCTGTGAGTTCTGTGCACATTGCAGTGAATTATTGAACCCAGCAGGGAGATGGTGGGTGCTGCAAGAGGAATGGTTGGTGTCTGGGTTGATGAAAGAGCTGGAGGGAGGCACATGTCTGGCCCCACAGAGATAGGCCTTGGGATACTGATGGTGATTCTGTCTTCCTCTTGTGAGGTTAGAGGAGGTCAGAAGATGCAGCCTCCCTGCCTCTTTGGCAGGTAGGTATTGTAAGTGATATTGATTTCCTTACTTTTTTTCAGCAATCTCTTTGCTGGTGTAGAGGAATACAACTGATTTTTGGATGTTATTCTTGTATCCTGCCACTGTGCTAAATCTCTCAATTAGTTCCAGTAGATTTTTGACTGAGTCTCTTGGGTTTTCTAGGTATACAATTATATCATCAGCAAATAGGGATAGTTTGACTTCTTCTTTACCAATTTGGATGCCGTTGATTTCCCTTTCTTGCCTTATTGCCCTGGCTAGGACTTCCAATACAATGTTGAATAGAAGTGGAGATAGAGGATATCCTTGTCTGGAAATGCTTTCAGTCTCTCTCCATTGAGAGTAATGTTGACTATGGTTTTGCACATATGCCCTTTATTATGTTGTGGAATGTCCCTTCTATTCCTTTTTTTTTTTTTTTCTGGGAGTTTTTATCATGAATGAATGTTGGATTTTATCAGATGCCTTTTCTGCATCTATTGATATGATCATGTGATTTTTTTTTTTTTTCATTTATTTTGCTTACATGATGGGTTATGTTATTCTTTTTCTAATATTGAACCATTCTCCCTTACTTGGTATGAATCCCACTTGGTCATGATGTATTATTTTTTTTATATTTTGTTGGAGTCTATTGGCTAGGATTTTGTTGAAGATTTTTGCATCTGTATTTAGGAGGGTTATTGGTCTGTAGTTTTCTTTTCTAGTGGTTTCTTTTCCTGGTTTTGGAATCAGGGTTATGCTTACTTCGTTAAAAAT
This sequence comes from Orycteropus afer afer, assembly GCF_000298275.1. Taxonomy (NCBI): domain Eukaryota; kingdom Metazoa; phylum Chordata; class Mammalia; order Tubulidentata; family Orycteropodidae; genus Orycteropus; species Orycteropus afer. The sequence goes on from NW_006921931.1 coordinate 2,850,432, forward strand.
TTGGTAGGATTCTATCTTTCTCTCTGTTCTGGAAAAGTTTGAGTAGGATTAGTGTCAGCTCTTCACTGAATGATTGGTAGAATTCTTCAGTGAAACCATCTGTGCCAAAACTTTTTTTGTTGGTAATTTTTTATGACCTGTTAAATTTCTTCTTTTGTTATGGGTTTATTCAAATTTTTTACCTCCATCTGTGTTATTTTAGGTAAGTAATGTGTTTCTAGAAATCTCTCCATTTTTTCTAGACTGTCAAATTTGTTGGAGGGTAGTTCTTCATAATATCCTGATGTTATTCTTTTTATTTCTGTTGGTTCTGTTATGACGTCACCCTTTTCATTTCCTTTTGGTGTTATTTAAATCTTCTCCCTCTTTTCCTTTCTTAAGTTTGCTAGTGGTGTGTAAATTTTATTAATCTTTTCAAGCACCCAACTTCTAGACTTGCACATTTTTTTCCTATTGTTTTCTATTTTGTGTTTCATTTATTTCTGCTTGAATCTTTATTTTTTTTCTTTTCTTCTGGTGACTGTAGGGTGTTTTTTTTTCTTGCTCTTTTTCTGATTGTTGGAGATTTGGGGTTAAGGTGTTGACTTTGGCTCTTTCTTCTCTTTTGATATGTGCATCTATTGCTATAAATTGGCCTGTGATCACTTGTTTTGCTGTTTCCCAAAGATTTTGGTATGTTGTGTTTTCATTTTCATTTGATTTAAGGATTTTTTTTTAATTTATTATTTTTATTTCTTCTATTACCCTGCTGTTTTTGAGGAGGATGCTGTTCAGTTTCCATGTGTTTAGTCTTTTTCTGTTGGTCTTCCTATTGTTGATTGCTAATTTTATAGCATTGTGATCTGAGAATATGCTTTGCAGTATCTCAATGTTTTTAAATTTATTGAGGCTTTGTGTGTGTGTGGGGGGAGGGGCTAACATATGGTCAATCCTGGAGAATGGTCCATGTATGGTAGACAAGAATGTATATTTTGCTGTTGTTGGGTGAAGTGCTCTACAGATGTCTGTAAAGTCAAGTTGGTGGTTCGTATTATTTACTTTCTCTTCATGTTTTTTGAGTTTCTTTCCAGTTGTTCTGTCTCTTATTGAAAGTGTTTTATTAAAGTCTCCTACTTTTCTGGTTACCTAGTGCTTCTCTGACAGGAATATACCACAAAATATGATGGCCTTAACAAACAGGAGTTTATTCTTACAATTTGGAGGCTTTAAGTCCAAGTACAAAGTGCCAGGCTCTAGGGGCTGGGTGAAAGCTCCTCAACCTTGGGCTTCAGCTCTGCCTCCAGCTCCTGGCCCACTGAAGCTAGAGGCTTTTCTTCACTTAGACAGCTAGTGGCTGCTGAGGCTGAGAAGCCAAGGTTGGCAAGTGAAAAGGCACAGTCCCAATATTACCAAACCCCATGGCAGGCCATTAATTCAAGTCCATTGAAAGTCCCAAGATTGGCAGAGCATGGCAGGCTGCTGAACAATGATGCAGCTACATGCTGGGTTCAAGCATGCCATAAGCTAAAGACCATTACCAAAGCTGTTTCTTATATATGGGAAGCGACCATATCCCTAAAGCAGCTACTTAGCTGCTTGTGTTAGGTACCACCATGGAGGTGATTGCCAGTCTCATCATAAGGAATAACTACCACCAACTGCCCAGCCACTCAACCAGGCCCAGCCAAGTTGACACACAACCTTAACTACCACACCTGCTATTACTGTGGAGTCATCTGTTTGTCTTTTCAATTCTGTTAAAGTCTGCTTTATATATTGTGGGGCTCTTTCATTGAGTGACTAGATATTTATTATAGTTATGTCCTCTTGTTCAACTGATCTTTTAATCATTATATAATGTCCTTCCTGTCCTTTATGGTCATTTTTGTCTTAAAGTCTATGTGGTGGTTACATTTGTGTGTCAACTTGGCTAGGCTTGGTTGAGTGGGTAGGCAGCTGGACATAGTATAGTATTCCCCATGATGAGACTGGTAATCAAATCCATGGTGGAATCTATTGTTCACAGCTGAATAGCTGCCTTTGGGATGCATTTTGTTTCCCATGTATAAATAGCAGCTTTGGGAATGGTCTCTAGCTTATGGCATCCTTGGACTCTGCATGTAGCCATGTCGTTGTTCAGCAGCCTGCCATGCTCTGCTGATCTTGGAATTTTCAATGGACTTGAATTAATGGTATGCCATGTGGTTTGGTAACATTGGAACTGTGCTTTTTCACTTGCCAACCTTGGAGTTGTCAGCCTCAGCAGCCAGTAGCTGTCTAAGTGAAGAAAAGCCTCTAGCTTCAGTGGGTTGGGAGCAGGAGGCTGAGCTGAAGACAGTTTGTGGTATATTTCCTGTCAGAGTGGTAATAGGTAACCAGAACAGTCTATTTAATCATAAATCAATATTGCCACTCTTCCTCTCTTTGGTTGCCATTTGCTTGGTATGTCTTGTTCCAACCATTGATTTTTAGTCTATTTTTGTCTTTGTGTCTAAGGTGAGTCTCATGTAGACAGCGTATTGGTGGGTCATGTTTTCTTATCCAGTTTGCAACTTTTCATCTCTTGAGTGGTGCATTTAATCCATTTATATTCAATGCAATTATCATCAAGTATGAATTTATTGATGTCATTTTGTTATGTGTTTTTTGTGGTGTTGCTAATTTCTTTGTTCCACCTAATTTTCTGTTCTGAACTCATTTTGTTATGAGTTTTGCTATCATTTTCTCCATTGTATTGTTTTAGTATTTGCTAATTATTTGTGCTTGTCCTCTTTTAAATTTTAAAGCGAAGATTTATTATTTTTCTTTGAGGTTACCCTGTAATTTATAATTTTCTTCCTAAATTTAAAACAATCTGTTCTATCTTGTAATTGTCTTGACTTCCTCACCATTTAGAAGTTCTATAGCTACACTGTTTATTCCCATTTTTTGGTTTATAGTTGTCCTCATTTACCAATTGATGTTTCTGGTTCCCTGTTTATACTCTTGTAAGCTTCTATTATCTTGGATATTCTATAACTGGGTTTGTTTCTGGGTTATGTTGTCATGTGTAGTAATCATCAGTTGTTGTTTGCTGTTGCTGGTTGTCTATCTAAAGGACTCCCTTCAGCATATTTTGTAAAGTTGTTCTGGTTTGAACAAATTCCCTGAATTTCTGCTTATCTGGAAATCTTAATTTCACCCTATATTTGATGGACAATTTTGCTGGGTATATAATTCTTGTTTGGAGATTTTTTTCTTTTAGGGTTTTATATATGTCATCCCATTGTCTTCTAGCCTAAATGGTTTCTGCCAAGAAATCAGAGCTTAATCTTATTGGTTGCCCTTTATAGGTAATTTTTGGGTTTTCTCATGGTGCTTTTGTGAGCTCTGGTATTGTAGTGCCTAAGGCATTTGACTGCTAATTGGAAGGCTGGTGGTTCAAACCCAACAGCCACTCCTCAGAAGGAAGATTGGGCAATGTATATCTGTGGTGATACAGACTCGGAAACCCAAGGAAGGGTCACTATGAGTCGAATTGACTTGACAACAGAGGTTTTTTTTTTTTTTTTTTTTTGTGGTGCTTTCAGGATTCTTTCTTTGTCTCTGGTTTTGGTGAGTTTGATGATGGTATATCTTAGGGATTTTCTTTTGGGGTCTATTCTGTTTGGGGTTTGTAGAACTTCTTGAATGGATATATTCTTGTCTTTCATTGTGTTTGGGAAATTCTCTTCTGACAAATCTTTGACCATTTTCTCCGTAGTTTTATCCATCTCTTCCTGTTGTGGAATTCCAATTACATGTAGCTTATTCCTCTTGATGGTAATCTCAGGCTTTTTTCATGATATTCTGGTCTTTTGTCTGATTGACCACTTAACAAAATAGGATTGAGGTATTTGTCTTCAGTTTCTTTGAATCTGTTTTCCATTGGTTAGATTCTACTATTTTGCCCATTCATGTATTATTTATTTTTGCAATCTTAGTATTACTCTTCAGGATTTTTGTTTGTGTTTTTGTATTTTTTCTAAATTTTTATTTTTAATTTTTTTTCTTGTATTGTGTTCCCATTTGTTCTAGTTTTGTCTATGTTTTCCTTAATCTTGTCAGTGTTTTCCTTGATTTTCCTCTCAATCTGTTGAAGGTACCTAAATAAAATTCTTTTGAATTCCTTAACAGGAATTTCCAGTGCTGCTTTTCCTCAAGGGTGTTTTCTGGGTTTGTATACTGGTCCCTTATTTCTACTACTTTATCTTGCTTTTTCCTGTGGGCTGTGATGGTCTGTTTTCTCTGATACATTGTGGTGGTGTTGTATATATGTTTAATTTGTGGTTGTATGTTGGTGTGATTCACACAGGATATTTTCTCTCTTTTATTTTGTTTTTGATATATCTGTATGAGCAGATTACTGTGCTCCTATGTTTGCTAATTTTTAGCACTTAGGCACTTTCCACCTGTCTCCTGGTGGGTTTGATAGAGTATGAGAGTGTACAAATCTCTGTTAGCTCTTCATAAAGAGAAGGTGAGGGTGAGTTGAGATGGCATTGGCTACCATCTGTCATTGATTAGTTGGTACAAAATATAATAGTGGCTCTCACTCAGTGAGTGGTCCTGCAGGAGGTTCATATATAGTTGGATTATGTGGGAACAGTTGCTGTCTCCCACTCATTTGGACAAAACACACACACACACACACACACACAAACACAAGAGACCAAAATCTCAAATTGCATAAAGAAACAGAAACAACTGCAAAAACAAAAACAAAAACAAAAAACCAAGCAAAATGCAATAAATAAGGAGAAATATTTTAAAAATATATTAAAAAAGGACAAAAGAAGATTATGACAAAAGGAGACAAAAAAAAAAAAAAAAACAATATATGGGGAGGGCAGAATGAGAGAAAAGAGCAAGAGTAAAGGATTAGGGAAAATGGCAAGAGGAAAAACAGGGGATGGAAAGAACCAAAAGAAAGAAAAAAGTATCCAGAAAAATGGAAGAGAAAGAAGAAATTGAAAAAAAAAAAAAAAAATTAAAACCAAGAACCAGGGATGGGAAAGATAAAAAATTAAAAAAAGGAAGAAAAGTGGAGGATAAAAAGAATAATACAAAAACAAACAAACAAAAATAAAATTGGGGGGGCAGGTCATAGCACCTAGGCTCTGCCAGGACACAGATTGGGATGAAGATCTTGCAGGTCAAGAAGGTGAGTGGAGTCTGGGGTATGGCCACACTCCTGTTGACCAAGAGGGCATGGGGCACAAGAATAACAATGGGAATAATGCATTTGTCCAGTCATCAGTAACTCTCCAGAGTGGTTGCCCATGTGCTGTCCTTGGCAGAAGGAACATACCCCCACGTCACAGTTCAAGCAAAACTGCTCTGGTAGCATAGTGCCTACAGCACTTGACTGCTAACCAAAAGGCTGGCGGTTCAAACCCCACCAGCCATTCCTCAGAAGGAAGATTGGGCAATCTTCTGTAGTGATACCACCTTGGTAACCCAAGGAGGGGTCACTATGAGTTGGGGCCAACAACACAACAACAACAGCACACACTTGAAATGGCTGCTCTGGCTTCTTGGAGACATCCAAAATGATTGCACACTCAGGACGGCCACTGGCAGTCCAGAGGTCCGCCTGTCCCCTTCCTCGCTGTTCTACCACTGATCATCAGGAACCAATGCAGTCCTTGCCCAAGCATCCTTGGTGAGCAGAGCTGATTCTTTAGGTTGCTACTGGGAAATATTCAAAATGGCTGTGCCCTCAGGACAGCTTGCAATCCACAGCTCCGTTTGTCTCCTTACTCTCTGTTTCATTCAGGTTCTTCTACTAGTTGGTATTTAATCCACTCCCTTATCCTTCTTCTGAAAGCTCAGGGTTCCAGGATTGTCTTCTATATCAATATCTCATTGCTTTGTTGCCGAAGGTCTGTGTAGTTTGTGCCTATTCCACCATCTTGCCAGCATTTCTCAAATCTTTATTTCTTGCATGAGATCTGGCTGTTGCTTGAGGCTTGTCAGAGCTTGGCTGACCTCAGCTGGGCTTACTACCAGGCTTCATGACAAGTCCCAGTCAGTTTCAAGTGTGTTCTTTTTCTGGGACCCAGGCTCAGAAAGGCGACTATCTGGGCCATGTTATTCTTAAGGCAGAAGAAAGAGCTCAAAGAGAAGCAGAAACATGCATTGCTCTTAAATCCTTTGCTTGGAACTGATATGCTGTCACTTCCTGCCCACATTCCATTTGTCAAAGCAAATCACAAGGCCAAGCCCAAAGTCATTGGAGCTGGGAAGAATATTCTACCCACATAGAGGCATGGCAAAGGTGAGGAGGGAACAAAGGGTTATGAACAAATAATAAAGCCTAAGATAACAAAATAAACAAAAATATTTTTTGTTATGAAATTGTTTTATTATCTTTTTAAAAAAATTACTTAATGAGGGAGGAACAAGACAGTAAAGGAGGGTAAGAATTGTTATAGAAGTTGAAGAATGTAATCAATGTCACTGAATTGTACATGTAGAAATTGTTGAATTGGTATATATTCTGCGGTGTATCCTCAACAACAACAACAAAAATAAAACAAATTATAAAAAACAGCATCTATAATATCTAATAATCTTTACCATTTGAAAAAAACATATAATTTCAGTGTGAGATAGCATTTCAAACTGTTGTTGTTGTTGTTGTTAGGTGCCATTGAGTCATCTATGACTCATAGTGACCCTATGAACAGCGGAACAAAACACTGCCTGTTCCTGTGCCAGCCTCAAAATCCTTGCTATATCTGAGCCCATTGTTGCAGCCACTGTGTCAATCCATCTTGTTGAGGGCCCTTATCTTCTTCATTGACCTTCCATTTTACCATGCAAGATATCCTTCTTCAGGGAATGGTTCTTTCTGACAACATAACCAAAGTGGGTGAGACAAAGTTTGGCCATTCTCGCTTCCAAGGAGCATTCTGGCTGCACTTTCTCCAGGTCAGATTTGTTAGTCCTTTTAGCAGACCATGGTACTCTTAGCATTCTTCTCCAACACCACAACTCAAAAGCATCAACTCTTCTCCTGTCTTCCTTGTTCATTGTCCAGCTCTCACATGCATAAGAGGCTGTTGAAAATACCATGGCTTGGGTTAGGTGCACCTTAACCTTCAAGGAGACATCTTTGCTCTTCATCACTTGAAAGACGTCTTTTGCAGCACATTTGCCCAGTGCAATATGTTGTCTGATGTCTTGGCTGTTGCTTCCATTGGTGTTGATTGTAGAACCAAGTAATATGAAATCCTTGACAATTTCAATCTCTTCTCCATCCACTGTGAAGCTGTTTATTGGACAAGTTGGGAGGATTTTTCTTTTCTTTATATTGAAGTGTAATCCATACTGCAGACTATAGTCCTTAATTTTCATCAGTAAGTGCTTCAAGTCATCCTCACTCTCAGCAAGCAAAGTGTGTCATCTGCATATTACAGGTTGTTAATGAGTCTTCCTCCAATCCTGATGCCACATTCCTCTTCATATAATCCAGCTTCTTGAATTATTTGCTCAGCCTACAAATTTAACAAGTATGGTGAAAGGATACAATCTTAACGCACTCCATTGTTGATTTTGAACTATGCGGTATTCCCTTGTTCTGTTTGAACAACAGCCTCCTGATCTATGTATATGTTCCTCATGAGTACAATCAAGTGTTCTGGAATTCTCATTCTTCTTAATATTATCCATAATTTGTTATGACTCACAAAATTGAATGCTTTTGCATAGTAAATAAAACATAAGTAAACATATTTCTGGCATTCTTTGCATTCAACCAAGATCATCTGACATCAGCAATGATATCCCTCATTCCACATCTTCTTCTGAATCCAGCTTGCATTTCTAGTAGCTCTCTGTCAATATACTGCTATAACCATTTTGAATTATCTTCAGTAAGATTTTACTTATATGTGATGTTAATGATATTGTTCAATAATTTCCACAATCTGTGGGATCATCTTTCTTTGGAATGGGTACAAATATTGATCTCTTCCAGTCAGTTGGCCAGGTAGCTGTTTTCCAAATCTCTTGGCATAACCGAGTGAGTGCTTCCAGTGAGGCATCCATTTGTTGAAACATTTCAATGGGTATTCTTTCAATTCCTAGAGACTTGTTCTTCACCAGTGCAGTTTTGATGTCTTCCTTCAGTACCATTGGTCCTTGATCATATGCCACGTCCTGAAATGGATGAACATTGACCAATTTTTTTTTGGTACAGTAACTCTGTGTATTCCTTCCATCTTCTTTAGATGCTTCCTGCATCATTCAATATTTTATCCATAGAATGTTTCAATATTGCAACTTGAAATTTAAATTTTTCCTCGGTTCTTTCAGCTTGAGAAATGCCGAGTTGTGTTCTTTCATTTTGGTTTTCTAACTCTAGGTCTTTTCACAATTCATTATACTAATTGGCTTTGTCTGCTTGAACTGCTCTTTGAAATCTGTTCAGCTCTTTTATCTTGGCATTTCTTCCATTTGCTTTAGCTACTCTCTGCTCAAGGGCAAATTTCAGAGTTTCTTCTGACATCCATTTTGGTGTTTTCTTCATTTCTTGTCTTTTTAATGACCTCTTGCTTTCCTCATGGGTGATGTTCTTGATGTCATCCCATAATTCCTCTGGTTTTCAGTCACTTGTGTTCAAATCAGTTCTTTAAATGTCTTTAAATTCAGGAAGGATATTATCAAGGTCGTATTTTGGCTCTCATGGACTTGTTTTAATTGTCTTCAACTTCAAGTTGAACTTGCATATGAGCAGTTGATGGTCTATTTCACAATTAGCTACTGGCCTTGTTTTAGCCAAAGATATTGAACTTCTCCACCACCTCTTGCCACAGATGTAGTCACTCTGATTCCTGTATATTCCATCTGGTGAAGTCCACATGTATAGTCATCACTTATGTTGTTGAAAGAATATATTTGCAATGAATAAATCATTGGTCTTGCAGAATTCAAATTAAGAACCATTATTTGAACAAGTTAGACTGCTGAGGTAAATCTCATTTGAGATTTTATGTGATTTATATTAAAAATGGGCAAAGCCAAAAGCAGAAACATAAGTGATTTTGTGAACAGTAACAGTTGTTAATTTGCATTTGTAAGCCTACTTTTGGTAGGCAGTTATATGTTGATCTGGGACATATGTTGTGGTAGTTAAGGCTGTGTGTGTCATTTTGGCTGTGATATTCAGTGGTTTGATAGCTGGATGTAGTTACTCCCCATGATGAATTGGATGTGGTTTACTAATCTCCATGGTGGAATCTTCAGTGAGCATTTAATCAGTTCCCTTGGGGGGTGTGGCCTGATTCTAGTGTATAAGGAGAAACTTTGGGAAATGTCTCTAGGTTTTTGGCACATTTGGATCCTGCATTTGGCTGAGTCTTCATCTCCAGTTCCTGGAGTTGAACCAATGTCCTGCTGTATTGTCTTCAGTCTTGGGATTGTTCCTGGACTTGAACATATAGCCTACCATGTTGCCTGCTGATCTTGAGATTGCATCATTTTACCTGCTGAATTTGGGTATGTCAGCCTCACCAACCCCTGCAGCTGCCTGAGTCAGAATTTGGCTCCACTGGGCCTGGAACAAGAGGCAGAGCTGAAGCCCAAGGTTGAGGGCCTTCCTTACCCCCTGGAGCTGCCATTCTGAATTTAAGCTTCTACCTGTATACATGAATGTCTAAGAACTGGGATACACTATCTTTATTTCTGTGTATTTGTACATTTCTGCCACCAGCATGTGCATATTAACTTTAAAAGATTCCTTATCAAATTCTGTATAGTATACAGCTTCTAAGACAGCTCCCAGTGATCTCTGCTCTAGCTATTGATACTCTTATGTAGTATCTTTCCTTTGTGTGTGTAGTGGACCTATTAACTCACTTCTGAGAATATGACAAAGGTGATGTCAAGTCGTGTCTGAGATTAGGATGAGAAAGACTGTAACTTCTGTCTTGCTTGCACTCTCTTTCTGGATCTTCCCAACTGCTTGCTCTAATGAAGTAAGCTTCCAATTTGATCTCTCCATAGGAGAAAGCACATGGCAAGGAACTGAGGGAGGCCTATGCACAACAGCTCACGAGGAGTCAAATCCTGCCAAGAATCATATGTCTGAATTTAGAAACAGATCCTCTCCCAGTAAAACCTTTGGATAACTTCAGCCCTAGCTGACTCCTTGATTGCACCCTGTGAGAGATCTTGAAACAGAGGACTGAGATAAGCTGAGCTCTGGATTTTTGACCTACAGAAATGATGAGATAATAGATGTTATTTGAAATAGCTAAATTCTGTGGGAGATTTGTTACACTGCAATACATAACAAATAAACCCACTGCTTCACTTTGTATCTTCTGTGATGATTTTTCAAGGAGTAAATATCTTGGATTATAGCTACAGATGTATGTGTTTCATATGTACTCTTCCAATATTCTTTAAAAGAGCTTTGGTGGTGCAGTGGCTAAAGCATTTGGTTGCTAATCAAAACATTGGTAGTTTGAACCCACCAGCTGCTCTGGAGGAGAAAGATAAGACCCTCTGCTTTTGTGAAAATTTATAGCCTTGGAAACCTTATGGGGGCACTTCTACTTTGTCCCATAGGATTTCTGTAAGTCAGACTTGATTTGATGGCAGTGGGTTTGGTGGTTTGTTTTAAAATATTCTTTAACATAATAAATCAGTAAAGTTTATTTCTTAGTGATTCTAGAATTTGTTTTAGAAACTAGAAGTTTATTCTTCTCAGTTTTCTTGTCTAGGAAATCTCTAGTTAAGATCCCTCTGGCAAAGCAAGATAGTATGTGATTCGCTTTTGAGCTCCTTGATTGCAAGTCTTAATAGGTTGCTACATAGCAAAATTTAGAGAAATAGAAAGTTTATTTTTTGTTAAAGATCAATAGCTTCATTGGAAACACCAGGACTTAAATGAAAATCTACTTTGGTAGAGCCCATTATTACAATATATAATTTAACTTGAAAGTCTTTAATGAAGTGATTTAAGTTCCTTTTTTATTATATTGTTCAAGAAAGGGACACGATGAGAAGGGGAAACAAATTTCCTCTCCCTAATCTAATGTGAGGAGATCTGATAGCATAGTGCCTAAGGCACTTGACTGCTAAACAAAAGACTGGAGGTTCAAACCCACCAGCCACTCCTCAGAAGGAAGGTTGGGCAATCTACTTCCATAGTGATACTGCCTCTGAAACCTAAGGGGTCGCTATGAGTCAGATCTGACTTGATGGCATGTAACAACAACAGCAACACAATCTAATGTGATCATTTGATCCCTCTCCTTGAGAATTCAAGAAGATATTATCCCTCCCTTAAAAAAAAAAAAGACCAGGTTGGGTATACTGGGAATTCTCCCAGTTTCAATGATGCTGTAATTATTTCCCTTGCTCCAGATATCATGGATCTATATTTAAATTACTGCTGCTTAGAGCAGTCAGGGAGGAAGCATATTTCTCTTTCTTCTTATTTTTTTTTTCCCCACAAAGATTCTGTCTTATCTTGTCTTTTATTCCAGGTAGGGTTGTCTGTATATGCATTTTATCTCTGTCTTCATCTGCAATCTATCTTCTATCTATTGATCAATTCATCAATCCATCCATTGATCCATCAATCCAGCCAGCCAGCCAGCCACTGATCTATCCAACAATTCATCCATCTATCTAACCTATCTATCTATGTATCTATCTATGTATCTATCTATGTATCTATCTATGTATCTATCTATCTATCTATCTATCTATCTATATCTATCATCAGTCTAATTAGATAGCATCCTAGGGATGGAAGAAAAACTGTCTTCTAGTTCATTTTGTATTTTTCAACAGTTGTTTACTTAGTTTTAAAGACTTTCTTTAACTATCTTTGGTAATTATCTTGTGTTTCAAATCACATTCCAGTACTTCAGGTACAGAGAATAAGAGTAATTTAGTTACTCACCTATAAAGACAATGTCCTGGCTTTTCTTGTGGGTTATTTGCTTTACTTCACAGTTCTGGTCTCATAACTTCCAGCATCTCTTATTTAATCTATTTTTCCAAACTTTCTGCTCTGTATGTTAGCTACTCAGGGCCTGGTCTGAGTATCAGTTCCTCTAAAATGCCTTCTAAAACTCTTCCATTCATCTCTGCTCTCTGCTTTCCTAATGCTTATGGATATTTTCCTACAGAATATTACATTTATTTGTCCATGAATTATTTTGAACTTGAGCTTTCATTTCCTAATTCATCAACCCCATTCCTGTGTGGTTCTATACTTTTTCTACTTATTTATTTTCTCTAGGCTATAAGTGATAATAAATAGTAGTGGTATTTTGGGGCTTAGAATGTTGGTGGAATGGATATTTTGGTGTCAGGTGGCTGCTCAGTTCTCTTGAATATGTCTTGAAGGATGAAGCTATGCATGGGCAAGTGTAATGTCAGTGTGGAAGACTCCTTATCTGGTCATAACTAATCTTCTCCTGCTAGTCCCTGCTATTGCCTATACATTTTCATCTTAAGTGCTGATATGTATGCATGTATATACATACATATGTATAAAACTAGGACCAAACTACTGCCATTGAGTCTATTCTGGCTCAGAGTGACAGAATGGCCCCGTAGAGTTTCCAAGGAGCTCTGGTGGCATAGTTGTCAAAGCATTCAACTGTAACCAGAAGATCAGCAGTTAGAATCCACCAGCCTCTCTGCAGGAGAAAGAGGAAGCAATCTGCTTCAGTAAAGATTTACAACTTTGGAAACTGTATAGGGCAGTTCTTTCTACTCACTCCTGTAGGGTCTCTATGAGTCAGGATTGGCATAATGGCAATGGGTTTGGTGGTTTTGAATTTTGATAATTGTATACTGAGAGGAGAAAAATGAGAGGAGTAAAATGAGAGAAGTGGCAGAAATGGAATGATGAAAGGTAGCCTTGAGTTTGAACTTCTGGCAGTTCCTGGTTTATTCAGTGTTCTTCATCAGTGCCTCAATTCAAATGCATCAGTTCTTCACTCATCCTTTTTCATTGTACATGTGCATGTTTTGCATATATATGAGGTGATTGAAAAGATAATAGCTCAGGTCAGGTGAACTGCAACTGGAAGTGGCAATATGGTCCTCATCCTCAATTCTCTTTTTAGGGACTCAGAGCAAGTTGAAGGTGATATTTATTCCATTATCAACTTACTATTCATCTGCTCACATGGTGAGGGTCTCTGGGAAACCCAAGTTCGGATCTCCAATGCCCCAACTCATCAGAAATCCTTAGTCATGTGTTTAATGATGAGCTCATTAATAATTCCTTGTTTTTTTCAAAATTAGAAATTTTACTATTTTACATTTAAAAGTGTTAAAGTAAAATGAATTAATTATTACTAAAACGGATATGAAGTTTTGTTCAGATTAGTGAGATTATACGTAAAAGTAGTTAGTTTAAAAATAAAATATAACTGGAACAGCACAGCCTAATAAATTGAAACATTATTCTAAGCTTGGATGTGTATTGCACAAAATGACTTGAGGAAAATCATATTTTCCAAACCTAGCAGATGTTATTATGCCTCTCAAATCCATTTCCATTTTTTTTTTAACTCCTCTGAATAAAAATTTTCCCAACTGGTATTTATGGTCTTTGGAAAGTCATCTAGCTGTTCCCAAGGACAGAGATAGTATTACAAACTTTGTTCAATGGTGTACACATAGCAAAGTGGAAGAACTGCAAGATCATCCCCATGACTAGTCCCTAACTTGGGCTGAGCCTTCCTTGCTTAGACTGAAGGAAAGTGTGCTCCCCTGTTCCTCTCTGGAGAATTGTGGAATTATAGGAAAGTCTTTACACATGATTAGACTACGAAGTTTGAAGGAGTGTTAAACTTGCTTGGACTTAGAAAAGCTTTTCTAGGAATATTGCCCTGGCAGAGTTGAGGTATTTTCATCAGATTTATTAGCCAAGAGAGAAAAGCTTGTTTTAATGTTCCCACTGGCCCCATAAGTTATTTCTCTCTATCTGCCATGGAAGAAAATGATTAAATTATTGATGTTTGCTGGCCCATATGTGTAGCTGCTTTTTCATTTATATTATTCATACCCGCAAGGTAAATATTCCAGACTTCAAGTAAATCAGTGACTCAGGACCAAAGATGTATTAGTTTGACTTGCAATGCCAATATTTTAATTCCTTCCAAAGAAAATGGTAGGGACTGATTTTATCTGCTGTCAACATTAATCCCAGTATAATTATATTAATAACATTTAAGTATTTATCTGTGGGATTTGAAAATCCCTCTCTCTCAGATTTCTTCAAAAATTTAAGCCAATATTTCTTTAATTAATTACTGTCTAAATGACATTAAAGGGTGGATATAAAGTTTCATATGTCACATTATTCACCCTGTGTGCAGCTTGCCTGGCATGGGCATGTGGGCTTGTCAGGGAGAAGAGGTGGAGACCTGCTTTCCCAAAGCATGCTCTCAATATGATCTTGAAAAACTTTCATTTCCAACCCACATCTGTTCCAGAATCCCTTGTTTTGTGGTCAGATGAGTTCCACCTCAGAGTCTGAGCTACACCAATGTCATTTACGATACTATTGGACATTTTGCCCAACAAATAAAGACTTTTCATGATATAAACATTGGAAGAATATTTCCAGAGTGCATTGAAAAATACGAAGTGGGTTTTTTAAAAAGATGATTTCTTTTGAAGTAAGATTTAGAGAATTCATTCAGGAAATGTTGGTAACCACTTACATGAAATATTAATAAGCACATTCTGTGGTGTCCCCTTAATGGACAAAGCACTTAGGGATGATTTTTCATCTCTCTGAGGTTCTAGTGAGAAAGAGCACAGAGCATAGGTTTCCACAGATAACTATTCATTTCAGTTTTCTACACTGACAAGCTTTCTAACAGAATTGCTAACAAGACAGACAATTCAGTGATTTGAATTTTCTCTTAAGAGGGTAGAGAAAATATTGATTGTGTTTTGTACTTCTGGGGAGCTACTGATGCAAAAATTCAGCACAAGTTCTTTCTCATGTTCATTTAGATAGTGGCAAAACAAAACAAAACAAAACAAGCAGGCAAAAACCAACAACATTTCTCAGAGGCTATTAAAACATCTTTGAGTGGCTTTATTTTTCAAGGTAAAATTTAGAAACTGTGCTAACTTAAGAAAAAGGGGAAACCTTGATGCACAGGGAAGTGATGTTCTGATAACTAGGTATGCACAACCTAGTCGTTTCAGAGTCTACGGGGTCCATAGCAAAGAGTTTCCCTAATGCATTTAGGATCTCTGTTTTTATCATAGACCTCTTCAAACTGTTCAATTCCCTAGACAAGCAGTAGCAAAATAATAAAATAGACCAAAGGAGAAATCACCCTTGTGTGTCTACCTTAAAATAAAATATTTTGGATGCTTTAATAACAAATCTCTGATCCCAATAAATCTTTTACAATTTACTTCAAAGTTCTCACATTCTTATGGACTAGAGGAGAAATACCCAAATACAGTCATATTGAGGAGAATTAAGTAAAGGAGTGTGGCTCATTTAACAATTGTAAAACAAACATCATGTTGTTTAATGGACACAAGAAACAGATAATGGGAGAGCTTCTTGGCAAAATGTTTAATGCAATAATATGAGGGATGAGAATCAGGCTTAGGAAAGGTCAGGTCCAAAATATTGTGGGGAAGTTGTTCAAGCTCTCTACTTTTGTCCAGTGTGTCAGATAATTTACTAGCAAAGAAACTGATGGTTTTAAATTTCTACTCCTTCTCCACATGTCCACCTGATTGCTTAATCTACTCAATGCCCTATAGCTTTCATGTCAAATAAATGCAATCACAGTTTATATAGGAAGATTATGAAATAATCTTTCCATACATAGAATGCTCTCACAAGACCCCTAGGACTGGTCTCACCCATTTATTTACCAAAATATTTACTTGCTCCTTTTGAGTATGATAGGGGTTCACCAAATTGACAATCATTTTACAGTTGTTTTAAGATCTTTTATTTTTTTTTCATTCTGATGGATTAAAAGCAATGGGTGTATGCAAATATGTGCACATATGCACATATGTGTATATACATGAATGCTCTCTATTTCTGGACATTTTGTCATTATTATTGTCATCATGGGCTAAGTCAATGTTGAGGGAGTCAAATGGGTATGGAGTTTTGCAGGAGTTTTTTTGGGTATTGAGGAGGATGCGATGAGAGGGACTTTGTGTACTATGAACCACTTTTACCAGCTGGTATAGCTTGCATTTCCAAGCTGTTGTACCTCCTTCATCTTCTTTTCCCCATCCCCCACAACTTTACTTCTTTCTCAGCAAAACAGATTTTATGAGGCCAATGTGGAGTTTCTTTGTAGGTTTTAAAAAACTTTACAGAAAATAAAAGTTTAATCAGTTTTGCCCTTAATGAGAAAAATTCCATTAATGGAAATGGCAGGTTTCTATAGTTGCACATTATCTTTTCTACATTTAACAAGAGCAAAGCTCTTAAGAAAGAACATAAATGATTTTTATTAATTTTCATATGGTATTACTTCCAACTCACAATAAAATACATTAAAATTTAATCAACTAGTTAGCAAATGAATGCATCTAATGTTAATTCTCCAGTCATGGTGTTCATATTGTAATTTCCACTCTGTTTCTTTGCTTGCTTGGAGACAAAAAAGAAATGCCTGCTTTCAACATTGCGTTGGTGTACCATTTTCATAGCCTCATACCTTGCAGAACACTGATTCCCGTATATTATAATTAAATTATTTTTCAAGTTTCTTCTGTAATGTTATGATCTATAATCAGTAGACAACATAAATTTAATACACTACAATACTCAAACTACTTTAAAATTGGGAAAAACTTTTTGTATATCCCTACAATCATAGATTTCAGTCACTGGACTATGTTGTAAACTAAACCACTATTAAAAAAGTAGTGTATTTTTTAATTTAGGGTAATGGACTAATGTGCCCCAATGATCATGAAGATGGTGCACTATCAGGCAACGTTATGCATAAAGTCGTCACAGTTCTGAGCCAATTCAACAGCAACTAAGAATAAAAACAATCTAGAACAATGATTCTCAAACAGGAGGAATTTTGTTAGCCTCCTCTAGGGGACATTTGGCAATGTCTGGATACATTTTTGGTTGTCACAATTAGAGAAGGGTATGCCACAGGCATCTAGTGAGTGGAGTCCAGAGATACTACTAAATACCCTCCTATGCACAGGACAGCCCCACAAAGCAAAAAAAATATCCAATCCAAAATGTCAGTATTGTCAAGGTTGAGAAAACCTAATATAGGGCAATGTCTTTTCATTCTTTCATGAATTAAGTATTCAAATGAAATACATTAAATGACTTAAGTTACCAATGGCTCCTAAAAGTTATTCCTTTAAATTTTGTAGCCAATTAAAATACCAGTGATAGTACATGAATTTTAGTTCAATATCTGCTTTACAGAGGGAAAGTCAATCCAATGCAGATTTTTTTTTTTTCCCCATTAGGAGATCAGCTAAAAGGACATGGGGGTGGCATCCTCTTCCAACCTCCTCTAACTTCACAAGGGGGACAGAGAATGACCTTCAGCTGCCCACGGTTTATTCCTATGAGACTAGACAAGCCACCACCCTCCAGCCCTTTTACAAATTCTAATACCAACTGCCCCTCCCATGTCATTCACTGCTTCTCTGATGGGTTTGATAATTCATTGAAATGGTCATACAGAACTCACAGACAATACTCACTATTATGGGGTTTGTTGAGGAAGTAACAGGGAACTCAGGTTCAGGAACACACTCAAGATACAATTCTTTCATCAGGAGAGTCTTCCCTCTGCTATACCCTCAGGCATGCCTCCCTGGCCTGTTGGGTTCTAGACCTGGCCTCTGCTCTGGTCAGGTGAGTGTTACAAAGCTTTTAGCTCTGCTGATAGGTGCACCTAGGTAGACCCCACTGTACCAGCAAGCATCCAGCCCAAAGGCACTCTCCTTTCTTGCTCTGTGGGCTGGCAAGCCTGCCACTTTGTCTCATACCTTTTGGTTCTGCTGCCATTGTCTCTCTGCCAGCCATATCTCTGACAAGGAGGTCCAGTGCAGGAATCTAGGGTCCAAGGACGTGCTTCAATCTACCTCCAACTCTTCTCTTAAAGGTGTTGAGATTTCCCTTTCTGCTTCTAAGAGGGCTCATTTGAAGCCTAGCAGAATGACTAAATTAGCCAATCCTCACGTTGAAGTTTCATGCACCTATTTCCATGATCACACGCCCACAAGGGTGCCGTGTACCTTATTTACATTAGTAACAAGCTATCCAACTGCCTTGGTGGGCCTCAAAGCACCACAATTTGTGTAGTCCCACCACGTCAGAAAGATCATGGCTAGGAGAGCCATACCAAGTAATCCACTGCCCCAAAAGATCTAACTGTTTTCAAGTTTAAATAATCTCAAGGTTCTTTTGGTCATCTTGAGTTGATATCTAAAGAGTAGAAAATGTCAGTGTAATAATAATATATGGCAGATTTTTCAAGATTCTTTTTAAAAGACATAAGAAGAGAAAGTATGTTGGAACAACTTTTCTTGGAAAATTTGTGATTAAAAAGGTTATTTGATTAAAACTTACTCATCATCAGAGGACTTCCCTTCCTTCCCCAAATAAAAATGGATATCTTCTCTCTTTTCTTAACCAAGGTATTTTTTTAAAAACATTTTATTGTGATTTGGATGAGAGTTTACAGAGCAAATTAGTTATACATTCAACAATTAACAGACGTTTCTTCCTCTATGTGTGTCTCATTTCCATTTATCTATCCCTTCCTGCCTTCTGAATTTTGTCTCTGGACAAATGCTCCCTTTTTGATTTTGAATGGTTGATTATTCTAAGGAGTGCATATCTCCTTGGTATTATTTTTCACCTTATAGGCCTGTAGGCCTGTCTGTTGTTTGGCTGAAAGTTGAGCCACAAAGTGGGTAAGGAAGGGAGAAGGGGAGGATGAGGGAGGTAGGGGAGTTAATTCAATTCTAGGCTTTGAGGATGTCTAAGGGCTGTAGTTTTGGGGTTCCACCAATCTTCATCCAACCAGTGAACCTGTTCTATTTTATGATTGTGAATTTTGTTCCACATTTTTCTCCCACTCTATCCAGGATCTTCAGAGCAGTCAGCAGTGATAGCCAGGCACTATCTAGGTCTTCTGGTCTCAGGTGGAGGCTGAGGTTCATGCGGTCTGTGATAGTTGGAGCTGTGTGTCAACTTGGCTGGACCCCAGTTCTCTGTGGTTGTTCTCATGATGGGATTGGATGACTGTGTTCTGAGTGGCCAATCTGCCCAAGGGGAGTTTCCCTAGGGGTGTGTCCTGCTTCCAGGATATCCAGGGACATCCTG
>NW_006921931.1:2870042-2899652 GCF_000298275.1 Orycteropus afer afer
TATATATATATATATATATATAAGCTTTGCTGGTTTTTGTTTCTCTAGAGAACCCAGTCTAACACATTGTCCATTAGTCCTTTGGGCTAATTGTTTCCTTGCATCTTTGATTTTCTTCACTCTTCTTTGCTCCTAATGGGGAGAGACTAGTATTTGCACCTTAGATGGCCACTTATAAGCTCTTAAGACTCTACTTGGTACTTACCAAAGTAGGATGTAGAACATTGTTTTTGTGGATGTGTTATGCCAATTGACCTTGATGTTCCCTAAGATTATGGTTCCAAGCTCTGACACTTAGTGACTCATTCCCTCAAGGTGTTTGCTTATGGCTAAGAAGTTTTAATAACTTTACCCTCTGTATACTCTATTATTATACTCATGGATATAATTTCAGCACATAAAAATACATACATAGAAATAGCCTCTGTCAAACCTATGTATAGTGGTGGAAGTAGTTCCATTTCCCTTCCCACACATGTTTAGCTTGTGTGTCTGTGTATCCACTTGTAAATTATTGTCATTACTGTTATTGCAGTAATCCAGTGATTTTACGGGGAACTAGCCTTCCCCTAGTGCCTTCAAGGATATTTTTTCCATTTTTAAAGTTGATCCTTTGGCTCTTTCTTAGCTTTATTTATGTATTTAGTTTCCAAATTAATTTATTCATTATATTTTTCCACCTGGATAAATTATAACTCAAATTGGTATTGGAACTTAATTGGATGCTTTGAGTGAAATTTGCAAACAGACAATATCTTCACTCCCAAAGTTTTCATTTCCATCTATAGACTGATGACTCACACTTTGTAACTCCAGTCCAGCCCTGTCAAGCAGCTCCAGACCTATGTAACTAACTTTCTACTAGAATCCTATTTGGGTCTCTAATTGATCCTCAATTAAACATGCTTTAAGTCAATATTGTTTTCTTCCCAAACTTGATTTTCTATCTTTTTTTTTTTTTGTAAGGTCCACTTTTGCCTCTTAGTTTAGGTCTTGTCTTTATTTATTTTATTGTGCTTTGGGTGCACAATTTACAGAACAAAATTTATGTTACATTCAACTGTTCATGTACATTTGATTTCATACTCCGATCACCATCCCCAAACAAAACCCACTCTCCTCTCCTCCCTCCCCTGTGACTCCCCCTGTGCCCTTCTTAACTATGCACTCCTGTCTATCCAGCTTTCCCTCCATGTGAGTGCTGCCCCTCTGGTGTCCCATGGCTGATTGCTCCAAGGGGTGTATCTCCATAGAGTAGGTGGGTGCATTGCTCTGGGTTGGGTATTCTGCATGTAACTCTTTGTACTGTTGGGCTGAGAACCAATCCTTAGAAGTGAGTCCTATCCCAGGCCCAAAGGGTATCCCAGGGCCATAATCTTGGGAGTCCCTCCAGATGCCATCTGACCAGTAATTCTGGTCATTATTGTGTTTTTGAATTTTGTTACATATTTTCCTCCCACTCTGTCCTGGATCTCTAGTTTTGATCCCTTCCTGAGTGATTGGCATTGATAGCTGGGCACCGTCTGGTTCTACTGGTCTTGAGGTCCATCATATCCTTAAACTAGTTGTTTCCAAATGCCCTTGATTTTCCTCATTCTTCTTTACTTCAGGTGAGAGGAGACCATTAACTGCATCTTAGATGGCCGCTCAAAAGCTTTTAAGACCCCAGTCGCTACTCACCAAAATAGGTTGTGGAACAAGATTTTTATGTATTATGTTGTGCCAGTTGAGCTTGGTGCCCCACAATACCATGATCCTGAGTCAGCAGGCCTGGTGATTCTCTCTCTGAAGGTGTTTGGCTGTCTCTAAGGGATTAGTCCAACTCAGTCTTCTGTTGCTTCTATAATGATTGTGGTTGCTTTCTATCACTAGTATCTATGCAAGATTATCTTCAGCTAAATCTATCATTGGTCTAGGGTACATTCCTGCTCACTGATTCCCATCTGATCTTCTCAACTGTCTATGCATTTATCTGTAGCCTGGTGTTTGGTGTTAGTGGTAATGTGCATATACTAGTGTTTGTGTCTGTTGTCTGTATCTTATGTGCACTTTTCAGTGTCCTTCCTTTCTCCAATGTTGTCATGCTGGTCACAGACTCTTTCCATACTGTACCTCCCCTCACCCAAATCAACTTGTAGTCCCTGATTTTCTACCTTTAATTTACACCTAAACAAATTTGACTACTCTTTTCTCGTTTGCTATTAACCAACAAGTAAAAGTTGGCATTTTGTGTCCAATCAAAAGTGCCTTGAAAGAAAGTCCTGTTGATCTACTTTTGAAAAATCAGTCATTGAAAACCCTGTGTGGCACAGTTCTACTTTGACATACATGGAATAGTCATGAATCAATCAGTTTGATGAAAATTGGTTTGATTTTTACTGATAAGAACAATGGCAAAGCCTACAAATTATAATTCAGTGTTTGTTTACTTTTACTGGTTTCTTAGCAATAACATTTTTATCCCCAATGATTAAAAAATAGATTGATTTTTTTTTCATGATTCATGCTTATTCTCTATTATTGATTAGTCACATCGCATGGTTCACTACTTAAAACAAAAATTAGAGAAAACATTGTGTGCCCATAAAAAGAGAACCACTGGAAAACTTTTGTGTTGAAATTACTTAGTTATGAAAAATAAGTTTGAAATCATGATCATAAAACTTATGGTAAGTGTATACAATTTGAAATCTAAATTCCACTATATGCAATTCTGTTTGGAAATCGGCAATGCAAATAAAAATAATAAATAAAGTATTCACTTTACTAGAAAGTAATTATAGCCAAGCATCTTCATTCATGTTTATGCTCAAAAAAAAAAAAAAAAAAAAAAAAACTCACTTCCATCAAGTAGAATAGACTCACAGCGACCCCTCCTTACGTTTCTGAGGTAGTATCTCTATGGAAATAGATTGCACAATCTTCCTTCTGAGGAGTGGCTGGTGGCTGTGAATTGCCAGCCTTCTGGTTAGCAGTCAAATGCCTTAAGCACTGCACCACCAAAGCTCCTATTCATGTATATAAAACTCACTGCCATCGAGTTGGATCTGACTCATAGTGACCCCTCCTTGGGTTTCCAAGGCAGTATCTTTATAGTCAACAAATATTTATTGGACACCTCTAGCATGTATATGGGAGCTCTGGTAGCATAGTGGCTAAGACACTTGCCTGCTAACCAGACGGCTGGCGGTTCAAACCCACCAGCCACTCCTTGGAAGGAAGGTTGGGCAATCCTACTTCCGTAGTGATACTGCCTCGGAAACCCAAGGAGGGGTCGCTATGAATCGGGGCCGACTCGACGGCACATAACAACAACAACAAGCATGTATATGACTTGGATCATTTAAGATTGCTTTATGAATCTTTGTTTTCTTGTATGTGGAGAGTAATAAGAAAAATCAGTCACAATTCTGAAAAATTTTAACTAAAAATCAATGAAGTCAAAATATAGTTAAAAATATGCTTGACATTGGTTCAGTGTAGTTTCCCACTAACTTGAATTATAAACACTCTGAGAATTATGGAGGGCAAATGATTCAGGAAAGCCTTCACATATCTCCCATATTAACTTAGATGCTTGCTATAGTAATTTATATTTTCCTTAAAAAATATCTTTTTTTTTTTTAATATTGTTTGTCTTACTCTTTGTTTAATGACTTGGTTTCCTTCTAGACTAAGTAGAGCAGGACATGTTTTGGTTTTGTTGTTCACTGTATTGACAAACAAAAGGTTGGAAAAAATAAATGGAACACAGGAAAGAGTGTTTGTTATGAGCAGAAATCAGCTCCAAAAAGTTCTGAGACTGAAAAAGAAATTCCATGAACCATCCCCAATGACATTTTCCTAAGCTTGGAGATTGTTCTAAACACTGCTTTCTGCTATTTCACTTTTATCATTCAGCCACAGTTAACTTTAGATAGAGTACACTTACCATAAGTTTTATGATCGAACTTGTCTGAAGACTGTGATCACCAAGTACTAAATAATGGGTGCCTCTGGGGTGTAGGGCACTAAATGAGGCATTTTACGGAACTTAGAAAAGGCACTGTCTTTATCGTTAAGCAGCTCTCTGTGAAAGCATTGTATGGTTGAAATATTTTATTAAACATCTGTTTCTCTTGAAATGGACACCATCTGCTAGAAAAGGTGGGAGCAGAGAGGGTCAGGAATACCTGTTAAAAAAATTAATGAGCTGCTCAATTTCATTAACTTACCCTAAAAAGGAGTTCTGGTGGCACAATGGATAGGCATTTGTCTGCTAACCTGGTCAGAGATTCAAACACACCAGCTGCTCCAGGGGAGGAACATGAGGCAATCTACTTCTGTTAAGATTTGTTGTTGCTATTGTTGTTATGGGGGCGCTCAATATAACATAAGCACATAACATTGTTGTTATGTGCCCTCGAATCCGACCCGAGTCATAGTGACCCCTCCTTGGGTTTCCGAGGCGGTACCGCTACAGAAGTAGATTGCCCAACCTTCCCTCCAAGGAGTGGCTGGTGGGTTTGAACTGCCAGCCTTCTGGTTAGCAGTCTAGTGCCTTAGGCACTGCACTACCAAAGCCTTGGAAATCCAATGGAAGTCGCTATGAGTCAGAATCAACTCAACGGCATTGGGTTTGATTTTTGTCTTTGGTGTTATTACTGTACAGCTTTCATGTTTAATTTTAGAATTCCCTCAAAGCAATTTTTTTAAAGTGTAATTTTGTTTCACATTTGACCTGAGGAAAGGAATTCTTCAAGTGCTTATTGTGTGACAAGCATTGTGGTAGGTCATGGACACAGAAAGATACAAAACATTCCTTGCCTTCACGGTGCTTACAGACTGGGAGACAGAGCAGTGAAGAAACAATTTCAGGCAGCCAGGTGACAGTAGGGAATCACAGGGAGAAGATATTGGCAGGGACAGGAAGGCAGTTAGTGGGGACTAGGGGCCAATGCAGAGGGAGTGTTTGAATGGGACACCATTCTGGTGGGGTCAGAAGATTGAATAAATTCAGAGAGAAGTGAGCTTGTTCTGTTGCAGGAGGACAAGGTCAGATTGCAGGTGGTAGTGGTAGCCCACTCTCTCTAGGACAGAAGGGAAGCTAGTGTACATTTTTGTAAAAGGTTAGAGAAAAGTTTCAATCAGGCAAGAAATTTTCTATTTTTCTTTTCTTAAAGTTTTAAATCTAAATTCTCCTTATTTACTCTTGCTTTCTGTCCCTCTTTATCCTTTTAGGTAATTAACACTTGTCTCAGGGATTACAAAATACTGCCTTAATTTGCAACTCTTACAAGGTTTGAGGCTGGTTTTGGAAAAAGACTCTTGAGAGTTTATTTCCTAAACAGGTCACCCTTACATTGGTTAGTAACTAAGAGAGATCATATTTTACTCTTTTTCTTCTGTGCATGTGAGGATAAAGATTTGATTGAGAGGCTTTTATAACAGGATTAAGTACAAAATAAGAATCCTGTGCATAAAATGAAGAGCTAATAAGGCACTAATGTACACTAAATGCAGTTTATTATGTTCTAACATCTTGATTAGATCCTTTGGAGAGAGCAAGTCTCCTGCCTACTTCATTACCGTCACTGCCCAGACTTCGCTGGAGTGACTTACCACTTCATAGCTCAACCAAATTCTCCAGATAATGGCTTCAGTTTTCCATTCAGCTAAAATGGTGGGGGCTTTATCTTTCAGAATTGACTCAAAATAGGCAGACTGCATCAAAATAGGTAGCTCAAGTCTACATCAAAATTGGAAGTTAAAGTCTACCAAGAAGTGCTTTGGAAGAAAGGTCTAGTGATCTACTTTAGAAAAATCAGCCAAGTGCTTTGGAAGAAAGGTCTAGTGATCTACTTTAGAAAAATCAGCCACTGAAAACCCTATGGAACACAGTTCTACTTTGACACATCTGGAGTTACCAGGAGTCAACTAGACAGTAACTGCTTGGGTATTCAGTTGAGAATTCTGAGGGGTTTTTTTTGTTGTTGTTTTTTTGCATCCTGGTGAGGTAGCCCTTCATTAGACCAGATTGATACCCTAACTTCTTTTTTCTAAGGATTCCATAGGTAATTGTTTTTTTCCTGACCATTTCTCTCTGAACTGATGGAAAATGAGGTTGTGCAGATGGGTTCATAGCCTTAGAGATTAAATAAATTGAGATTACATTAATTAAATAAATTATGTAAGATTAAATACCAAACTTACTGCCATCAAGTCAGATCTGACTCATAGTGACCCCTCCTTGGGTTGTTGAGGCAGTATCACTAGGGAAGTAGATTGCCCAATCTTCCTTCTGAGGAGCAGCTGGTGGGTTTGAACCGCTAGCCTTCTGGATAGCAGTCAAATGCCTTAGGCACTATGCCACCAGAACTCCTTAAGATTAAATAGTGGGAGGAAAATAATCAAACCTAATTTATGCTAATTTTCATATCTCCCCAATTTGTTCAATAATGACACATATTGTCTTTCCTTCTCTCATTGAGAAACCTAAATCTTTCTTTCTTTTTCATTTTCTGATGAAATATATGCTACAACCGAACGTACCTAATCACATGTACCCCAACAAATTCTGTCTAACGTTTGAAATCCTTACATGACTGCAAACCTTCATAATCACCTTCTTTGGTAACATTTTGGAAAGAACTCTGGTGGTGCACTGCCTACGGCATTTGACTGCTCATCAGAAAGTTGGCAGTTCAAACCCACCAGACACTGTGGAAGGAAGACTAGGCAATCTACTTTACATTGGAAACCCAATGGGGTTTCTATCAGTCAGAATTGACTCAATGTCAGTGGGTTTGGTTTGGGTTTGGTTTTGTAACATTTCACATGTACACTGTCTCTACCATGCCATTCATTGTTTAACAATATAACTGCTTTATCACATGCATTGTCTTCTATTAAATCTCTTTGAAGATAAAAATCATGTATTATGCTTCTGGTTTATAAATATATGTGTACTAAATACTTTCTATTTATTCATTGAATCTTAAAAAAATAAGTACAAGAAACATATTAATGTTAAGAAAGAAATATATATCCTCAAGGAAATTCCATCCAATTTTAGAATAAGATTTTTTTTTTAATAATAATCATTCCTTTGTTAGAGTCCATAAGTAAAACAGCCTACCAGTAAACCAGAGTTGAAATCCAAACCTTAAGGTCAACTTCAGACAAGATGATGAGATAAAAAGAAAATCTGAGAATTATGAATAGGTTGGCCATTTAGGTATGGGATTTTTTTTTTTTTCTCAATTATTTGCAGCATAGCTACATACATATGCGTATGTGCTAGAATTTGGGTTTGCACCTTTAGTGTGATGGAACTAATTTTACAGTAAATGTCTTGACTTGATGATTAGATAACTTTTAAAAACTTTGTGTTACTTTCATGGAGTTTTAGCCATTTTCTTTTTGATTTCTCTCTTTTTAAAGAACATTGAAACTAAGGAAATGAAATGATAACTAATCATCAATGGAAGCTATTTGTTATAATGTCAAGCAATAGGTGTTTGTAATTATTCTATTAATTACCAGGAAAAAATAGGACAAAACATCAGTGCCAAAGAACAACTATTTTTTGGCTTTTCTAGGCATTAGCTTTTTGTTTCTTTTTTATTGTATTTTAATGTATATAAAACAAATATAAATCAATATTTATATTGATTTTGCTATTGTGGTCCCATGGATGGGCCAGAATGCATTCAGTAGATACACATAATGCATACCTGTGGGATCAGTCAATTCCATTACCATAACTCACAGCTACAATACCAGTCTGCCATTTAAAAATAAATAAATAAATAAATATATCTATATCTATATCTATATATATATATCTATATATTGTTTCCTAAGACCAAGATAGAAAGGCAACTTAAGGTCTGAGTTGAGATGGGGGGCTTATGGTACAATGGTTAAGTTCTTGACTGGTAACCAAAGGTTGGCACTTTGAACCCACCAAGCCACTCCATGGGAAAAGGACCTGGTGATCTACTCCTGTAAAGATAACAGCCTAGAAAACTCCGTGGGCAGTTCTACTCTGTCACATGGGGTTGCTATGAATTGAAAATTGACTCAACAACACTTGACAGCAACAATTTACATAATGCTGTCAGAGAAGCTGTGATGTCAGAGTCCATTACAAGCAGGTGAAACTCACTTTATTATGACTCATAATGAACACTAAGTTGTGCCTCAGTTTCTGAACCTCATTTTCCTACAGTTTCTGTATTATTTGTTCCACAGTTTCTCACTCAGTCCTATTCTACACCCAAGTTTTCCAAGAGTCTGCTATAGTTTTTTTTTTTTTGTCGTTCCTATTTTTTATTTTGCCACAAAGTGCCTTTCTCTCTCTGGATTTCAATCTCAGTGAGTCCATTCTTTCTGCCTATCTTGCCATGTACTGAATAAATTTGTTGCTGTCACTAGCTATCACTTTCCTTCCCAGTTCCTCTGGAATTTAGTCTCAGGTTCTCAAGGACCACAGTGTCATTATTATTTAAAATAAAATAAAATAAAATAATAATCTTTTCTCTATAGTAGTTTTTTTAAAAGAAAAACCTCTTGACCCATTTATGCCTTTACCACTGCTTCCTTCAAAATCCAAATGCCCCCCAAACTATAAAATAAGTAAATAAATTGGTTGGTATAATATGAATAGTGTATTAGTAAGTAAGTTATGGTGGGTGTAAATGGGGGGGTTGGAGTAAAAAAGAAGATTATGGCATACCTTGGATAGAGTTGTAATACAGATTTATGATTATACAATATGGCTTCTTCTGGGAAAGTAGCAGAATTGGAGGACATGGATGCAGAGAAGTCTTTTGAGTTCTAATTCTATGACTGAGAAGGAAGATTCAAAAGAACAACAACAACCAAAAAAAAAAACCCCCAGCAAACTTTGCCATCAAGTCGGATCTGACTCATACTGACCCCTCCTTGGGTTTCTGAGGCAGTATCACCACGGAAGTAGATTGCCCAACCTTCCTTCCGAGATTGATTTCTCCCTTTCTTTCTTTTGAATCTTGAGAAACAGAGTGGCCTTGTGAGACAAACTTTTGACTCACCAAGATGCCAGTAAAACTGAGGAGATATTACTGTGGTAGAACCAAAAGTAAATAAA
Source organism: Orycteropus afer afer (assembly GCF_000298275.1). Lineage (NCBI taxonomy): Eukaryota > Metazoa > Chordata > Mammalia > Tubulidentata > Orycteropodidae > Orycteropus > Orycteropus afer. The sequence goes on from NW_006921931.1 coordinate 2,879,155, forward strand.
TAAATAAAAATCCAGATTAACCGTGCACAATGACAGAAACTGGGTATTGCAGGTTTCAGTGCAAATGCCAGGGCAGTTATGAGAAAGTTGAGGAATGGAAGAAACCAAGAATGTGAAAAATATAAATTGTATCATATTCATTTGTATTTAAAAAGTTGATATCACTTTTATTTAATTTGACAAAGATTTACTGAATATTTACAATGAACAAGGCCTCTGCTATACAATTGGGATACATGAACAAAAGGAGAAGTAAATGAAGAAAGGAAGGAATAAAGAAAGATACAAAATAAGGATTGAACAAAAAGAAGAAAAGGAAGTGAGAAAGAAAGTGGAAGAAGAAACAAGAGAGCCTTGGTTCCTGTCCTTGGGAGACATAAACATTCAAGAAACTCTTGTCACTGTCTTTGCATGTTTTCATGTTTTACTGATATTCTTAAAGTTTTCGAGTAATATATCAGACAATGTTTCATTGCTGTTCTAAACGGTTTTCAGTGGGCAATTTCAGAAGCAGATGGCCCTGTCCTTCTTCCTAATGTCTCTTAGTCTGGAAGCTCTGTTGAAAACTGTCCACCATGGGTGACTGCTGATAATGTAAAATACCAGTGGCATAGATTCCAGCATCACAGCAACACATAAGCCACTATAGTATGACAAACTGATAGATGAGTGGTTATTCCAGAAAACTTAATTGCACTAATGAGGAACCTGTTCATAGACCAAGAGGCAGTTGTTCTAACGGAACAAGGGAATGCAGCATGGTTTTAAATCATAAAAGGTATGCATCATGGTTGTATCCTTTTACTATATTTATTCACTCTGTATGCTGCACAAATAATCTGAGAAGCTGGACTATGTGAAGAAGAATGCAGCATTAGAATTGGAGGAAGGCTCGTTAACAACCTGTGATATGCAGATAATACAAGTTTGCTTGCTGAAAGTGAGGCTGACTAGAAGCACTTATTGATGAGGATCAAAGACTACAGTATTCAGTATGGATTACATCTCAACATAAAGAAAACAAAATCCTCACAACAAAATAAGCAACATCAGGATAAATAGAGAAATGATTGATGTTGTCATAGATTTCATTTTACTTGGATCCACAATCAACACCCATGGAAGCAGCAGTCAAGAAATCAGACAACATATTGCAATGGGCAAATCTGCTGCAAAAGACCTCTGAAATGTTAAAGAGCAAAGATCTTACTTTGAAGACGTATGTGTGCCTGAACCAAGCAATGGTATTTTCAATAGCTTCATATGTATGTGAAAGCTGGACAATGCATAAGGACGACAGAAGAAGAATTGATGCATTTGAATTGTGGTTGGTGAAAAATACTGAAAATATCATGGACTGACAGAAGAATGAACAAATCTGTCTTGGAAGAAGACAGCTGGATTGCTTCTTAGAAGTGAGAATGACCAGACTTCGTCTCATGTAATTTGGTCATTTTGAAAGACCCTCAATAAGATGGACTGACAGTGGCTGCAATAATCAGCTCAAGCATATTAAAAACTGCGAGGATGGCACAGGACAGGGCAGTGTTTTGTTCTGTTGTGCATAGGGTTCCTGTGAGTCAGAGGTGACTCGATGGCACCTAACAACAACAATATCTTTGCATTTATTAATAAACTATTAGCATTAGAGTTTGAATGAAGTCACAATATATTAAATGCAAATATTATAGGTTGCCTTATGTATGGTCCAACAACTCACTTTTCTTCAAATTGTGTATTTGCTCTTGAAATAGCTGAGTGATTATTTTAGCTGGGCACTTCATCTTACATATGGAGAACAAAAAATAGCATGATGCTATTTTTCATAACTGTGTCCTTTTGGTAACAACGTTAGGCATGTCTACCAGAGGGTCGCTATGAGTCAGAATAGTATTCGATGGCAGTGGGTGGGCCAGAGAGGCAAATGACATCTAATTTCTTGTAGGACTTCATCTGAAACCCTAAATTTGCTAATCTGCTGTGATATTACTGAAGCAGAAGAAATAGCCCTGAGGAGAGATGACATAGTGGCAATGCTCCTGAAAGTCCTGGGGCACAAGAGGCATGGGAAATGGACTTAGGGGCTCTGGTAGCGTAGTGCCTAAGGCATTTGACTGCTAACCAGAAGGCTGGTAGTTCAAATCTACCAGTCACTCCTCGGAAGGAAGGTTGGACAATCTACTTCCGTAGTGATACTGCCTTGGAAACGCAGGGTGAGGTCGCCATGAGTTCGGGCTGACTCGATGGCGCATAACAACAACAACAACAACAATGCTATTAGATTCCATAGTTGAGGACTATCATGGACATATGAGATTAGGGTTGCCATTTGCTGGGGACTGTTGCAAGAACAACAACAACAACAGCTGCAAAGCGAGAAACTGCTTTACAGAGCACTTGATAATGCTTAATTTAGAAAGAGAAGAATAACTTATCATAGACAAACACATAATAAAATGTCTGGTTTCCCTCTTTCTCCTTCCTGTAGTGGTAACTCAAATGAATTTGTTGGTGACCAGAGACTAGAAATAGTGCTAGTGCAAGAGAATTCTCACCTGTGGGGTGTGGAAAGAATTTTCTACTAATTAAGAAGTTACATATTTTAAATGAGCAGTCCTAAAAACTAAACAATGACAGTATTTCTTTAAGTAATGAAAGTTAAAACTAAGAAGGAATCAGATTAATGTGTCATAAGGAAAATCACTTTTCAGTGGAAAGAACTAATTATAGTATGGTTGAGGGTAGTTATTGGTGAAAATGAAGTTTCTTTATACTTATAAGTTGAAGTTGATGAATTATAATACTCTTATTTCTTCTCAGTGATCCCTCCAGAAGGTGGATAATCACAATAGCTGGTGATACTTGGAATCTTTCATCATTAGCTATGAGCTTTACTGGTTAACTCTTGGAAAATAAAATAAGTTTCACCGAAATAGAATTACCATCTTGTTACACTGAAAAATACACTAAAAGAAAACATGAAGGATAAATAGCTTCCTCAATAGTAAGACATTAAAAGTTATTTTTGGTTGTTACTAGAAATAAGAAAATGATTGAATCAATCACCATTTCTTTTCCAGATTTTATTGAAACTTTTATCCAGAATAGGAATGAAAAAATAAAAGATACAAAGGTTGGAAAGGAAGATATAAAATTATCATTATCCACAGATGACATGATTGTGTACATAAAGAACTCCCAAAAATACATACATAATTTATTAGAATACCAATTGTCATTAATATTGGATTAATCAAATACCAAATTATGTACAAAGTTCTTTGACTTCCTATAGATCAGAAATATATAGTGCATTTTTCCAAAAATAAAGTGTATGTTATACATATTTTTGCAAACTGCACAACCTCCTCTTGGTTAGTTTCTTATGTACAATATGCACATTATATACTTGTACATGTTATTTATGTGAGTGCATTATATATGAAAAATATGGGAGTTAGAGAATAACACCATTTATCTACCATTAAAAATATCAAGTAAGACTTCAGTGCCCACATAAATTTGAATTTCTTCTGATGCCTTCTAAAAAAAATTAATATCTACAAAGAGAGAAAAAAATTGCACATTTAACTCACACCTATAGCATACTAAGATAAAAAGAATACTATGAACTTACATTAATTTGTAAGTGGGAAAACAAGCATGTAAATTTAGCAGAGGAGCCTCTGGATCCTAATCTAGTGAGGTAAAGACAGTTCAGAAAAAAGGAGAGTGATGTAGGGGACTAGAAGTGATGGAACACAGACCAAATTGCTCCCTGAACAAAGCATCCCGCTCTGAAAAGAAAAATACTGAGAATCTCTCAGAACCAGAGTGACTAGTAGAGAATTAAAAGGAAAAGCCTTTGAAGTTTAAGGGACCAGAAGCAGCTGACTTCAGAAGGCACAAATTCTTGGGTGCCAGGAAGAAACTTAGAAGGAAGGAAATGTCCTTTGAAGGTTGATTGATAAAGGAGAAATAAAGAAGCAAGTAAGATATAAAATTAAATATCTTAAAGAAATAAAACAATATCAAAGAATCATATGAAACACTAGCAGCTCCACAAAGGTTTAATCTATTAAGGAAATTCAATTTTACTATATTCCAACAACTTTACCGTACTAAAAAAAGAAGATGATCTCATTCAATCAACTAAGGCATCTATTAATTTACCCAAATCCTTCACCTCAACTTCTTCCCATGGAGAGTTACCTGTTTTTCTGGTTCGGGAAAATTCAAAACATTTAATAACTAGCAGAAAATGTCAGGTAACACCCACACAAAGCTACTATAAATAAGAAATAAGTGAAATTAAAGTTTTTCTTATGGTGAAAACATTTTCACCTCCCACACTCCCAGAAAACAACCAAGAAGCAGAGGGTAGCTGGAATGCCTCTCAATATTTATTAAATATCATTACAAAAGTATTTCCCCACATGAAAGAACACTTTGAATCAGAGATTCAAAAATGAACTTAGAGTGGAAATGAATAGAAACAAAAAAACAAAAAGAGGAAGGTGAGACAAATTTTGTGCAAACCTAGGGGAATTGTTTTTTTAAATACTTAAATTAATTAAAAAAGTGAAGACTGAATTATAGCTTACTCAAGGCAGAATAGACAGATGGACTGAAAATATCAAAGAGAGGCATGGAAAAGAACAAGAATAGCAAAATCAAATAGCAGATAACATGGATGAGCAAGTATGATAATCCTTTGATTTATGACATAGTTGAGTTACCTATGTATGATTGTCAGTTTTTTTTTTTTTTTTTTGTGAGGGGTACATCTTGCTAGTAATATATACTACATACGATGTTGTTGTGTGTAATTTGCTGATGTTATCATCTGTATGTTTATATGTAATGTTTCCAACCCCAAAAAGTAAAATAAAGATCATATTTATAAAGATACTGGTAATAAAAGGCAATAATAATGAAAACTAAAGGGAGAAAAATGAGGCATTTGACTTATACCTGAATCAACATACATAATGACAGAGTTGTTTGAAAGGAACCCTGCCATAAGTTGAGGGCTACCCCTATTAGATGTAGAAGATATCCATTGCTGTTGAGTCAATTTCAACTCATAGCGACCCTACAGAACAGAGTAGATCTGCCCAGTAGGGTTTCCAAGGCTGTAAATCTTTATGGAAGCAGACTGTCACATCCTTTACTCAAGGAGGTGCTGGTGAGTTCAAATCACCTGTCTTTCAGTTAGCAGCCAAGCATTTTAACCACTGTGGCACTAGGACTCCATAGATGTAGGATAGAGGCAAAGAAAATCCAACATACATGTAATTTTAGTCCTTAAAGAAGTAAAAAGAAAATAATAAGACATAACTAATATTTAAAAAGGACAAAGTAAAGTATTATAATAAAATGTTCAAAGACCTGGAGTTAGAAAACCAAAAGGGAAGTTGTCAGATGGATCTTGGATGAAAGCAAAAAATATTGGATACATGTTTACCTCTGTTTTATTGCTTATGCAAAAGCATTTGACAGTGTGGATCATAACAAATTATTGATAACATTGTGAAGAGTAAGAATTCCAGAACACTTAAATTATACTCATGAGGACCCTGTGTATCGACCAAGAGCTGTCATTCCAACAGAACAAGGGGATACTGAATGGTTTAAAGTCAGGAAGTGTGGGCATCAGGGTTGTATCTTTTCACTATGCTTATTCAATCTGTAGGCTGAGCAAATAATCCAAGAAGTTGGAGTATATGAAGAAGAATAGAGCATTAGGATTGGAGGAAGACTCATTAACAACCTGTGATATGCAGATGACTCAACCTTGCTTCTTGAAAGTGAAGATGACTTTTAGTCCCTAAAGAAGTAAAAAGGAAATAATAAGACATTTTAAAATGGCAAAGTAAAGTGTTATAATGAAATGTGCAGAGACCTGAAGTTAGAAAACCAAAAAGGAAGAACATGTTCAGCATTTCTCAAGCTGAAAGAACTGAAGGAAAAACTCAAGCCTTGAGTTTTAGTATTTAAGTATTCTTTGGGCAAAATATTGATGGATGAAGGAAGTGTCAAACAAATATGGAAGAGACACACAAAGCACTGTACCAAAAAGAATTGGTTGATGTTCAACTATTTCAGGGGGTAGTGTATGATCAAGAGCCAATGGTATTGAAGGAAGAAGTCCAAGCTGTACTGAGGGAATTGGTAAAAACAATTGATGATTGATGATTGATGTTTGATGAAAAAAACAATTTATGATGAAAAACAACTGATAAATATAAAAGACTACAGTATTTAATATGGATTGCACTTTAACATAAGGAAAACAAAAGTCCTTACACCTGGACCAACAGGCAATGTAATGATAAATGGAGAAAAGATTGAAGTTGTTAGGGATTTCATTTTGCTTGGATCCACAATCAACACGGAAGCACTAGTCAGGAAATCAGATGTGGTATTGCATGGGGGAAACCTAATGCAAAAGATCTCTTAAAAATGTTAAGGAGCAAAGATGTCACTTTGAAGACTAAGTATTTTCAGTCACCTATTATATGTGTGAAAGATGGACAATGAATAAGGAAGACCAAAGAAGAGTTGATGGTTTTGAGTTGTGGTGTTGGTGTGTTGTTGTTGAGTATACTATGGACTGCCAGAAGAATGAACAAATCTGTCCTGGAAGAAGTGCAGCTGACACATCCTTTAGAAGTGAGAATGGCTAGACTTGATCTCACTTACTTTAGTCATGTTGTCAGCGGGGACCATTCCCTGGAGAAGGATATCATGTTTGGTAAAGTAGAGTGTCGGCAAAAAAGATGAATGCCCTCAGCAAGATGGATCGATACAGTGGCTGCAGTGATGAGCTCATGCATAGCAAAGATTTTGAAGATAATACAGCACTGGGCAGTGTTTCCTTTTGTTGAACACAGGGTCACTATGAGTCAGAGATGACTCAACAGCACCTAACAACAACAATATTTAAAACTGTAAGTCTATAAAATTATGAAAATAAAAAGTTTGCAATTACATATTGAGGGAGCTCTGGTAGCATAGTGCCTAAGGCACTTGACTGCTAACCAGAAGGCTGGTGGTTCAAACTCACCAGCTGCTCCTCGGAAGGAAGGTTGGGCAATCTCTTCCATAGTGATATCGCCTCAGAAACCCAAAGAGGGGTTGCGATGAGTTGGGTCTGAGTAGACGGCACATAACAACAACAACAAATTACATATTGAAAGAGCTCCTTTGAAACTGGCAAAATGGCCCAAAATTTTCACCTGTAAGACATCTACTAAAACTGTTAGACTTTTTAAAAAATCTTCCAAATGGGTAAAAGGATCAACTAATTTTCAAAGCCTAGAAAATCAGGCTGTCTTTATATGTTTGTGAGTAGTGTGGCACACAGCAAGGCAACAGTGGAACAGAACTGTCAAAAAATTCAAAGAAAGGAAATATAATGTAAGGATTTTATACCCATTGAAATTGCTCTTCAAGTATAGAGGCTTTGGAGAAATAACTTTAGATAATTTTAAGCATGAAGAACTGAAGGAATACTGAACTCATAAGTCATTTTATAGGGTATACTAGAGGGTGAACTTCATCAAACCTGAAGATGACTAGGGAAAAGTCAAGATAAAGAACAATGCTGGAAATTAAATACATTTAATTGTGCATTTAAGACCTAGGGGAAGATGAGACAAAGGGAGTAGAATACTCTGTGAATGTTATATGTTCTGATAAAATAGAAATAACTAAACTAAAAATAACTGAGGAGAAGTGAAAGAGAACAGGGAAATTAGAACAAGTTCATTGACCACCACATAGAATATAAAAAGCATTAAAACTATGCTGTTTTTGTTGCTGTTAAGTCTGTTCCCACTCACGGCAACTCTACGTATAACAGAACAAAAGGTTGCCCAATCCTGACCCATCATCATGATCATTAGTATGTTTGAGTCCATTATGGTAGCTATGATATCAATCCATCTCATTGAGATTTCCCTAATTTTCGCTGACCTTCTGTTTTACCAACCATGATGTCCTTTGGAAAACACTAGGACATTAAAACCATAGTAGAAGGTTAGGTAGGAAAAAAGAGGACAAAAAATATAAAATATATTAGTATAAAAGTCACCATTAGGACACAAATATAAAGTTTGCCAAATACCAAAATAAATACATAAGAGAACAATGATAATAGGACATTTAGAAAAATGTAGAGATATATTAACTATAATACTAAATATATGAAATTGAATATAAATATAGCAGTTATGTCATTAAATATAAGGAAGGTTGGGCAAACCTACTTCTGTAGTGATACTGCCTCGGAAACCCAAGGAGGGGTCGCTATGAGTCGGGTCTGACTCGACAGCACATAACAACAACAACAACAAGACTAAACTCATCAATTAAAAGAAAAATATTTTCTGATTGGCCAACAAAGAAAATCATTTTTGTATGTGAAAGATATATATATATCTAAAAATGAAAATGGAGCAGCTTTAAAAATGAATATAGAGGATTTGTTTGAACTGACTGGGAGTAAAGTTTGCAATATTTTAAGGTAAGAAAAAAAAGTTAAAATAAGGTATGTAGTATGCTATTTTATTATTGTGTCAGGTTTCTGAAGAGAAACAGAATCAATGAGGATATATATTTCATTCTCTCTCCCTCCCTTCTCTTGATGATGGTGGGGGCTGGTACCTACTATAGTTTAGGACAAGCCAGCAGACTGGAACCTCAGGAAGAATTTCTATATCACAGTTTTGAAGCAGAATTCCTTCTCTGGGAAGTCTCAGTTTTGCTCTTAAGATCTTCAACACAACTGATTGGATGATGCTCATCCACATTCTGAGGATAAAACAACTTGCTGCCATCCAGTCAATTCTGATCCATAGTGACCCTATGGGACAGAGTAGAATTGCCTCATAGGGCTTCCATAGCTATAAATCTTTTCAGAAGTCAAACCAAACCAAACCAAACTCACTGCCGTGGAGTCGGATCCTACTCATAGCAACCCCTCCTTGGGTTTCCGAGGCAGTATCACTATGGAAGTAGATTGCCCAATCTTCCTTCCAAAGAGTGACTGGTGGGTTTGAACCATAGACAGCCCCATATTTCTCCCATAGAGAAGCTAGTGGATTTGAACTGCTGATCTTTCAGTTAGCAGCTGAGTGCTTAGCCACTGCAGCACCGGGGCGCCTTTTTAAAGTGACATTACTATAAATGTTAACATGGTGGAAGCATTCCTCCCTTTGGAACTAGGACCACTAGACTAGCAGAGTATAAGATCATAGGGACAAAAAGCATAATACTTGCTAACAGATCACTAGTATAATAGTGAGCAGTGCTACTCCCATTTTACATTTTTTGAATTTTAGACCTGTGAGTCTTGCTTATGGTAAAAAGAGCATCAATAGAACCCATATTGTGTAACAATATATATGTTGTTATTACCGTTGAGTCAGCTGAAACTCATGGTGACTCCATGTCCACCACAATGAAACATTGTTTGGTCTTGTGCCATGTTCACAATCATTGTTTGGCTTGCGCCTATTGTCACAGTCACTGTGCATTTTAGAGTATTTTCTAAAGTAGGATCTCAACTTCCAGTACTGCAGTGAATATTATTGTGTTGTGATCCACAGGGTTTTCATTGACTTCCTAAGGCACTTGACTGCTAACCAGAAGGCTGACAGTTCAAACCCACCAGCCACTCCTCAGAAGGAAGGTTGGGCAATCTACTTCTAGTGATACTGCCTCGGCAACCCAAGGAGAGGTTGCTATGAGTAGGGTCTGACTTGACGGCACATAACAACAACAACAATTTTTTGGTAGTACCTATCCAGGTATTTCTTTATCATTTATCTTAGTCTGATAGTTCTGCTGAAACCAGCTCACCATGGTAGACTTTGCCAGTATTTGAAACACTGGTGCACAGGTGGCTTAGCTTCCAGTGTCATAGCAACATGCAAGCCACCACAGTATGACAAATTGACAGATGAATGGTAATCATATATATATATATATATATATACCCAAACCAAATAAACCAACCAAACCCATGGCCATCAAGTCAATTCCAATTTATAACGATCCCCACTGGGTTTTCCAAGGCTGTAAATCTTTATAGAGTGGATTGCCTCATCTTTCTCCCATGGAGGAGCTGGTGGGTTTGAACTGCTGACCTTTTGGTTAACAGCCAAATATGTTACCCACTACACTCCTCATAGGCATTTTGGTGGTGTAGTGGGTAAGGCATTTGTCTGCTAACCAGAAGGTTGGTGGTTCAAACCCACCAGCTTTTCCGTGGGAGGAAGAAGAAGCAATCTACAGATGAAGCAATTTACTTCCATAAAGATTTACAACATTGGAGAACCCAATGGGAGTCGCTGTGAGTAAGAATTGGCTGGATGGCTTTTTTTTTTTTTTTTTAATATATGTATGTATACAGAGAGAGAGAGAGTTTAAAGGAATTTTTTTGTGAGTACTGGTAAGTTTGAAATCTGTAGGACAAGCTGACAGGCTGGAAACTTAGGCAAGAGTTGATGTTAACAGGCACAAGTCTAAAATGTATAAGGAAAGCTGACAGGCTGGAAACTCAGGCAGTATTTCTATGTTACAATCTTGAGGAAGAAGTTCTTCTCCAGGAAACCTCAGTTTTTGCTCTAAAGGCTTTCAACTGATTGGATGAGGCCCACTCACTTTATTTAAAGTCAACTAACTGTAAATGTTAATCACATCTACAAAATATCTACACAGCAACATCTAGACTACCATTTGATCAAACAACTGGGCATGGTAATATAGCCATGTTCATACATAATATTCACTATTGCAACTATAGGAGCTCTGGTAGCATAGTGCCTAAGGCACTTGACTGCTAACCAGATGGCTGGCAGTTGAAACCCACCAGCCACTCCTTGGAGGGAAGGTTGGGAAATCTACTTCTGTAGTGATACCGCCTTGGAAAACCAAGGAGGGGTCGCCATGAGTCGGGGCCGACTTGACAGCAAACAACAACAACAACAACAATTGCAACTATTTTCTGTGTTCTATTCTTTCCATTCCTCTCAACCTATTTGCTAACATATCACTAATTGGATGAGGATGGTGATCAGAGAAGTTAAAATGTAAATCGTTAAGGGCTATCACAAGGTGAATATAAACTTAAAATTGTTGTCTTAAAAAGGCTATAAATCAATGAGAATAATCTATGTACTTAGATAAAATTATGTTTAGGAACACAGGTTTTATATAAGAGTGATTTGTACCTGATTTGGTCATTTATTTTTGAGATAACCTTGTTAGTATGGAAAAATTACTATTGTATCTACTGATCAAGCTGTTGGAAGAAAAGTGGACCACATTAAAAATTTTTCATCCCTCTTAAATAGTAAATGAATATATATGTGGAAAGGAGCTCTGGTGGCACAGTGAGTGAGGCATTTAGATGCTAACCTGAAGGTTTGTGGTTCAAACCCACCAGGTGCTCTGCAGGAGGAAGATGAGATGATGTACTTCCATAAAGATTTAGCCTAGGAAACCCAGGGGGATCACTATGAGCTGGAATTGACTCGATGGCAGACAAGGTGATCTGGCTCATTCAACATCCGTTCCAACTGTTTCTAATATTCCTTTCAACACATATGTTGAAAAATTAAAAAGAAAGCTGACCAGAAGCCACTGTGGCTCATATTCTGGATATGTTTTCTGTTCCACCAATCAGATGCACTTATGGATGGAACTGTGAATTTCAAACTGAATTGATTGGGAGAGAGGCAGTAGTGTGCAGGGATCTGTTTTGATCCTATGGCTCTACCATGTGTGGCATGGCATTGAGGTCAATCATTCTGACAACAGCTTCCAGATACCTATATCCTTACCCAAGTGCTCTTGTAAGATGCAGTATTGAATAATAATTAAGAACATGGATTCTGGAAATAGATTGCTTAACATCCTAATTTTACCCAACACTTAAGGTACAAGGTTCTTAACTTCTTCATGTTTCATTTTTGACAACTCTAAAATGGGAATATTAATAACATTCTCTTTAAAGGTTATCATGAGTTTACATGAATAGTTGCATGTAAAGCACTCAGAGTGGAGCATCAAATACAGTTAGTATCACATAAATGCAAGCTATTATTGTCATTCAGGTCTTAGTTCTCACTCTTGCTGATAACCATATGTATGAGATATTCTGCTACTGTCATTGCCTATTCTCTCTCATGCATATATACAAACAAATGTTCAAAATGAACTGTGAGTTATAGTGAAACTGATTTAACAGATCACAAAAATTGAATAGAATAGAAAATGTATGAGTGTTTTAAAGAACAATAGTTAAATACTGCTTTATGAAACTTTTTTTTCCAGCCACTTAAATGTATGCATATCTGGGATGCAATAGATCATGTTTCCCTTATTGTAGGTGATAGTGAATAAGTTTGCAAACCATCATAGGGTAATAATGTTAACATAAAGGTTATGAGAACAGGAAGTTTGTCTGTCTTGTTTGTCAAAGTCTCCAGCATCTAAATGAATGTTTCCACAAGCAGGATGATTTTTTGAATGAATGAAAAAAAAAAGGAGAGATGAGGACTTGAAACTGACTAATTTATTCATTTAACTGGTATTTGTTGAGGAATAACCAGGAGTCAGGAACGATAATAGTATTGTGGATATTGAGATTTTAAAAAGAACAGTTTTATTCACTTATTATTATTCACTGCACATTTCTTGAGGGAAGATTAATATCTTCTCCATGTAAGGAAAGCATACCCACAACATGTAGTTTAACGTATAGCACATTTATGCTTAATAGTTTGTTTATTCATACATGAAGAAAATGGTTAACTTGAGGTAGTAGGATTATTTAATTCTTCAATAGTTATTTAACACTCTGCCTTCCTTAGGACTGTAGGTCTTAGAGAGAATTGAAGGTTGCATTTTTTATGCTAATTTAATAATTAATTGACTTATTTACCATTTTTTTAATTTTATTTACACAGTGGTTGTTCCAAGATCAAAATTGTAGGGAACTAAAAAGGATTGCTACCACTTGTTCATCCATTTGTTGTATTGTTGTGGCTCATGTACTGCTGTAATGCCGGAAGTCATGTAACTGATATTTCAATACCAGCAGGGTCAACAATGGTGGACAGGTTTTGGCAGAGCTTCTGGACTAAGACTAGAAAGGACAAGCTGGCAATGCACTTCTGAAAAAATTGGACAGTGAAAACCTTATGAATAGTGGTGGGACATTGTCTGATATAGTGCTAGAAGATGAGCTCCTCAGGTTCAAAAGGAGTCAAAATATGGCCGGGAAAGCTCCACCTCCTCAAAGTAGAGTCCACCTTCATGACAAGGATGGAGCAAAGTTTTGGGGTCCTGCATTTGTTAATGTAGGAGCTCTGGTAGCGTGGTGCCTAAAGTACTTGACAGCTAACCAGAAGGCTGGCAGTTCAAACCCACTAGCCACTCCTCAGAAGGAAGGTTGGGTAATCTACTTTCATAGTGATACCACCTAGGAAACCCAAGGGTCCCAAGGGTCTGACTCGATGGACATAACAACAACAATTTGTTAATGTGACATAACTCAAAATGAGAAGAAGCTACTGCAAACAACCATAAACAATCAGAACATGGAATGTATGAAGTATGAAAGTTGGAAAAGTGGAATTTGTAAAAATTGAAATGGAACACATAAAAATTGATATCTTAGGCATTAGTGTGTTGAAAAGAACAGTATTAGCCATTTTGAATAGGACAGTCATATGGTCTAGTATGCTGGGAATGACAAATTAAAGAGGAATGGTGGCAAATTCATTGTCAAGAGAACATTTCAAGATTATTTTGAAGTGCAGTGCTGTCAGTGATAGGACACTATCCATATGCCAAAAAGGAAGACCAGTTAATACAGTGATTCAAATCTATTCACCAATCACTAATGCCAAAGATGAAGAAATTGAAGATTTTTACCAACTTTTGCAGTCTGAAATTGATCAAACATGCAATCAAGATGTATTGATAATTACTGGTGATTGGAATGTGAAGGGAGGAAACAGAGAAGAAGGTTAGATAGAAACTATGACAGAGATGTATGATAGAATATTTTAATACTTATTCATTGCAAATACCTTTTAATAGCAACATTAACAGAGACTATATATATGGACCTCACCATATGGAATACAAAATAATCAAGCTGAGTGTATCTGTGGAAAGAGATGATGGAGAAGTTCAAATACATCAGTCAGAAAAGACCAGGGGCTGACTGTGGGACATATCATCAATTGGTCATATTGCAAGATCAAATTGAAGCTGAAGAAAATTAAAACAAGTCCATGGGAACCATAGTATGACCTTGAGTATATCCTACCTGAATTTGGAGATCATCGCAAGAATAGATTTGACACATTGAACACTAATGACCAAAGGGCAGATGACACCAAAGACATCATACATGAAGAAAGCAAAAGGTCATTAAAAGAATAGAAAAGACTAGAAAGGATGTCAGAACAGACTTTGAAACTTGCTTTTCAATATAGGGTAGCTAACCCAAACAGACAAAATGATGAAGTAATAGAGTTGAACAGAAGATTTCAAAGGGTATCTTGAAAAGTTGAAGTAAAATATTAGAAAGAAGTGTGCAAAGACCTGGAGCTAGAAAACCAAAAGGGAAGAACACACTCAGCATTTCTCATGCTGAAAGAACTGAAGAAAAAATTCAAGCCTTGAGTTGCAATATTGAAAGATTCATGGCAATATATTGAATAATGTAGGAAGTATCAAAAGAAGATGGAAATAATACATAGTTACTGTATCAAAAAGAATTGGTCAGCATTCAACATTCAGCAGGTAACATATGATCAGGAACCAATGGTACGGAAGGAAGAAATCCAAGCTGCCCTGAACGGCTTGGCAAAAACAAGTCTCTAGGAATTTAGGGAATACCAACTGAGATGTTTCAACAAATAGATGCAATGCTGTAAGTCCTCACTAATCTATGCCAAGAAAGTTGGAAGACCTAGCCAATCTACTGAAAGAGACCCCTGTTGGTGCCCACCCAAAGAAAGATGATCAGCAACATGTGGAAATTATCAAACAATATCATTAATATCACAGACAAGTAAAATTTTATTGATGATAATTCAAGAACAGTTTCAATAATACACGGATTGGGTACTACTAGAAATACAAACTGGATTCAGAAGGGAAAATAAACTAAGTGATGTCACTGCAGATGCCCAATGAAACTTGGCTGAAAGCAGAAGATAACCAGAAAAATGTTTATCTGTATATTGTTGCATACGCAAAGGCATTTGACTATGTGCATCATAACAAATTGTGGACAACTTTGTGAATGGGAATTCCAGGACGTTGCTCATGTGGACATTATACCTATGTGGAACCTGTCCATAGACCAGGAGGCAGTCTTTAAAACAGAACAAGTGTGTACTGTGTAGTTTAAAATAGGAAATCAGTATGCTGGTCAAATAGTCCAAGAAACGGACTATATGAAGAAGTACGTGGCATCAAGATTGGAGGAAGATTCATTAACAACCTACAATATGGAGATGATGAAACTTTGCTTGCTGAAAAGTGAAGAGGACTTGAACCACTTACTGATGAAAATTAAAGACTATAGCTTTCAGTATGGATCACACCTCAACATAAACAACAAATATTTTCACAACCAGACCAGTAAGCCACATCTTGATAGATGGAGAAAAGATTAAGTTGTCAAGAATTTCATTTTACTTGGATCCATAATCAATGCCCATGGAAGCAGCAGTCAAATAATCAAATGATGTATTGCATTGGGCAAATCTTCAAAATATCTCTTTAAATGTTAAAAAGGAAAGATAAAACTTTGAAGACCAAGTAGTGTCTGACCCAAGACATTTTTTTTTTTCTATTGCCTCATGTTCAAGTGAAAGCTGGGCAATGAATAAGGAAGACTGCAGGAGAACTGATGCACTTAAATGATGGTGTTGGCAAAGAATATTGACTGTAGCATGGATTGCTAGAAGAAATAAATCTATCTTGGAAAAAGTGCAGGCAAAATGCTTAGAAGTAAGGATGATGAGACTTCAGCTCATACACTTTGGGCATGTTATCAGGAGGACCCAGTCCTCGGAGCTGTACATTATGCTTGATAAAATAGAAGTTCTGCACAAAAGAGGAAGATCCTCAAAAAGATGGATTGATGTAGTGGCTGCAACTGTGGGCCCAAATATAGCAATGGTTGTGAAGATGGCAATGGATTGAGCAATGTTTCATTCTTGCACATAGGGGCTCTATGACTTGGAAGTGAATCAAGGGCACTTAACAACAACAATCAGAGATTTACAAAAGCAGAAATTTCAGGCAGGTAAACTCAAATATTTTCTACTACTTACAAGGAAATACTGTCCCTCTAAAGATTTTTGTTTGTTTGTTTGTTTATGTTTTAAGTCTAGCCCAGGGTTTGTTTTTCAACTTCCTCACTATTGGTTCTTTGAGTTCTATCATTCTTTGTTTTATGTGCTGTCCTTAAATTGTAGGATGTTTAGAAGCATGCTAGATAACAACAGCAGCTCCTTCTCCCAGCTGAAGTGCAAAATCATTCCCAGTTGAGAACTAGGAGCTCTGGTGGCATACTGTCTAAGGCATTTGACTGCTAACCAGAAGGCTGGCAGTTCAAATCCAAAAGACCCTCCTTGGAAGGAAGACTGGGCAATCTACTTCCATAGGGATACTGCCTCGGAAACCCAAGGAGGGGTCGCTATGAGTAGGATCAACTTGATGGCAGTGAGTCTCGACAGCAGTGAGTTTCTTTTTTCTTTTCTTTTTTGGTTTTGAGAACCACTGGTTTAACCCTATGTTGTTGTTGTTGTTGTTGTTATTTGCCATCGAGTCGGCCCCGACTCATAGCAACCCCTCCTTGGGTTTCCGAGGCAGTATCACTACGGAAGTAGGATTGCCCAACCTTCCTTCCAAGGAGTGGCTGGTGGGTTTGAACCACCAGCCTTCTGGTTAGCAGTCAAGTGCCTTAGGCACTATGCTACCAGAGCTCCCAACCCTATAGTCCATATAACCCTATAGTCATATGGAAATAATTTCCCCCCACATGTGAAAATAATAGCAATTCTGTCTGTTTTTTTTTCCCCTCTCTCATAAATTAAGCAAAAAAATCTATTTCCCAGGCCTCTTTTCTTGAATATTCCCATGTATATAACATTGGAAAGAAGTATAGAAAAATCAAGTGGAATTGTCATTACTGAAACCAAAATCCAAACTCACTGTCATGGAGTTGCTTCCAACTGATAGCAAACATATAGGACATGATAATACTGTTCCACAGGTTCCCAAGGCTATAAACACTTTGTGGAAGAATACTGCCTCATCTTTCTCCTGTGGAGCAGCTGGTGGGTTTCAACCACCAATCTTTTGCTTAGGAGCTGAATGCATTAACTACTATACCACCAGCCACTCCTTGGAAGGAAGATTCGACAATCTACTTCCATAGTGATACCTCCTCGGTGATCCAAGGAGTGCACTGTGAGTCAGATCTGACTTGACGGCAGTGAGTTTGGTTTGGTTTGTCTTCAGTATTTACTCATTAATTCATTTATCCAATATTTATATTATTTTCCACATTCAAAGAATAATGGAAAATATGGGAGTGACTTTCTGTTTCCTTATATTTAGTTTTACTGTTTCTATGTGTGAAAGAGTGAGGCTTTGGTAGTTCAGTGATTGAATTCTTGCTTTCTATGAGTCAGAGTCCATTGATTTCTGAGCAGTGTACCTCAGTGCAGCTACAACACTTCTGTCAGTGGAGGCTTGCATGTGGCTACAACGTCAAACAAGTTTCCAAGGAGCTTCCAGACTAGGAAGGACTAGGAAGAAAACTTGGGATCTATTTAAAAAAAATGAGCCAATGAAAACCCTATGAGTCATAATGATCCTATCCACAACCAATCATGGGGATGGCACAGGATCAAGCAGCATTTCTTTCAATTGTGCGAAGGGTCCCCATGGGTTGGACCCTCTTGGCACCTCTGGATGGATTCGAACCAACGAATCTTTTGGTTAGTGGGCAAGTGGTTAGCCATTTGCATTACCCAGAGCTCCCACTGAAACATAACAGTGCCCAATAAATAAATAGTGGTGCAGTTAAAAAGCACCACTATGTGTGAAAGACTTCAGATAATGGTTAGTAGCTCTGGTAGCATAGTGCCTAAGGTACTTGACTGCTAACCAGAAGGCTGGCAGTTCAAACCCACCAACCACTCCTCAGAAGGAAGGTTAGGCAATCTACTTCCGCAGTGATACCGTCTTGGAGACCCAAGGAGGGGTCGGTATGAGTTGGGTCCGACTTGATGGCACATAACAACAACAGCTAATTGACACTGCAAATACAGGAGCTGCCTCTAGACCCATACTCAGCAAAGACTGACCATTCAGAGATCTAGAGAATGGCAAATCACAATAGAATAATAATTCACACTTTCTAGTCAAAGTACTTTCACATATATTATCCACTTGATTTGAAAGCTCAAAGTTCTTAGCTAAGAAATAGCATTTTTTTGTTACCTTTCTTTTTTGAAAAAAAAATAAATGCAGATTTTCTAACTTAAAAATGTTCTTTTCACTCTATCTTGGATCCCATCTCTTGCATGATGTATTCATTAATATAATTAATGCTAGTTGCTTTAACAATCAATCTTAAAATCTCAGACTTAACACAATAACATTTTATATTTCACACTAAATTTCATATGATTGGGTGATTCCCTTAGGCAACTCTCAGGTAAAAATTATGGGCCTCTCATTATACCAGAGTCTTTTGCTTTCAACCATGTGGACAGGAGCAAAGGTAGAAAGAAAACGGATTATCATCTGCATGCCATGGAGGAAAAGACACAGCATGTTCTCCCCATAAATAGAAGCAGTATCTGTTAAAAAAGAAAGAGAAGAGAGCCAGTTTTGTGAAGCCATAGACTCCTTCAATAATACAGCTATTTATTGGGCACTGTTATGTTTCAGCGGGATCCCTGGGTAATGCAAATGGCTAACCACTTGTCCGCCAAAAGATTGGTTGGTTCGAATCCATCCAGAGGTGCCTTGAAAGAAATACCTGACTATCTATATTTAATGATCATATTAAACAAAAACTCTGTGGAATAGTTCTACTCTAAAACACCAGAGGTCTCAATGAATTTGAACTGACTCCATGACAACAACAATGCTTCAAGTATTATTTTTAGTTGGTAGAAGTATAGTGGTACTTTCAAAAACAGCCTGGACTAGAGAAAGAAACTGTGGACTGCCATTTCTATGGATTGCGGAAACCTAGTAGAAAAACTCATCCTAAACAAGGTTTAGATTTGATTAAAAAGAAAATGCAAAATGTCTAAGAAAGAATGTGAAGTGAAGCTGAATGGGAATAGTATGAATTTAGTTAGCAAGGCCAAGGCAACAAGGCAAACAGAACTGAATATCCTGAGCAAGGTTGAACTCTGTATCCATTCTAAGATTTTAAATTTCTCTGCTGCCTATATGAGTTTTCATGAGTATGTTTGGGACCAGAAGATGTGGATCTGGCATAATGAAGAAACTAGTCACAGGAGAGAGTTTCAAATCCTGCTCTTTTAGCAATGATTTGAGCATACGAAAGGGAGAAGACAAAGTAATAGAGGGTGAGTACTGTACATCCTAGAATGGGTGGCTGCATTGCTTTATGCATCTTGCAAAGAAGATGATAAATAGATCTAGGAATCCTAGGATCTAGTACCCACTCAGACATACAAAGGATGAAGATTGAGAAGTCAAGAAAGAAAAATTTGTCTTTGGAAAATTTTTTGGAATGTTATGACACCCTTTCTCCCTTGTATGAAGGAGCTACTTCCTCCTCAGCTAAAGCTCCAGAAAAGTAGAACATATGCAGAGGCTGGTATTATCTTCTGAAGTTTGACAGAACACAACAGAATGGATGTTTCAGCTATGGCAGGATAGCTGCCTAGTGGCACTAGAGGGAAAATAAAAAGGACATATTAGGCAATAGTGGAAGACAGATCAAAGGCATGTGACTCAAGGAGGGCAGGTGAGGACTGTACTGGAGAAGGAGCCAGCCTGAGTGCAATTAAAATGCACATCACTTAAGAGTACTTTAGGCATGCCAGGGGCAGAGTGTACAACAGAGAGCATATGGAGTGAACTATTAGCTTTAGAAGATAGAGGTGTGGGCTTACATGAACCCTACCATCCCCTGGAAGAGCGATATTACTTGTATCAAGAGACCTCTTCCAAAATGTCTATTGGGAATTGCCCAAAATAATGCAAAGGGACTTCTGAGAGAGATCCAGTTTGATCAGAAATAATGGCTGGCATGTGTAGAGTGCCTAGCTTTGCATCAGGAACTACTTTGTTGTTGTTGTTAAGTGCCGTCGAGTCATTTCCGACTCATAGCGACCCCATGCACAGCAGAACGAAACACTGCCCGATCCCACGCCAGCCCCACAATCCCTGCTATACTTGAG
>NW_006921931.1:2900252-2928532 GCF_000298275.1 Orycteropus afer afer
TCAGCAAGCAAAGTTGTATCGTCTGCATATCTCAGGTTGTTAATGATTCTTCCTCCAATCCTGATACCACGTTTTTCTTCATACAGTCAGGAACTACTAAGTAGTACTAAATACTACTAAACATTACATGTATTAACTCATTTAATTCTCACAGCACGAGAAGTTAAAGCTCAGAGAAGTTAATTAAATGACTCAATTCATGTAACTAGTTAGTTGGTCCGTGTCTAAGTCATAATAGGAGAAGGAGAGTAAGCCATTCCCTGTTTGTTTGTTTTTTTAAATTATTATTTTTTTAATCTCTCTTCCTTCCCACACACCTCCTTCACTCCAGAGGAGTCAAAATGCAGGCTGGGTAGGGATGGGATTGGAGGGGAGTCAAAGTACAAGGTAGGGATGTGGAGAGACAGACCTCCTTTTCCCATTTCAGGTTACACTGTGAAGTAGAACCAAGCGGTAGAAGAGGTACATTTTAACTGAAATCGAAGTTTTGCAAATGCAAGATCATTTCACTGAAATGAGATGCTCTAGTTTCCATTTCCTGGGATTGACCAGAAGAGTCATGAGATCTGCCCTCACCTTCATTTTAGGTGACCTAGCACCACAAAGCTGGGAGGCAGGAACAGGGAATATTATTATTTTCTGCTTCTCTTCTGTGGATTTCCACTCTTTCAACATGGCACACATCACTGAGCCATCACTGTGTCCAAAATGTTGGACTCAGAGAGGCAAAGAATCTTAGAGAGAGGAGGTTTTCACATTTGAGTATAGAGAGATATATAAATAAGTCAAACAGAAAAGCCAAGAGATAAGAAGTCAAAACATATTTTCATTTATACCTAGAGTAACCAAGAGAAGTTTTATGGAGGACAGTGGAATTTTCAGTAGTATGGAGAGGAGGCCCACATAACAGAAAGCAATGAGAAATCTCAGTTCTGTGAAAACAATTCATGGGAAAGCAGGAATGGGCAACTCCTGATAATAAGGGAAGGATGACAGGATTATCACATAGAATATATATCATATAGAATAGGTCATTGTTAACAAAGAGGAGAGTCAGGGACTTAGGACTGTTGAGAAGGGCTTTAATGGCATTGTCTTGTATTTAATCTAATCTCCTGTGGTAATATAACACTGCAAACTCATTTTACTGACTCAGGCCATATAGCCTAGGGGAGTCTCTGTTTCTATAATTGGAAAGCTATATAAGTATCAAAAGTTTTCTGGATGAGCTATCATCTACATCAATGAAATTCAATATTCCACTGGAGGTGAAAGACACCCTTTATTATTAAACATATACTTTATTCAATGAAGCATGTTGGCAAGGAGGGTAAACAACAAGCTTGCAAATTTTTATTTGCTGAATCTGTGAGCAAACTTGTGACAGCCATGTTGTTTATTATGGTCATGGATTCATCATGGTGAATGTAGAATTTCTTTTCTTGCATTTCTGATGAGAAAGAAGGAGGAAGAACAAAGATTGTCTTCTCTTTTTAAAATGCTTAAATCAGTTCTCCAGTGTTTTAAGTACTTGAACTCATAAGAATCTTATTACAAGAATCGGCATTATAAAGCTGAATGTAGTGGGGTTTTGAATGCATGCATACATTTTGACCACTAGGTCTCGCTATGTTATGTCAATGAAATAAGAGAAAATTTTATCTAACTATCCCAAAACAGAGTCCTTTCAGCTAAGAGTCCTATGGAAATAAGTATGAAATTACATAGGCAGGGAAGGTGGCTCTGCTAGCTCTTTTTTTTTTTTTTTCAAGGAATATTATTATATTTATATCAGCCCCTGACTCCTTTGTATTTAATGGTAATTTTGCTGATTTTCATGGCTGATTGATTGAAAAAATGTGGTTCTGAATCTAGAAGAGGGCTAGAAAAGATGAGAGAAAAGGGCACTTTGAGAGGTTTAATGCCTTTGGCATGAAGACCCCCATAGTTATTTGTATAATGTAAACATGCAAAAATAAATCAATTGGTTGAATACTTTCTGGGCTATAGACTCAAAGCTTCACTTCTGTTCAATATTGAAGTAATAGAAAGAAAAGAGAGCAGTTATTAACTTGGTCTTTCAAGAACTATATCCTGTAGTGTTCAGAGGGCAAATGATCTTTGGACTAGTGAATATTCTTACACATTCATCATTTGGAAAATTATTATTTATGTAGCTATTGTGTGCCAAGCCATCATTCCCATGGTTCTCAGGCTCTCTGGCGGCAGAAGCACTACCAGACTTCTGATGACACGTCATATCAATACTCTGTAGTGTACCACCACCTGCTACTGTAGAGTTGACTCCAACTCATGGTGATGCCATGAGTCAGTGCCAATGCAACACTGTGCTCGCTAGGATTTTCAATGGCTGATTTTCGGAAGTAGATCACCAGGCTTTTCTTCTGTGGCACCATGTAGTAGACTCAAACTGCCAACCTTTCACTCAGAAGCCCCGGTTGTCAACTGTTTGCTACACCCAGGGATGCTCTCTTGCATAAGTCACTCTTAAAAGACTGCTTAGGGGTTACTTCTTTCCTTTGCAATGCTTGGAGAATATGTTTTCAACATTTTTATCCAGGATTCAACTTCCCTTTCATTTGAACCTGAACCACCTCCACTATTCCCCTTGAGTCATTTAATACCTTTAATTATTCTGCAATATGTATAACATAGTGAAACTGTTTTCTCTGCAAAGGGAATTATTCCCAGTTGTAAAATTTGGGTTTGTATTTAAACCAAAGAAAACACCAGAGTGTTTCCTGGTGGGAGGGCTCACTTAATTCTAAAATCACTTAATCATCTCTTAGCCCGCAGCACACCTGTTGTCAATAAACAAACAAACAAAGAAACAAACAGTAAATAAATAAATAAAATTCCAGAAAACAATGCTTCTAATTTGTCCCTCAAAGAAGGAAGTGTTGAGTTTCTTTTTACCACTGAATTTCCAAACTACATCTTTTTACCTGTGGATATTTATTCCTTTCCATCATTAAGAACACAGATCCAATCCAAAAATGGCTAAAGATAAAAAGATTTAACAAGTACACACTATAGAAGGCTGCTGCTAGGTGTTAAATCACTTAAATTAAGTGGTATGAATTACATCCTTGGTTGTCTGACAATGTAGCAGTGAGCTATGGGTGAGGAAAAGGCTGCAATTTTTCCTTGAGCACTTTGACTGGCAATCCTGTGGGATAAGTCACATATGATTTTAGGTACTGTGGGAGTTAAGGTTATGTGTTAACTTGTCTGGGCCTGATTGTGAGTGTCTGGGCAGCTGGATATAGTTATTCCCCATGATGAGACTGATAATCAACTCCATGGTAGAATCTACTGAGGCAGTTGAGTAGCTGCCTTAGGGTTGTAGTCTGCTTCCAGTATATAAGAAGAAGCTTTGAGAAAGGTCTCTAGAGCTTTTTGGCATGCTTGAACCCTGCAGGCAGCCGAGGCTTTATTTGGCAGCCTGCCATGTTTCCTGCTGATCTTGGGACTATCTCTGGGCTTGAACTAGTGGCCTCTTAGGTTGTTTGGTAATCTTAGGATTGTGCCATTTTTATTTGTTAAGCCTGGGTTTGTGAGCCTCAGCAGCCAGCAATGGCCTGAGTGAAAATATGTCTCTAGCTCCAGTGGGCTGGGAGCAAGAGGCAGAACTGAAGCCCAAGGTTGAGGGTCCTTAACCTAGTCCCTAGAGCTGACACTTTGAAGTCGGAGCTCTAGACTCCTAAACTGTAAGAGAATGAACTCCTGTTTGTAAAATCCATCCATTTGTGGGATGTTTGTTAGAGAGGCACTAGAAGACGAAAACAGGTGCCAATGCAAGTAAACTTTTAAAACTTAAGCTTTCAGTTGGCAAGATTAGTTGGAGACTCTTCTTCAAAAGACTAATTATATTAAAATGCCTTAAAGTCATAAAAGTCTTCTTTCACCTTTGTGCAATTTAGAAGTATAGTGGTTTTATGGCCTATTTTGGAGCAGAATGCCCATGAAATATTCTCTTCGGGAGGGAAAGTCATTATATTTTTTCTAGATGTTAGATGTCAATATTTTGACCTTTTGTACAAAATAACAAAATACAAAATTACAAAAATAACAGACTAGTCCTTGATGAGTCTAAGTGAGAATGCATCTTATAGGGCCAAAGGACCACCCATGCACATACAAACACCTGCCAACACATATTTGTATAAGTAGTTTGCTTAGGGAAGAGACTCTAGGAGGAGAGAAATCTTATACATGGGTGTCTAATGTAAGAGGTTGTCTATGAGGGTTGCATGGGGCTAGGTTTGTACCTCTTTTCAAGTGACAATTTTGCTGCTGGACCAGGGACCACAATTTAGGTAGCAAAGCCCTTAATTTAAAGTACTACTTCCTCAGACTCCTTCCTGCTGGCTCCTAAATTCCTTCCCCAAGTCTCTAATCCCATTTATCAATATTCCTACATATTTTGGCTTGGGTTTTTGTTGTTGTTATGTGCTGTCAAGTCGGACCCGACTCATAGTGACCCCTCCTTGGGTTTCTGAGGCAGTATCACTATGGAAGTAGATTGCCCCATCTTCCTTCTGAGGAGTGGCTGGTGGGTTTGAACCACCTGCCTTCTGGTTAGCAAGTGCCTTAACCACTATGCTACCAGGCTTGGGTAGGTACACACTTTTTAAACAAAAACCACCAGTTCATCTACTGACCCTAAGAGAGGTGACCTTCTCTATCTAAACTAGTTGAGCAGATTCTCACTGTAATCCAAAAGTTCTCTGGTCTCTTTCTTTCCTCCTGCAGGATGTCACTTTCTCTAACATGATACAAATAGCAGGTTCTTTTTCATCTGTCCTCTCTGTAGCATTTATCTGATTTTGTGAGGTCCTGTTCCAGTATGGTGGAGCTCTGATGCTGCAATGGTGAAGGCCAACAGGTCAGCAGTTTGAACGCACTAGCTGCTCCATGGGAGAATGATGAGGCAGCCTGCTTCCTAAAGATTTATAGCCTTTGAAACTGTGAGGCAGTCCTACTGTGTCCTGTAGGATCTCTATGAGTTGGAATTCACTCGATGGCAATGGGTTTGGTTTTGGTTTATTCCACTAGCAGAATATACCTGTTGACAATCTCCTAGAAACATGAATCTTAATCCATTCAAGAAGTCTGACATTCCATATCCACTGACTCTGAGAGAAAATGGTGTAGCACGCTGTTAGTTTTTCTCTTTGCCGTATTGCACCTTCAGTTTTCTCCAAACTAGCATGTAAAATAGATGAAGGACCTTTCTTAGCAGGTTAGGGTACTTTCAGAAAAGGATGCCAACCAGAAAGGGCAAAGGTTACAGCTTACTTCAGCACTTTCCATGAATAGCTGAAGAAAAGGGGCCTAATGACTACATCTCCACAAGGCAACTGGCCCCTCACACTCGATGTTAACCTAGCTCTCCTGACCTGAGTTTTACACGTGTGGGCTCCCCAAGCATACTTCTGAATAGGAAGGTATCTCTTCCTTCCCTGTTTCTTCTCTGTCTCTTCCATGCCCTGAAGCTTAGGTGAATGATGCAAACTTTAGCTGGATGGACAGCAATTCTTTTCACTGTTTGATCTCACAAATCCTTCAACTTGACTTTGTTTTTCAGTATTTCCAACAGTGGCCTGAATTTTCATTAATGGCTTGACCTATTGGAAGACATAGCATAAGAATAAACTTAATGCTTTTGAATAACACTGTTTAAACTCATGTTGAGGAAAGAATATTTCTTGAATCAATAGGGCATGTCTTCTACCCTTGGAATCAATGCATACTCATTACAGTAATTATTTGCTTTCTTTCTGTCAGTCCTTTCTGTAAACTGTTGAAATAATAAAACAATCTTTAATGGTCCCCCAAATTGTCAGAAATGTAGGTAACCTCTTTGGTCTATGGCAGACCTGTGCTACAATCTTCTCCCTGAGCCACAGTTTCCTCTTTGGAATCAATAAAAATCCCAGGTTCTAAAAGTCTCACAATCCTATGAGAGAGATCTGAACCAGCCCTTGCTGTAGTACCATAGAAGATCTTCATTCTGGCCTGAAGTTCATTAGATTCTTAAACTACTCACATAGGGTTTCCAAGCCTGTAAATTTCTACAGAATTAGACTGCCACACCTTTCTTCCTCATAGTGATTGTTGTTGTTGTTGTTGTCGTTATGTGCCGTCGAGTCAGCCCCAATTCGTAGTGACACCTGCTTGGGTTTCCGAGGCAGTATCACTACGGAAGTAGGATTGCCGAACCTTCCTTCCGAGGAATGGCTGGTGGGTTTGAACCGCTTGCCTTCTGGTTAGCAGCCAAGTGCCTTAGGCACTATGCTACCAGAGCTCCTAGTGAGTTTGAACTACTGATCTTTTAGTTAGCACCTGAGCACTTACCACTGTGCTACCAGGGGTCCTTAACTACTTACACCATAACAGCAAATTCTATAACTGATATTTTCATCATGACATATCCATGTAAGATAACTCATGTCCTAAGGGATATAAATCTTACATTATCAGGTGTAAAATGATGCTTTATCAGTGGCCTGCCCTTCTTCCAAGAACTAAAAACAAGAAAAAAAAAATTGGGGAAGGACTTTATCCTTGGATCATCAATGGAGATGCAACATGATTTCTCTCTCTCCTCTGTGAAGAAGAGGAAGTGTAGAGAGATTCTATAATGTTCTCAAGGTCATACAGGATTGAGCAGCAATCAAATGCTTGAGCTTTTACTTCCTGTTTAGAGTACCATTTAATAAACCAGTCTACACACATTTCTAAATTTAAATGTGATTTTCAGAGTACTTCATTTTCTATTATTAAAAAATCTCTCTATTTCAAGAAGCCCTCTGGCTACAGTTCACATTTCTCTAAAGACACCAGCCTCAGAAAGTGTGACTAAAAACTGAAATGTACTTTTGGGGAATGAGAAAACTCTCTGAAGCTCTCTCCTTGGTGCTTATCTACTTGCAGAACAGTTAACTTTTTTTCTTACTTCATGTTTCCTCTCTCCTCTTTTACAAAGACTCTCAGTGTTATTTTCATCCTTGTTTGACAGTGTCCATTTCAGTGACTCTCAGAGTCATCCAGTAAGCTACCAACTAAATGAAGACAGGGCATCAGAGCTGTTATGTAAATATTGTTGATGGACCACATAGTCTGGTTCTTGTAATCTCTCTGAATCTTACTTTCTTATCTCTAAACTTCCCTCTTGTACAAAATTGTAGAATTTTATTCCATATTTTTAAAATTTTTACTTTATGAGCTTCACCTAATATTTACTGTGTTATAGGCACTCTTCTAAAACTTTCACAAATATTAATCTATTTAATATTCATAACAACCTTATTATAGGTAAATACTAATGATACCTCTATTTACAGATGAGGAAACTAAGGTCTATACAGTTAATTACCTTGTTGAAAATCACACAGCTGTTAAGGATCAGTGTTGCCATTGGAGCCCGGTCTAGCTCCAGAATCCACTCTTGCTGTTGTCCTTTTTGTTATTATTGTTTTTGTGACTCACAGTCACCCTGTGTGTTATAGAATAGAACCTCTCCCTATGGTTCCCTTGGGTGTATGGTAGCATAGTGCCTAGGGCACTTGACTGCTAACCAGAAGGCTGGTGGTTCAAACCTACCAGCCACTCCTCAAAAGGAAGATGGGGCAGTCTACTTCCGTAGTGATACTGCCTTGGAAACCCCAGGAGGGGTTGCTATGAGTTGGGTCTGACTCGATGGCACATAACAACAACAACAACAACATCTTTACAAAAATGGATCGCCAGGTCAAGTTCTTCCACAGTGCTGCTGGGCTGGTTGAACCATTTGTATCACCCAGAAATCTTCAGAATCCATACTCTTGATTATTATATTCTTCATTATGACATTTTCTTACCTTAGTCCTTATTTGCAGCTTTCTAATTTGTGTTTTGGGAGGCCTTTCTTTCTTGACTTCCCAATGCCTTGAAGTTAACTGTGCCAGATGAATTATAAAATACATATGAATTAATGATGAAAGAGCTCATAGAATTCCTTAGTGAACCTTGCAGGTTATTAGCCAAAAAAATTCAATACCTTGAAGAAGACTGTTTTGGGACAATCCTAATCTGGTAAGTGAAAAGCTATGTTTATGGAAACTCCAGGGTTGAAACACTCCAATCTCCCCCCCCCCCTCACTGCTAACATGTGAATTGGCAGCCAATATGCACAACGGTAGATTGATACCATGGCTTTAGCAAAACCTAATTTTGAAACAGATTTGGTTCAAATGCAGTGAGACCTCAATCTTGGTTTTGAACCCCAATGACTTTCTTTTTTTAAAAGGAAATTCACTGTGAAGATATTCACTCAGCTTTGACTGATTTTTCTCAGAAACCACATTATATGAAAGTCTTTTTTGCCACTTGAAATACTATCAGCTTAGCTGAAGCCAAGAAAAATAGGGGATATTGTGAGAAAAATTTCACGAAAGAGTTTTGGACTAGCTGGGAGAAAGTAGGATCTCTAAGTATATAATAAATCAGCCCTAGCCATTTTTTCCCCCCGTGGGAGTCTTCTACTTGATTTAAGTCTTTTTTTTTTTTTTTTTTTTGCGAGGAAGGGGAGAGTCCAGTAGCAATTGAAGTCTATGCAGTGACACCGGTTTACCCTCCAGCACTCAGTGGGCAATTAAGGGGCCTGGGTGTCTCATCCTTCTTAGGAAGCTAGTGATATCACTGTTGTGAGTATGGCCCAAGAAAGGCACGAGCAGTTCCACAAAGAAAGTGCCAGATGTTGCTAATGGCAGTACAGCTGTGACCCACTTCTAGAAAACATGGTATACAGAATCCAGAAAAATGATTAGTTAGGGTGTGTCAATTTGCATTTTAGAAGTGTTCTTTACTTTACAAAAGGTTCAACATGGAGTTACTTTAAATAGCTAGTTCCTTTAAAGTGTTTAAAATAAAATTTGATTTATAAATAACTTCTCAGAAACACAACTATGATTAAGGGAGTATAATTATAACTTACAAAAAGAGAATATTATGATTCTTTATATAGTACATGTCTATAGGGAATGGGTACTTTCTGTTTCCTTTAAACCATTAGTTGATATTCAAATGACCTGCTATTATGAAGTTATCTTATATTATTCCCATGGTTTAAAGTTTATACCACTTTCTCAAGTGTTCCCAATGTGACTAGACTTTCACAATATCCCTGTGAGGTCAGTGAGGAATGAATTAATCTCTTAGTAGACAGTTGCAATTTCTAAGGTTCTAAAAGATTGGGGTATGACTTGTAAGATAGCTGTAACAGTGTTTGTCAGTCTCATCTGTGAATCTCTTTAAATGGCATCTGTACAAGCTCTACCATTTATAGGCTTTATTTTATTTTAAAATTGTAGTACTTATTTATGTAACAAGAAGCCATCATGGTGCAAAGGTAAAAGTGCTTGTCTGAAATCCACCAGCTGCTCTGTGGGAGAAAGATGTGGCAGTTTTCTTCTGTAAAGATTACAGTCTTGGAAACACTATTGGGGGCAGTATTACTCTGTCCTATAGGGTTTCTATGAGTCAGAATTCAACTATGGCAATGAGATATACATAACAAAACATTTGCTATGTCAACATTTTTTTACATATACAATTTAAAGACATTAATTATATCCATTATGTCATGCAGCCATCACCACTGGCTAATCCGTTTCTAAATTTTCCCATCACCCTCGGTGCTCACTAAGCAATGACTTTTTCTTGATTCAGTATGGTGGGTCTGGAAATCTATGTTTCTAACTTTTCTAGGTGAATCTGAGAGCACCTAGCATTGAATCCAGTAAAGTTTGAAACAACTGGATTCAAACTTACATCTTTGACACCAAATCTTGATACTCTTTTCTACTCCTTCCCTGAACCTGATTTCTCTCTGTGATAGATACTAGTTAAATTCTTTTGCAGTATCATAAATTTTAGTAAAAGACCACAGGAAAGCCATTTATGAAAGGGTGACAATGATTTAGAAATACCAAAACCCACAGGTTCTAATGTTTGTTAATGTCTTGTACAATTTCTTAGTTGAGTTAAGTCAATATTTAATAAACCCATATTATGTGTTAGGAGCTCTGGTAGCATAGTGGCTAAAGCACTTGACTGCTAACCAGAAGGCTGGCTGTTCAAACCCACCAGCCACTCCTCGGAAGGAAGGTTGGGCAATCCTACTTCTGTAGTGATACTGCCTCGGAAACCCAAGGAGGGGTCGCTATGAGTCGGGGCCGACTCGACGGCACATAACAACAACAACAACATATTATGTGTTGGGCAAGAGGAGCCCTTGTGGCACAGAAGTTAATGCTCTTAGCTGCTAAACAAAGGAAAAGATATGGAAGTCTGCTTCTGTAATGATTGCAGCTTTGGAAATCCTACCAGGCAGTTCTAATCATATAAAACTGCTGTGAGTTGGGCTTATGTGTTGGGCTCGGGGGCATTGGTGTTTCAATGGTAGAATTCTAATCTTCCCTGTTGGAGATAGAGGTCAGTTACCAGCCAATGTACCTCACACATAGCCACCACTTGTCTGTTAGTGGAGGCTTAAGAACCACTGTGATGATGAACAGGTTTCAGGGGTGATTTTCCAGACTAAGATAGAGTACCACCATTCATCTGTGGTGGCTAACTTGTTGATGTGAGGCTGCAGGTAATGATACCGGTATTCCAAATACCAGAAGGGTTACCCATGGTGGAAAGGTTTCAGCAGAGCTTCCAGACTAACACAGACTCGGAAGAAGGAAGGGGTCACCCACTTCTCAAAGAACTGGTCAGTGAAACCGTATGCATAACAGTGAAACACTGTCTGATATATTACTGGAAAACTTTATGAATAGCCCTGAAACATTGTCCTATAGAGTGCCAGAAGATGAGGCCTTGAGGTTGGAGGACACTCATAATATGACTGGAGAAGAACTGCCTCCTCAGAGCAGAGCAACCTTAATGTGGATGTGAATGTAGATAGATTAGAGCTTTCCAGACCTCCATTTGCTGATGTGGCATGACTCAAAATGTGAATAAACAACTGCAAACATCCATTAATAATCAGAACATAGAATGTACAAAATATGAATCTAGGAAAATTGGAAGTTGTCAGAAATGAAATCGCCTAAACATCGATATCCTAGGCATCAGGGAGCTGAAATGGATTGGTTTTGGCTATTTTGAAGCAGGCAACCATATGATCTACTATGCCAGGAATGACAAATTGAAGAGGAATGGCATGGCATTCATCATCACAAAGAGTGTTTCAAAGTCTATCCTGAAGTACAATGCTGTCAATGATAGGATAATATCCATATGCTTACAAGGAAAACCAGTTAACAGTAGTATTATTCAAATTTATGCACCAACCACCAAAGTCAAAGACAAGGAAATTGAAGATTTTTTTACAAACTTCTGCAGTCTGAAATTGACCAAAACATGCAATCAAGATGTACTGATTATCACTGATGATTGGAATGCAAAAGTTAGAAACAAAGAAGAATCACCAATAGTTGGAAAATATGGCTTTGGTGATAGAAATAACTCTAAGACCACATGATAGAATTTTGCAAGACCAACAACTTATTCATTGCAAATACCTTTTTTCAACAAGACAAACCATGGCTATACACACGGACTCTGCCACATGGAGTACATAGGAATCAGATTGATTATATCCGTGGCAAGAGGTGATGGAAAAACGGAATATCTTTAGCCAAAACAAGGCCAGAAGCTGACTGTGGAACAGACCATCAACTGCTCATATGCAAGTTCAAGCTGAAGCTGAAGACAATTAAAAGAAGTCCACAACAGCCAAAATATGATCTTGATTATATCCCTCCTGGATTTAGAGACCATCTAAAAGATAGATTTGATGCATTGAACACCAATGACTGAGAAGCAGAGAAATTGTGGGATGATATCAAAAGCATCATCTATGAAGAAAGCAAAAGATCATTAAAAAGACAGGAAAGGAAGAAAAGACAAAAATGATGTATGTCAGAAGAGACTCTGAAACTTGCCCTTGAGTGGAAAGTAGCTAAAGCAAATGGAAGAAATGACAAGTTAAAAGACATGAAGAGAAGATTTCAAAGAGCAGCTCCAGAAGACAAAGTCAATTATTATAATGAAATGTGCAAAGACATGAATTATTATAATGAAATGTGCAAAGACATGGAGTTAGAAAAACAAAAGGAAAGAACATGCTCAGCATTTCTCAACGTGAAAGAACTGAAGGAAA
Source organism: Orycteropus afer afer (assembly GCF_000298275.1). Lineage (NCBI taxonomy): Eukaryota > Metazoa > Chordata > Mammalia > Tubulidentata > Orycteropodidae > Orycteropus > Orycteropus afer. The sequence continues at coordinate 2,912,491 of NW_006921931.1, forward strand.
AATTCAAATCTTGAGTTGCAATACTGAAAGATTCTATGGGCAAAATATTGAATGATGCAGGAAACATCAAAAGAAGATGGAAGGAATACTGAGGGAATTTTCAGCCACTGTACTGAAAAGAATTGGTTGATGTTCATCCATTTCAGGAGGTGGCATATGATCAAGAACCAATGGTATTGAATGAAGAAGTTGAAGCTACACAGAGGAATTGGTGAAGAATAAGGCTCCGGGAACTGATTGAATATCTATTGATGTGTTTCAACAAATGGTTGCCATACTCATGGCACTCACTCATCTATGCCAAGAAATTTGGAAGACAGCTATCTGGCCAACTGACTGGAAGAGATCCATATTTGTACACATTCCAAAGAAGGGTGATTCCACAGAATGTGGAAATTATCAAACAATATCATTAATATCAAGCACTCGGGTGGTGTAGTGCCTAAGGCATTTGACTACTAACCAAAGGTTGGCAGTCCAAACTCACCAGACTCTCCTTGGAAGGAAGATTGGGAAATCTACTTTCATAGAGATACTGCCTCAGAAACCTAAGTAGGGGTTGCCATGAGCCCAATTGATTTGATGACAGTGAGTTTTTTTAGTTTATCCTTAATATCATTTGCAAGTAAAATCTTGTTAAAGATAATTAAAAAATGGTTGCAGCAGTATATTGACAGAAAACTTCCAGAAATACAAGCTGGATTCAGAACAGGATGTGAAACAAGAGATATCATTGCTGATGTCAAATAGATATTGGCTGAAATAATAAAAAAAAAATACCCAAAAGATGTTTATTTGTGTTTTATTGACTATGCAAAATCATCCAATTGTGTGGATCATAACAAATTGTGGATAATATTGAGAAGAATGGGAATTCCTTAACACTTGATTATACTCATGAGGAACCTGTACCTTGACCAGAAGGCTGTCATTTGAACAGAACAAGGGGATACTGCATGGTTTAAAATCAGGAAGGGAGTGTGTCAGGGTTGTATCCTTTCGGCATACTTATTCAATCTGTATGCTGAGCAAATAATCTTAGAAGCTGGACTGTATGAAGAAGAGCATGACATCAGGATTGGAGGATGAGCATTAACAACCTGCGCTATGCAGAGGACACAACTTTGCTTGCTGAAAATGAGGACGACTTGAAGCACTTACTGATGAAGATTAAAGACTACAGTCTGCAATATGGAATACATTTCAACATAACAAAAATGGAAATCCCACAACTGGACCAATAAGCAGCATCATGATAAATGGAGAAGAGACTGAAGTCAAAGATTTCATATTACTTGTTTCCACAATCAACACAAATGGAAGCAGCAGTCAAGACATAAGATGATGTATCACACTGGGCAAATCTGCTGCAAAAGACATCTTTAAAGTTCTGAAGAGCAAAGATGTTTCTTTGAAGATTAAGATTCTCTTAACTCAGGCCATGGTATTTTAAATTTCATCAAATGTGTGTGAAAGCTGGACAACGAATAAGAAAGACCAAAGAAGAGTTGATGGTTTTGAGTTCTGGTGTTGGCAAAGGATACTGAAAGTACCGTAGTCTGCCAAAAGAACTAACAAATATGTCCTGGAAAAAGTACAGCCAGCATGAACCTTGGAAGCAGGAATGGCCAGAGTCTGTCTCACCTACTTTGGTCATATTGTCAGAAGAGACCATTCCCTGGAGAAGAATATCATGCTTGGTAAAGTGGAACGTCAACAAAAAAATGGGAAGGCCCTCAACGTGATGGATTGACAGACACAGTGGCTACAATGATGGGCTCAGGTATACCTGAGTATTGTGAGGCTGGCACAAGACTGGGCAGTATTTTATTCTGTGGTACATAGGGCCGCTATGAGTGGGAGCTGACTTGATGGCACCTAATAACAAGAAGACTGGGCAGGAAGAAAGGCTTAGAAATCTACTTCTGAACATCAGCCAAATGAAACACTATAAATTACAATGATCTGATCCCCAACCAAACATGGAGATGATGGAGAACTGAGCAGCATTTCCTTCCTTTGTGCTTGGGGTAAGCATCTAGTCAGAGGTTGACTAGATAGCTAACAACAATAACACCAAGTGTTGACCACTCCACTGAGTGGTGCAGGTTTGCTCTAAATGCCCTTGTATTCTTATTGCTTTTTAAAATGTGTGTGTGTGTGTGTGTGTGTGTGTGTGGTGGGGGGAGAGTGATTACATCTGTTTTTCCCTCCCAGGAGCTTAAAACATTTATCAGTTAAGGTTAACAAGGCATTTGACTGCTAACCAGAAGAGTGACGGTTCAAATCCGCTAGCCACTCCTTGGAAGGAAGGTTCGGCAATCTACTTCCATAGTGATACTGCCTCAGAAACCCAAGGAGGGGTCATTATGAGTCAGATCCGACTCAACAGCAGTGACTTTGGTTGGTTTTTGTACTATGAGTTGGGAGATGCTAGGTAGAGGTCCTGCTTCAGAAAATTTCCCTTATTTGGAAAGATGTTTATGTTTGGTTTGCCAATCTAATCAGTGAAGAAATACCACATCTATGTTCAGCACCTGTGGTAGTTAAAGTTGTATGTCAACATGGTTGGGCCTGGTTGAGTGGCTGGGCAGCTCTGGTAGTTAGTTATTTCCCATGATGAGACTGGCAATCAACTCCATGGTGGGATCTATCACAAGTCTGCTTCCTGTATATAAGGAAGAGCCTTGGGAATGGTCGGAATAGTCTCCAGCTTATGGCATGCTTGGACTCTGCTTGTAGCCATGTCTCTGTTCAGCAGTCTGTCGTACTTTGCTGACCTGGGGACTTACAATGGACTTGAATTAATGGCCTGCCGTGTGGTTTTGTAACATCGGGACTGTGCCTTTTTACTTGTCAACCTTGGGCTCGGCAGTCTCAGCAGCAAGCAGCTGTCTGAGTGAAGAAAAACTTCTAGCTTCAGTGGGCCAGGAGCTGGAGGCAGAGCTGAAGCCCAAAGCTGAGGGGCTTTCACCCAGCCCCTAGGGCCTGGCACTTTGAACTTGGAATTAAAACCTCCAAATTGTAAGAATAAACTCCTTTTTGTTAAGGCCATCCCATTTGTGGTATATTCTTGTCAGAGCAGCACTAGGTAACCAGAACAGCACCTTTAGCCATTTGTCGAAAAAAAATTTTCCTTTTAGTAACTTCCTTTGAAGATAAGCAGATGCTTCCCATGACAGATAAATTGACCTAATCATTCTTCTAGATAATGGGATGGATATAATTTAAAGTTATAGGTCTAGATTTATTTTTTAAAGTAAACATTGGGACTCAGATAGGAAGTAGATATGGCAGGCATTGGCAGTTAATCCTTAAACCAACATTGAGATGACTGATGGATGTAGCCTAAGTCCTATATCCACATGACTCCTTTATTCTACAGTTGAGGCAGTCTGGTTGCTATCTGCTCAGCTCAGTTCCAAGAACCACTTCCTCCTTGAAGCAGGAGACATAATTAATCAGCTCCTCTTGGGGTTTCAAGAGTTGGTGTGGCTGCTGCTTCCAGCAGCTTGTCCCGCCATGCTAGGCCTCTGATTCTGACCACGGAGCTGACATTCTATTACTGATTGCAAGGTTCCCCATTTAGGTTTATGTTAATGCTGGAAGAGTTACCTAGAACCTTTCAATCTAAATAGAAATTGGGTTGGCTTTGTTTGTCAGTCCTCCCTCAAGGATAGAACTCACTCAGCATGTGAGACTATGTTTTTTACCATAAGTTTGTCCTGGCATTTGCAGTGTGACTGCACTTTTGGACCATTGGCTTCTCTGCATTTAGGTCATTGTGTTAGGACACAATTCCAATTAATTTTAAATCCTCTGTTCTTTTACAACTTTTACTTTCAACTCTGTTCTGAGATGAGGTCCCTAATTTCTTTAACAATGTGCTAGCCCAACAGACTGAATTCTTTATGTTAGAATGTGTGGCTGGTTCAGATCCTACCCCTACACATCGACTTTTTTGACCTGTTCAGAACTTCAGAAATGATGACCAGGGAAACACAACACACTATTTGCAACTAGGTATTTCAGATCTCCAAGTTTGCTCTCCAATTTGTGCCATCTGTTGATGGTCTGTCTTTCTGATACAATCCTGCTTTTGCCATATTTAGAACAAAACCTAAAATCTTTTTCAAGACCTGTAAGACTCTGTCTGATTTGATGCCTAGTTGTCTAATCTCATTGCCATCCTTTCTCTCCTTGCTCTCTCTTCTCCCTCCTTCTTGGCCTTTTTCCTAATCTTTGCACAAGCCAACCATGTCCCCATCTCAAGGCCTGTGTTATTCCTGTTCCCTCAGCTTCAAAATCTTTTTCCCTAAATACTTGCATGGCTTGTTTCCTCATTTAATTCAGGTTTATAAAAGTCACACCTTCTCAAATAAGCCTTTGCTAACTCTTATCTAAAATAGCAGCCCTTGTCACTCTCTATTATGTTATTTATCTTATTTTTTCCCATAGAATTTATTACAATATGCTATTATATTTTATGTGGATTTGTTTATTTTTACTTTCCATCTCCTGCATGAGATGTAGGTTTCCTGAAGACAGTCATTCTGTCTATTTTGTTCACCTTGTGATTGGCGCATTGCACCTGGCAATATGTTAAATGAATGAATCAATATATGTCAAAAAGACACTGACCTTTGATATTCCTGAAATTTTTAGGAAGATAACACAGATCTAATTTCTTTCCTAACCCTGAAATCTAGTCTGTCTTCTTTACCCAAAACCTGACTTTTTGTTCTCCTTTAAGCCTATTCATTTAATCTCAAACACTAATTACTCTCTCGATGACCTATCTTTGATTTTATCTGGAATCACACTGAATATGGTTGTAAAAACTTCAGTGGAAGCATATAACCATCACTTTCTGATGTCAGGGCTTGACCAGTGATGAATAAAACTTAAACCAGTAGCTGGCTTTGAGTAACAGTTGAATTCACATTCTTTAGTGCATTTGCCTTTAATTGTTTTGGAAAAACTGAGTGCTTCTTATTTCAATCAGAAAAATTAGCAAGATTATATCAGGATTACAAACAATCTTAGGGTTTTAGAAGACTAGAACTCATTGTAAAGATTCAGATTCATTACGTTATGGTAGAAATGAATAGGTTAGAGTCTAACATTTACAAAACCTTGTCTTCCAAATTTACAAGAAACGATTTTCTTGTGGACATAACAAAACAGTTTTTTTTTTTTTTTTTTTCAATTTTAGGAACATATGTCAGGGTTTGGCAAATACTGTTCTCAGAAAAAATAAACAAGACAATATTTGCATGAAATACTTAAAAAATGATATTTAAAAATATCCATTTCAAGCAAAATAATTTTCAAGAGTATTTGAGTAGTCAGTGAAGCCTTGAAGTAAGAAGCACCTGCATTCTATTTAAAAAAAAAAAAAAAAAAAAAAAAGAAAATCTGAACTCCTCCCTTCTATGATGTTGGTACAGTGCCATAAATATGGCTCAAAAGGAAGTTCCCACAGGAGGTCATACAATGTGAGCATCATTTTAGGTATAAGTAGGGTGATTAAAGGAGTATATGTGTATGTTTACTTCTGTGTGTGGGATGATTGTTAACATTAACATTGATAATTATTTACAGGGAAAATTAGGGGTCCAGTCTGAGAAGACAAAATATTTTAGGGGAATAGTGAAGCAACGTTAAAGCCATAGGTATTTGAGAGTTGGATGGAGTCATCTGGGCAATACTAAACCAGAACCTGTGGGATTATGATACTCATTTCACCAGAGCAGCAAACGCAATCAAAGTCACCAGGGCATTTGAAGGGAGTTCAAACTTCTGACGTATTTTTGTGATTGCAATTAGGAACAGAAAGTGAACAAGAGAAACCATCTAGCTAGAATTTTTGTGATTGAGAGAGGAAAATATTTTGTCTTCTTTCCCTCATGAAAATAAAAATTTTCCCACAATTCTGGGACATTCTCATTAACCTACATACTGTTTGTTGTTCTTAAGTGTCGTCAAGTCACATTTCAACTTATGGTGACCCCATGTGACAAAGTAGAACTACCCCACAGGATTTTTTAGGCTGTAGTTTTAAGAGGAGTATATTGACAGATATTCTCCCATGGAGCTACTAGGTGGCTTAGAACTGCCAACCTTTTGGTTAGCAGCCAAGCACTTAACCATTGTATCACCAGGGGTCCATAAACATAATACTATTTTCTCCTATTTTAACAACAACAACAACAGAAACAACAAAGTCATACCTTTCTTTGATTCTCAATCCTCCTTCCAGAGACAACTCTCATTTTTGGTTCTTCTTTAGAGGAAATAGGAGCTCTGGTGGTGCAGGGAGTAAGGCATTTGGCTGCTAACCAGAAGGTCAGCAATTCAAACCAACCAGTTGAATTCAAGACTCATATATCTAACAGCCTACTTGGTCCGTGCCCTCAGATGTACCATAGTCATTTCAAACTTAGTAGATTCAAAACCAGTCTTTTACCCATCTACTCACCCCACAAACCACCTCCTCCTATGATCTTCTGAGTTTCAAAGAAACTTAATTTTTCCAGTTGCTTAGATCAAAAGCTTTGAAGTTATTCTTGATTCCACTCTTTCAGGCTTTTCTAGTTCCTCTCCAGATCTGATTTCTTTTACCTAAAAGCCTAGCCTGGGAGCTCTGGTAGCATAGTGGCTAAGACACTTGCCTGCTAACCAGTTGGCTGGTGGTTCAAACCCACCAGCCACTCCTCAGAAGGAAGTTTGGGCAATCTACTTCCGTAGTGATACTACCTCAGAAACCCAAGGAGGGGTCGCTATGAGTCGGGTTTGACTCGATGGCACATAACAACAACAACAACAAAAGCCTAGCCTGATTATTTCCTACTACTTTCACTTTAGTGCTAGACATAATTTAGGCTGGACTATTTTCATAAACCAAAAAACCAAACTCACCACCACTGAGTCGATTCTGACTCACAGTAACCCTGCAGGAAGAATAAAACTGCCCCAAAGAGTTTCTTAGGAGATAATCTTTACAATAGCAGACACATCTTCCTCACACAGATCCACTGGTTTCAAACTGATCACCTTTCAGTTAGCAGCTGAGTACTTAACCACTGCATTACCAGGGTTCCATGATTATTTTAATAGGCATTACTAATACACAGGGGGCATTGGTGGTTCAGAGGTAGAATTTTTGCTAATTTTGTGCCTATGAAGGAGACCCACTTTCAATGTCCAGCCAATGTATCTCACAGGCAGCCATCACCCATCTGTCAAGGGAGGTGTTTGTATTGCTTTGAGGCTGAGCATGTTTCAGTGGAGCTTCTAGACTAACACAAACTAGGAAAAAATGTCTGGTGATCTATTTGTGAAAACCAACTAATCACAAATGCCTGATCTACAACTGATCATGGGGATGGCGCAGGACTGGGCAGCCTTTCTTGCCATTGTGCATGGGCTCACCAGAGGGACAGACTTACATGACCACAGCTAATAACAGGTAATATGTAATACATCTATGCTTTAAGATAGAATTAGCCTTTAATGTTATCTCTTTTTTTTTTTTTTCTGGTCAGGTTTTAATATCCAGTTTATGCAAATATTATATGTAATTTAGAGAGCTTTAATCCTCTCCTATGGGTCTGGTGAAATTTATGAGAAAGAAATTAATTATCTCTCCCTTGAAACATGGTAAAAATTTGCCTATGAAATGGTCTTGGCCTAGCACCATTATTGTGCATTTTTTTTTCCTTTGATTACTGGTCTATTCTTTTTGTATATTTTTTGAGAAAACTTTATTTGTATTTTCCAAATGCATTTTCTATTTCATCTCGATTATTCAATTTAGTGGTATAAATTTCTAAACTATATTTTAAAGTTTTTATTAGTCTTAACAGGGACATGCTAAAGGGGAAACAACAAAATCATACCATTCTTGATTCTCACTTTTTATTGATAATAAAATAAAAAATGACTATAATATCTTGAACCAGATAATCTCTGATATCTAAAAAAGGAAAATCCATATATAAGGTTAGAAAGTGACAACTATATAGAAAATTCTAATCTAAAAATTGTTTAGTGTTCACCCCACAACCCACAAGCCCCTCTTCCAAATGTAGTCACTTTTAATGAGGATTTTTCCAATGAGGAGATCCTTTTTTTCCGATTTAGAAAGGAACACCAACAAGAGCAATTGCAAATTCTTTTTTATTACACTCTATTCAGCTTGGAGCCAATATGTTGTGTAGGATCTTTGTGTTTATTTGTATCCATGCTCATTTATGAGACTGGACTATGCTTTTCCTTTCTCATACATCTTGTTTTGTTTTTCATTTCATAACTTTACTGGCTTTGTAAAAAAATATCTTTTTTTTAAAAAAAAATAATTTATTCTAGAAATGTAGGTACTACTAATATCTACAACCCTCAGGTCTGAGACTTTTCTTGTGGAAATATTTTTAACTACTGTGTTAAACTGGGTTCTCTAGAGAAACAAAACCAGTAAAGCTTATATATATAGAGAAAGAGAAATTTACCTTAGGAAAATATCTCACACACTTACAGAAGCTGGCAAGTCCAAAGTTCTTGGATCAAATGTCAAGCTGGAGGCTTTTCCCAACTCACCTAGCTGCAGGGGCTGAGGAGCTCAAGGTTGGCAGGCAGTATTCTGGCTGTTGACACCAACGAATGACAAATCCAAGATCTCCAGGTTGAATGATGGATTCACTCATGGGCACTTGTAAGCAGCACAACAGAATCCCGATCCACAGAAGAGTGTCTCTTTTCTCAGGATGTCCATAAATATACTGGAAGCAGGCCACAACCCTAGGGAAACTCCCTTTCAGTGGATCAGCTGCTCAAAACATATTAATCTAATCCCATCATGGCAATAACCACATCACAACTGCTTAAACCACACAGAATTGTGGTCCAGCCAAGTTGACACACAGCTCCAACTATCACAACTACAAATTAATTTTTTTTTGTAAGACTATTCAACATTCTTACTTTAGATTAAACCAAAAACCAAACTCACTGCCGTCAAGTCGATTCCGACTCATAGCGACCCCTCTTTGAGTTTCCGAGTAGGTATCTCTACGAAAGTAAATTGCCCAGCCTTTGTTCTAGGAGTGGCTGGTGGGTTTTAACTGCCAGCCTTCTGGTTAGCAGTCAAATGCCCTAGGCCCTACACTACCAGAGCTCGTACTTGAGGTTAGTTTTAAAAAATGTATTTTTCAAGAATTTATTTTTCATTTAAAAACCTCAAATATATTAATAAAAAGTTAATGAAATATTTCTTGATAACTTATAAATATTTGCTGAATCTATAATGTGCTTTTTGCATTACTAATAGTATCTATTTTGTATCTTTATTTTTATTTTCTTGACTACTGTCTCCACTTAATTTTATTCAAAGAATCAGTTTTTAGTTTTGATAATGTCTTCAATCTGTTTACTTTCTATTCCAGTAATTTCAACTTTCATTTTTAAAAATCGTCATCATACTTTATTTAGGAACTTTGGTGGCATAATGCCTAAGGCATTAGACTGGCAGACCAGACTGGCAGCTCAAACCCACCAGCCACTCCTCCGAAGGAAGACTGAGCAGTCAACTTCCATAGGGATACTTACTCGGAAACCCAAGGAGTGGGCTCTATGAGTCGGAACTAACTAACTCTATGGCAGTAAATTTGGTTTTGGTTTTAAACATTATTTCATTTTATTTTGTTTAATTTTTAAACTTTCTTAAGTTGAATGCTGTCATAGTGTGTGTCGACTTGGCTGGGCCTGGTTGAGTGGCTGGGCAGCTGGTGGTAGTTATTCCCCATGATGAGACTGGCAATAAACTCCATGGTGGGATCTACCACAAGCAGCTGAGTAAGCTACCTTTGTGATGTGGTCTGCTTCCTATAAATAAGGAGAAGCTTTGGGAATGGTCTCTAGCTTATGGCACGCTTGGACCCTGCATGTAGCTGTGTCATTGTTCAGCAGCCTGCTATGCTCTGCTGACCCTGGGACTTACAATGAACTTAAGTCAATAGCCTGCTGTGTGGTAACATTGGGACTGTGCCTTTTTACTTGTCAACCTTGGAGTTTCTCAGCCTCAGCAGCCAGCAGCTGTCTGAGTGAAGAAAAGCCTCTAGCTCCAGTGGGCCGGGAGGAGGCAGAACTGGTCCCCAAGGTAAAGGGGCTTTGACCCAGCCCCTAGAGCCTGGCACTTTGAACTTGGACTTAAAGCCTCCAAATTGTAAGAATAAACTCCTGTTTGTTAAGGCCATCCCATTTGTGGTATATTCCTGTCAGAGCGGCACTAGGTAACCACAACAGACGCTTTGGTTATTAATTTAAAATCTCCCTTCTTATCTAATCAGTTGAGGATAGTAACTTCTAACTACCATTTTCATGACATCTTTCTAAAGTTTTGTGTTTTCTGTATCATTCAGTTCCAAATATTCTAAATTTCCATTGCTTTTTTCTTTTCTCCATGTGCTGTGTACAAAACAAAAAAACAAACCCACTGTTATTGAGTCAATTCTGACTAAAAGCAACCCTCACTGGGTTTCTGAGGTGCTAAATCTTTATGGAAATAAAGAATGGTGTACATTGCGTGTATATACATATTCTGTGTGAAAACTTAATAAAACTCTTTTGGATACTGATTTTTAATTTCACTTAATTGTGGCCAAAGAACATGGTTACGTAATATTGATTCTGCAAATTTTTTTTGAGATTTGCTTTTTTTTTTTTTTTATCTATTCCACATACTGTTGAGAAGAATTTATATTTTCTGAATGTTATTAGAAGAATCATATATTGTTGTTGTTATGTGCTCTCGAGTCAGACCCAACTCATAGCAACCCCTACTTGGGTTTCCTAGGCAGTATCGCTATGGAAGTAGATTGCTGAACCTTCCTTCCGAGAAGTGGCTGGTGGGTTTGAACCACCAGCTGTCTGGTTAGTAGTCAAGTGCCTTAGGCACTTTGTCACCAGAGCTCCTAATCATATATTAGCTTTTTAAATAAAACTTTAGTATTTGGTCATTCAAACATGTTATGCACTTAAATTTTTGTCTACTTAAACTATTAAAAGAACAATAATTCTCACTGTAATGGTAGTTTATTGTCAGTATTTTCCTGAATTCTATCATTTTTAAAACATACTCTGAAGCTATTATTTAGTGAATGTAAGTTTATAATTATTATCTCTTACTGATCAATTAAAACTTTACATTATTTAATTATTCTTTTCATTCTTAGTAATTTAATGGTCTTAAATTCTAATCTTATGTTAAAATAGCTAAAATACAATAATTTTGTTAGCTTCTTTGTAGGTAAAATTTTATTAATACACACTCTATCTTTTAACTTTCAACCATTTCGTGTCTTTGATTTATGTGTTTTGTAAAGAGCACCAGCCCTTTTGAAAATATAGCACTAGTTTCTTTCTTCATTGTTTCTGTTCAAAAGTCCACCGTTATTCTATTTGATTTTTTGTTGTTTGGAAATACGTCTTCAGTCTCTAGTTTCTTTAAGATTTTCTTTGATGATTTGCATTTTTACTACAACATATGCATGTCTAAAGTTTTTGTTTTCTTTTTTGTCTACTTGTATACATTTCACTCTTTTTATTTTTGAATCTAGTTTTTATACGTTCTAGACAATTATCAGGTATTATTTCTTTGAATAGCTCCTCTCTCTCCTAAAGTCTCTATTCTCTGCTGTTGGGACTAGGATTAAACACATGTTTTATTTTATTTATCCTCCATATCTCTTACTTTCTTTTTCTCTCTTCTGTACTCTGGATAATTTTTCAAATTAGCACAATGTTCATTAAATATCTTTTTATCCATATCTAATTTTCTATATAACCTGTTCATTCATTCATCCAGTTTTTTTAATTTCAAGAATTAAATTTTTCATTTCTAAAATTATATTTGTTTTCCTCATATATTCCTACTATTTTTTATGTTTTATTGCTTAATCTTTTTATTATTCTGTATTTTATTTCTTTAAACATTTTTATTGTTATTTTCATATTCTGTATGTGATAATTCAAATATCTGAATTCTTTGAAGGTCTAAATCTGTTGTTTTAATTTCCTCTGATCTTATTCATGATAATCTGTTTTCATGTATATTGAATTTATAATACCTAATCTATCACATTACTAGAAAGGCAAGACAAAATTGAATTTTTCCCCCACAAATTGAATTCTTTTTACAGGATTATTTGACTTATAATGCAAGTGATACACCCTAAATCGGAATTGCCTATACTTAAGCCCCTGTTGCCATGGAAACACAGTTGAATGATACTTTTCCCACTGAGAATCATCTATGTATGTCTATCAATAACTCCTAGAAGACGTTTCCTACACATGGTGGAAAGGTTCATAGACCTTAAGATTAGAATGGTTACAGGTTTTCTGTATCACAGGGAAATAGTATTATAAAGGGAAGGGTAGTATCAAGTGAGATTAAATCCTCATTTAGATCAAGAATTTTCAAATATCTGTTTTTTGTGTGTGTGTTCTAAAGAGTAAAACAAATTCTGATTGTTTTGGGTAGGTTGTTTAAGTTGGCTGTTAAATATTGAGAAATAATTGAAATATCCTCTTTGGCTAAAGAAGGGAAAAATGAAAGTAAAGAACAAAACAAAATTGCAAATCAATTGATAAAATCTTTTAAATTACATGAGGTTCCTAACAGCTTACTTTTCTTGAGACAAAGAGTCCAACAGGTTTATATTCAAAGTTTTGATATGGACTTATTTAGATGTGGGAATTTCTTGAATTGTCCTGTCGGATTTTTCTGTGACATGACGGATTAAAAAGAATAAGCTTTATGGTGGTAGAGCATCTAGTGGCAACAAATGATTAAGTAATGGAACTTCATCCTCTATCAGGAACCATTTTCCTTTTGCGGCACAGAGGGTGGGAGTGGATGGAGTAGGAGTCATTTAGATTCTCAAAATCCAATTAGAATAACATCTTAGGCTACCTCATTGACATTCAGACTACAAAATAAAAGTGTGTAAATCTTGTGAATTACTTAACGTTTTGGTATACTTATTCACATCTTTCTTCCTCCTCATTTCTAAAAATGTTAAAATATACTTTAAAAAAATCAGTTACTTGGTGTTGTTTTTCTTTGGTTAATCAAACACAAAAATAAATCCATGCATTTTGTTTTATATCTTCTCACCTTATAAAACTTAATTCTCTTTATAATTACAATATGAGAACTCAAGATGAAAAGTATAAAGGGAAAGAAAGAAAGGAAAAACAAAGCCAGAGCTTCTTATTCATGGAATCTATTAATGGAATGATTTTGGCTCATTTATAACAGCACGATTGAGCTAATCATAGCTTTATGACTGAGAAGGTTAAGGACTTTTTCATTCACAGATGACTTGCAAAATCAATGAGCTCATAAGAAAAGAACTTTTTTTTATGGCCACAGTCATATATAGTGTATACAACCTATGGCTCTATCTTTCTTGAATGGCCTGTTAAGAATTAGTAAAGCAGGAAATGGTGCATAAGAAATCCTGACACATGTAATCTCAGAGACTGAAAAAGAAGCCAGAAATTTAGTTAGAAAACTATTTTCATTTTATTAAAAATGGCTTGCAATGTGTAAATTAACAGAGATGGCAGATAATTATTTTTCTTAACTACAAATATTGACCCTGTATCCTCTGTTTAAAATAACTGAATTTTAGATAAATGAATAATTAATAAATCTGTTGTTATGGCTAGCATTCTCTTCATCTTTGGAGAAGACCCTCTTTATTACTCATTAAAAAAATATTATTGCCAAATTTGTTCTAATTATTGTTATAGATAATTACAAAATAAGAATGCACTAAGAATGAATCATTTTTTTTGTCATGACCAATCTGTATCACACAGATATGATTATAACTTTTATTATGCAGTGTTTTAGATGGATGGTAAGAAAATAATAATAATAAAATAGTTTTGTCGAGTTAATACTCATGTGTGTCACAGTAGAGTTGCACCCCACAGGTTTTCAATGTCTGTAATCTTAAGGGAGTAGATCACCAGGACTTTCTTCCACAGTGCTGCTGGGTAGAATCAAACCACCAACCTTTTGGTTAGGAGTCATGTGTAAATGGTTTGTGCCACCTAGGGTCCTAAATTGATGGCTGCCAATACCCAGGTTCACTGGGTCTCATTAATTTTCCATGTGTATAAACTCATCTCTTTTGCTCAGACACTGTGTGTTTACTGGGTGGTGTGTTTGCTCTTAGCTACTAATCTAAAGGCTTGCTTTATATCTACTGACCAGACATAACATCCTTCTCCAGGGAAAGTTCTCTTCTGACAACACTGCCAAAGTTGGTGAGATGAATTCTGGCCAAATCTAACAGATTTCTTAGTTCTTCTGGCAGTCCATGGTACTTTCAGTATTCTTTGCCAACATCGTGACTTGAAAGCATCAGCTTTTTTTCGATCTTCCTTACTCATTGTCCAGCTTTCACTGGTATATAAAGCCGTTGAATAGGCTAATAGCCATTGGATTAGGTACCCCTTAGTCTTCAGAGAGAAATATTTGCTCTTCAGCACGTTAAAGAAGTCTTTTGCAACAGATTTGCTTAGTGCAATATATTGTCTGATGTCTTGACTGCTGCTTCCATTGGTATTGATTGTGGAAACAAGTAATATGAAATCTTTGACAACTTAAATCTTTTCTCTATTTATTGTGATGTTGTTTTTTGGTCCAGTTGTGAAGATTTTTGTTTCCTTATATTGAGGTGTAATCCATACTGCAGACTGTAGTCTTAAATCTTCATCAATAAATGCTTTAAGTGATCTTCACTTTCAGCAAGCAAGGCTGTATTGTCTGTATATTGCAGGTTGTTAATGAATCTAACTCCTATACTGATGCCACATTCTTCTTCATGTAGACCAGCTTCTTGGATTATTTGCTCAGCGTACAGATTGAATAAGTATGGTGAAAAGATACAACCCTGAGACACTCCCTTCCTAATTTTAAACCATGCAATATGCCTTGTTCTGTTTGAATGACAGCCTCCTAGTCTGTGTAAAGGTCCCTCGTGAGCACAATTGTTCTAAAATTCCCATTGTTCTCAATGTTATCCATGATTTGTTATGAACCAAACAATCAAATGCTTTTGTGTAGTCAATAAAACACAAGTAAATATCTTTCTGGTATTCTTTGCTTTCAACCAAGATCCATCTGACATTCTCAATGATATCCCTTGTTCCAGATCCTTTTCTAAATCCAGCTTGTATTTCTGTCAAAATATTGCTGCAAACATTTTAGAATTATCTTCAGCAGCATTTTACTTACATGTGATATTCAATGATTTCCACATTCTGTGGGATCCCCTTTCTTTAGGATGGTACAAATATGGATCTCTTCCAGTTAGTTGGCCAAGTAGCTGTCTTCCTAACCTCTTGGCATAGAGCAGTAAGTGCCTTCAGCTCAGGATCTGTTGTTGAAACATCTCAATGGGAATTGTGTCAATTCATGGAGCCTTGCTTTTCACCAATTCCTTCACTGCAGTTTTGACTTCTTCCTTCAATACCATTGGTTCTTGAACATAAGCCACCTCTGAAATGGGTCAACATGGACCAGTTCTTCTTGGTACAGTGACTCTGTGTATTCCTTCCATCTTCTTTTGATGTTTCCTTCATCATTCAATATTTTGCCCATATAAGCTTTGAATATTGCAACTCAAGGCTTGAATTATTTTCTTAACTTCTTTCACAAGGAGAGACCCATCGTTGTATCTAGATGGCAGCTTGCTAGCTTTTAAGATCCTAGTCGCTACACACCAAAGTAGGAGGTGGAACAATGTTTTATATAGTATGTTATGACAATTGAGCTTGATGTCCCCTGCAACTATGGTCCCAAGCCTGCAGATTCAACTACTCAGTCCCTCTGAGTAGCTGGCTGTGATCAAGCAGTGACCACAACCTTACCCCTTGTCAGCTCTACTATACACCTGGGAATTTTGATCATGCACATAAACTTATAGGACCATTGTCTGCCAA
Organism: Orycteropus afer afer; assembly: GCF_000298275.1. Classification (NCBI taxonomy): domain Eukaryota; kingdom Metazoa; phylum Chordata; class Mammalia; order Tubulidentata; family Orycteropodidae; genus Orycteropus; species Orycteropus afer. The sequence continues at coordinate 2,928,511 of NW_006921931.1, forward strand.
CCCTGTATATGTTCTTGGATAC
>NW_006921931.1:2933896-2936398 GCF_000298275.1 Orycteropus afer afer
TCAATCCTTTGAAGATACCTAAATATAATTCTTTTGAATTGCTTATCAGAGAGTTCCAATGCTGCTTCTTCCTCAGGGATGTATTCTGGGTCGTTATCCTGCTCCCTTGTTTCTACCGCTTTATCCTGCTTCTTTGTGTGGACTGTGATGGTCTGTTGTTTCCGAGGCATCGTGGTGTTGTATTTAGATTTGTGTTAACTGTTTGTGAAGAGCAGCCAAGGGTGATTCAGGCTCTTCTTGGTGTTTTTTTATTGTGACCCTTTGGTGGAGAAGGAGGTAGTGGCTCTCGCTCAGTAAGTGAAGTTGCAGAAGGTATGGTTGTAATTGTATCTTAATGGGGACTGTTGTTGTCTCACTCAGTTAGACACAAATTACAATTGAATAACCATCAAAAAACTAAAAGTCCATGGATGAAAAACTCACTATGTAATCGCACAGGAACAGTAACCAAAAAAATAAAAAAGGGAAAAAAAGAGATAAAAACAAGAAACCTGCAATATCTGGGGATAGAGCACTAAGGAAAAAAAGTAGGGAAGGAGAATAATAAATGAAGAAAAAATAGGAAAAATGCAAAAAGAAAAGCAAGGAACAGGGTTAATTATGAGAAAAAAAGGGGGGGGGGAACCTTAACTTAAAAAAAAAAAAATTTCAACCAGGCACAGGGAAAAGAAAAAATGCTGAAAACAAGGACCTGGTATGGGAAGATTAAGAATAATAATAAAAAGGACAAAAGTATTAATAATATTAGTTGTTTTAAATCAGACAAATACAAGCAAACTAATCACCAGAAAAAAGAAAGTGAAAAAGAAAAAAATAAAAATAAAAAAGGAGAAAAAAAAATTCAGTGGAGGACAGGGCAGGGCACCCACACTCTGTCTGAGCACACAGACTGTGATGGAGTTCCTGTTCACCAAGCAGGTGTGGGGTATGAAAGTAACAAGAGGAATGTCCTGTCTTTTCAGTCTTGCAGGTCCCAAGGGTCCTTGGGTTTGCTGGAAAGCAGAACGTGTTCTTAAGCCCCAGGAATCTGTGAGAACACTGTCTCTATAAATATTCAAAATAGTGAAGCTGCTTTTTAAACCTTCAAAATGGCGGCATCTTCCGGACTGGCAAAAGTCCACAGTTCAGCCCACCTTTCTCTTCACCTTCTCCGTTTGTTCCCCAGGCACCGTGCACAGTTCTCCGTGCAATCCCTGGCTAGCTGGGTGCTTTTTAGGTTAATTCTTAGGTCCTACCACCACTTTGGAATCTCCAAGCTGTCTGTGCCATCAGGGTCACTCAGGATCGCTGCCAGACTGCACTTCCGTATGTCTCCTTTTTTGGTATTTTCATGCAAATTCTTCTGCTAGTTAGGGTTTAGTCCACTTCTATATCCTTCCCTTCAAGTCTCAGGAGTCCAAGATTATCTTCTGTGTCTGTGTTAATTGGTTTCCCTTTTCTTTGTTGGAGAGGGTCTATGCAGTCTTTCTGCCCAGTCGGCCATCTTGCCGGAACTCCCTCTTTCTTCTTTTTTGATGTGTACATTTATTGCTACAGTACAAATTGGCCTCTGATCACTGGATGCACTGCATTCCAAAGTTTTTGGCATTTTTTGTTTTCATTCTCATTTCATTCAAGGAATTTGTTAATTTCATTTTATATTTTTCTTACCCAGTCATTTTCAAAGAGGGTGTTAAATCAGTTTCCATGTGTTTGCTCTTTTTCCATTCATCTTCCCATTATTGATTTCTAATTTTATAGCATTTTGATCTTAGAAGTTACTTTGCAGAATTTCAATGTTTTTAATTTATCGAGGCTTGCTTTGTGGCCTAACATATGATCTATCCTGGAGAATGTTTCAAGTGCACTGGTAAAGAATGTATATTGAGATTTTGTTGGGTGAAGTGCTCTGTAGATGTCTCTAAGGTTAATTTGCTGGATTGTATTATTTAGTTCTTCTGTGTCTTTGTTGAGTTTCTTTGTAGTTGTATTTGTGATTGAAAGTGGTGTATTAAATTCTCCTACTATGACTGTAGGAGAAGAATTGTGGGAGGGTATCAAGAACATTATCCATGAAGAAAGAAAGAGATCACTAAAAAAGATGAGAAAAGAAGACCAAAATGGATGACAGAACAGATTCTGAAACTTACCCTTGAGCAGAGAATAGCTAAAGCAAATGGAAGAAATGACAAGATAAAAGAGCTAAACTGAAGATTTCAAAGAGCAGCTTGAGCAGACAAAACCAATTACTATAATGAAATGTGCAAAGACCTGGAGTTTGAAAACCAAAATGGAAGAACATGTTCAGCATTTCTCAAGCTGAAAGAATTAAAGAAAATATTTAAGCCTCTAGTTGCAATATTGAGAGATTCTATGGGCAAAATATTGAATGATGCAGGAAACATCAAGAGAAGATGGCAGGAATACACAGAATCACTGTACCAAAAGAACTGGTCAATCTTCATCCATTTCAGGAAGTGGCATATGACCTAGAACCAATGGTACTGAAGGAGGAAGTCAAAG
>NW_006921931.1:2937268-2949236 GCF_000298275.1 Orycteropus afer afer
AATATAAAGAAAACAAAAATCCTCACAACTGGACCAATGAGCAGCATCACAATAAATGGAGAGAAGATTGAGGTTGTCAACGAATTCATGTTGCTTGGTTCCACAATCAATGCCAATGGAAGCAGCAGTCAGGACATTAGATGACGTGTAGCACTGGGAAGGTCAACCACGAACGAACTGTTTCAAGTACTGAGGAGCAAGGATGTCTCCTTGAGGACTAAGGTGCACCTGACACAGCCATGATATTTCCAATCACCTAGTATGCATGTGAGAGCTGGACAATGAATAAGGAAGACCGAAGAAGAGTTGATGCTTTTGAGTTGTGGTTCTGGCGAAGAATGCTGAAAGTACCATAGACTGCTAAAAGAACTAACAGATCTGTCCTGGAGGAAGTGCCCCTGAAATGTTCCTTGGAAGCGAGAATGGCCAGACTTCGTCTCACCTATTTTGGTCATGTTGTCAGAAGGGACAATTCCCTGGATAAGGATGCCATGCTTGGTAGGGTGGAGGGTTGATGAAAGAGGGGGGAGCCTTCAATGAGATGGATTGACATGGTGGCTGCGATGATGGGCTTAAGTATAGCAGGGATCGTGGAGCTGGCACAGGATCGGGCAGTGTTTCGTTCTGGTGTGCCTGGGGCCTCTATGAGTCAGAAACAACTTGACAGCACCTAACAACAACAACATGACTGTGGAGTCATCTGTTTGTCTTTTCAGTTCTGTTAGAGTCTGGTTTATGTATTTTGAGGCTCTTTCATTGGGTGCATAGATATTTATTATTGTTTTGTCCTCTTGTTCAGTTGATCCTGCAATTATATAATGTCCTTCCTTGTCTGTTATAGTGTTGTTGTTTTTTTTTCCTTGTCTTAAAGTCAATTTGATCAGAAATTAACATTGCCACTCCTGCTCTTTTATGGTTGCCATTTATGTGATATATCTTTTTCCAAACTTTGATTTTTGGTCTATTTTTGTCTTTGTCTCTAATGTGTGAATCTTATAGACAGAATATTGATGGGTTATGTTTTCCTATCCAGTCTGCAACTCTCCATCTCTTGAGTGCTGCATTGAATCCATTGACATTCAGTGTAATTATTGACAAGCATGAATTTGTTGCTGTCATTTTGGAATGTGTGTTTTCGTGGTGTTGTGGATTTCTTTGTTCCGTATAATTTTCTGTGCTGAGCTCATTTTGTTTATGAAACATGTTATCACTTCTTTTGTTGCCATTGTTTTAGTATTTGTTAAATATTTGTGCTTGTGCTCTCTTTTATTTTGATCTGAATGCTAGGTATTTTAATTTGAGGTTACCCTGTGATTTATAGTTTTCTTCCCAAGTTTAGAACAGTCTGTTCTATCTTGTCTTGACTTCTCTACCATTTGGAAGTTTTATAAGTACACAATTTTTTCCCTCTTTATAGTTTGTAGTTGTCCTCATTTGTCAATTGATGGCTCTGGTTCCCTATTTACAATCTTGTAGACATGTTTACTTTTGGATACTTCCATCACTGGGTTAGTTTCTGGGTTGTGTCATCATGTGTGTTAGTGTTTGGTGGTTGTTTGCCGTTGTTGGTTCTCTCTCCAATGACTCCCTTTAGCATCTCTTGTAAGATTTGTCTGGTTTTATCAGATTCCCTTAATTTATGCTTATCTGGAAATGTCTTAATTTCACCATCATATTTGAGAGAAAATTTTGCCATTCCAACCATATATATTTCTTGGTTGGATTTTTTTTTTCTTTCAGGGTTTTATAAATACCATCCCATTCTCTTCTCACCTGCATGGTTTCTGCTGAGAAATATGAGCTTAGTCTTACTGGTTGCCCCTTGTAGGTAACTTTGTTTTTCCCTTACTGCTTTCAGGATTCTTTCTTTGTCTTTGGTTTTTGTGAGTTTGATGATGATATGTCTTGGTGATTTTCTTTTGAGGCCTATTCTGTTTGGGGTTCATTGGACTTCTTGAGTGGATATATTCTCATCTTTCTTTTATCAGGGAGATTCTCTTCCAACAAATCTTGGACAATTTTCTTAATGGTTTTACTTTTCTCTTACTGTTCGGGAATTCAGATGACATGTAGATTATTCCTTCTGATGGTATCCAACATGAACCTTAGGCTTTCTTCATTTTGTTTTCATCTTTTTTTTTTTTTTTTTTAATTGATCTCTTTCCAAAGAAGTATTGAGGTGTTTTTCTTCAATCTCAACTAATTCTGTGTTCTATTGATTCAATTCTCCCTTGCCCAATCAATGTGTTATATATTTCTGAGAATTTAGTGTTAATCTTCTGGATTTCTATCTTTAGATTTTGTGTCATTTTGAATTTTTCATTTATTTTGTCATTTTATTCTTGTATTTTCTTTCAACATTGTTCTTAGGTTTTGTCTGTGTTTTCCTCAATTTTGTCAATATTTTCCTTGATCTTTTTCTCAATCCATTGAAGATACCTAAATATAATTCTTTTGTATTCCTCATCAGGGAGTTTAAATGCTGTTTCTTCCTCAGGAACATGTTCTGGATCTGTATCCTGGTCCCTTGTTTCCCCTACTTTAGTTTGGTTCTTTGTGTGGTCTGTGATGGTCTGTTGTCTCCAAGACATTGTAATGATTTTGTGTTTATATTTAATTGGTGGTTGTATGTTGGAATAGCTTGCCCAGAATTTTCATTTTCTTTGTTTTGTTTGGATTTTATTTACATAAGCAGGATAATGTGCTTCTCTATTCACTAGTTGGTAGCCCTTATACACTCACCTAGGCGCTCTGGTAGCTTAGTGCCTAAGGCACTTGACTGCTAACCAGAAGGCTGGCTGTTCAAACCCAACAGCCACTCCTCGGAGGGAAGGTTGGGCAATCTACTTCTGTAGTGATACTGCCTCAGAAACCCAAGGAGGTGTCGCTATGATTCAGGTCTGACTTGACAGCACATAACAACAACAACATACACTCACCACTTGTCTTCCTTCCCATTGTCAGCCTTCCGTATGTCCCTGCTGTCCTTGGCAAATAGAGCCTTCTTAGGTCCCTGAAATCCAAATGAGAATGCTGTCACTTTAAATATCCAAAATGGCTGCTGCTTATAAACATTCAAAATGGCTGGGCCCTCAGTCACTTGAAACATCCAAAATGGGCATGGCTTGCAAACAATCAAAATGGTTGCTCCCCCTGCCCCCAGGCAGCCAAAAGTCCATAGCTCAGGCTGCCTCCCTCCTTGCTGTTTCCCTTCCTAGTCATAGGCCACCAGTGCAGTCGTTCCTGCAGCCCTTGGCAATCAGGACTGATTTATAGTTGAATCCTCAGGTCCCAGCACCACTTGGAAATAGTCAGGCTGTTGGTGACATCAGAGTAGCTGACAGTCTGCAGCTCCAACCATCTCTGTAGTCACTGTTTTCATTCAAGTTCTTCCACTACTTGGTGCCTAATCCACTTCTGTATACTTCTTTTCAAAGCTCAGGGTTCCACGATTATCGTCTGTATGTCTGTCAATTCTTTTCTCTGTTCTTTGTTGAAGAGGGCCTGTGTTGCTCGTCTGACTATTCTGCCATCATACCAGAACTCCCCACCCTTACTGCTTTCAAACCCTGAAGTATCTTGTTCTGTTTGAACAATGGCCTCTGGATCTATGTACAGGTTCCTCACGAACACAATTAAGTGTTCTGGAATTCCCATTCTTTGCAATGTTATCCATAATTTGTTATGATCCACTATGATAGTTGGATCTGTGTGATAACTTGGCTGGACCACAATTCTGTGTAGTTTAAGCAATTGTGTTGTGGTTTGTTCCAATGATGGGATCAGATGTATATGTTTTGAACAGCCAATCCATTGAAAGGGAGTTTCCCTAGGGGTGTGGCCTGCTTCCAGTATATTTATGGACAACCTGAGAAAAGAGACACTGCTGTGGATTGGGATTCTGTTGTGCTGCCTACAACTGTCCGTGAGTGAACAACCCACCATTTGGCCTGGAGATCTTGGATTCATCATTCGTTGGTGTCAACAGCCAGTATACTCCCTGCCAGCCTTGAGCTCGTCAGCCCCTGCAGCTGCTTGAGTTGGGGAAAGCCTCCAGCTTGACGTTTGATCCAAGAACTTTGGACTTGCCAGATTCTATAAGTGTGTGAGCCATTTTCCTAAGATAAATTTCTCTTTCTCTTTATATATAAGCTTTACTGGTTTTTTTCTTTAGAGAACCCAGTCTGACACATCCACACAGTCAAATGCCTTTGCGTAGTCAATAAAACACAGGTAAACATATTCTTGGTATTCTTTGCTCTCAGCTAAAATCCATTGGTTGTTGTTATGTGACGTCGAGTTGGATTCGACTCATAGTGACCCCTCCTTGGGTTTCTGAAGCAGTATCACTATGGAAGTAGATTGCCCACCCTTTCTTTGGAGGAGTGGCTGGTGGGTTTGAACCACCAGTCTTCTGGTTAGCAGTCAAGTACCTTAGGCACTATGTTACCAGAGATACTGTGGCAATGATATTTCCCATTCAATGTCCTCTTCTGTATCCAGCTTGCATTTATGGATGTTCCCTGTCAATATATTGCTGCAACTGTTTTTGAATTATCTTCAGCAAGATTTTACTTATGTGTATTATTAATGATATTGTTAGATAAGTATCCACATTCTGTTGGATCACCTTTCTTTAAGATTGGCAAAAATATCAATCTTTTCCCATTATTTGATCAGGTAGCTATCTTCAAATTTCTTGGCATAAATAAGTTCTTCCAGTGCTGCATGTTTCTTAAAACATCTCATTGGGTATTCTATCAATTCCTAGAATCTGTTTTTTTTTTTTGCCAGTTCCTCTACTGTGCTTGAACTTCTTCCTTCAATGCTATTGGTTCCTGATCATATGCTACCTCCTTAAATATTTGGACATCAATCAATTCTTTCTGATACAGTGTATTCCTTCCATCTTCTTTTGATGTTTCCTGCATTATTCAATATTTTGCCCATAGAATCTTTCAATATCACAACTTGAGGCTTGAATATTTTTTTCAATTCTTTTACCTTGAGAAATACTGAGCTTGCTCTTCCCTTTTGGTTTTCTAAGTCTAGATCTTTGCACATTTCATTGTAATACTTTACTTTGTCTTTTCAACCTGCCCTTTGAAATCTTTTGTTTAGTTCTTTTCTTTAAGCTTTTCTTCCATTTACTTTAGCTCCTTATGTTCAAGAGCAAGTTTCAGTCTCTTTTGACATCCATTTTTGTATTTTCTTCCTTTCTTGCTTTTTAATGACCATTTACTTTCTTTACATATGATACTCTTGATGTCGTCCCTCAACTTATCTAGTCTTGTGCCATTTGTGTTCAGTGCATCAAATCTGTTTTTCAGATGGTCTCTGGATTCAGATGGGATATAATCAAGGTTGTATTTTGGCTCTTGTGATCTTATTTTTATTTTCCTTAGCTTCAACTTGAACTTGCATACAAGCAATTTATGGTCTATTCCACCATCAGCTTGCTGGCCTTGTTCTGACTGATGATATTGAATATCTCCATTGCCTCTTTCCAGAAATGTTGTCGTTTTCATTTCTGTGCATTCCATCTGCTGAGATCCCTGTGTATAGCTGCTGTTTATGTTGTTGGGAAAAGTTATTTGCAATGAATAAGCCATTGGTCTTGCAAAATTCTATCATGTGATCTCTGGTGTCATTTCTATCACCAAGGCTATATTTTCCAATTACTGGTGATTCTTCTTTGTGTCCAACTTTCTCACTCCAATAACCAATATTTATCAGACATCTTGCTTGCATGTTTCAATTTCAGACTGCAGAAGTTGGTAAAAATCTTCATCTTTGGTAAATGTCTTCATCTTTGGCTTGAGTGGTTGGTGCATAAATTTGAATAATAATCCCATTAACTGGTCTACTTGTATGGTATGGATATTGTCCTATCACTGACAGTATTGTGCTTCAGCATAGATCTGGAACTTTGTTTTTGACAATGAATGAAATACCATTCTTCTTCAATTTGTCATTCCCAGCATAGTATACTATATGATTGTCTGATTCAAAATGGCCAATACTAGTCCATTTCAGCTCACTAATGCCTAAGATATAAATCTTTATGCTTTCCATTTCAATTTTGACAACTTCCAATTTTCCTAGATTCATAAATTGTGCATTCCACATTCTGATTATCAAAGGATGTTTGCAGCTGTTTTTTTTATTTTTTCCCCATTTTGAGTCTTGCCTCATCAGCAAGTGAAGGTCCTGAAAGCTTTAATCCATCCATATCATTAATGCCAGCTTTACTTTGGGGAGGCAGCTCTTCCCCAGTCTTCAGAACCTTCCAACTTCATGGTCTCATTTTCTGGCACTATATTAGACAGTTTTTCATAGTTAATCATAAAGTTTTCCAGTAATGTATCTGAAAGTATTTCACTGCTATTCATAAAGTTTTCAGTGGCCAATTCTTTCAGAAGTGGATGGACTTGTCCTTCTTCCAAGTCTGTCTTTGTCTGGAAACTCTGCTGCAACCAGTCCACCATGCGTTGGACTGTTGGTATTTGAAATGCTTGTAGTATAGACTCCAGCCTCACAGTAACACACAAGCCACCATAATTAGATGAACTAACCTCGGAAGGAAGGTTGGGCAATCCTACTTCCGTAGTGATACTGCCTCAGAAACCCAAGGAGGGGTCGCTATGAGTCGGGGCCGACTCGATGACAAATAACAACAACAACAACAAACAAGTGGTGCAAGATATAAGATAGTTGAGTAAATAAATACAGCATGCATAGTCTTTAGGTATGATAGCCTTCCAGAATAACTTAGAAGAGTGCAATGGAATATATCACTAAAGTAACATAGCAATACATTTGCACAAGCTAATAAAGAACTATTAAAAGCCATTTAGCATTTATTTCTAAGACTGGATTATTTTGTCATGGTCAATATTCATATATGTTATGTGTAAAATCTTTTTTTCTCCCTTGCATATATTATGGTTTTTTAAGATCATGACTACACTCACTCACTTCTGTTGAGTGGGTTCTGACTCAGAGTGACCTCTCCTTGTCTTTCAGAGGCAATATCTCTAATGAAGTAGATTGCCCAGTCTTCCTTCCAAGAAGTGGCCGGTGGGTTTGAACTGCCAGCCTTCTGGTTAGCAGTCAAATGCCTTAGGCATTATGCTACCAGAGCTGCCATGACTAAACAGTATGTACAATTGCATAGATCATCTCATTTGATAGAAAAGAAGTCTTATTTTTAACCCACTCTTTGGGGCATACATTGTAATTGAGTTTAGTTATTGGAGATGTGCAGAAATACATCTCTGAGTAATTAAATGTTTTAACTTCCTTCACTATGGGAGCTCTGGTGGCATAGTGAATAAGGCACTTGACTGCTAACCAGAAGGTTGGCAGTTCAAACCCACCAGACACTCCTTGGAAGGAAGATTGGACAATCTGCTTGCGTAGTGATACTGCCTCAGAAACCCAAGGAGTGGTCACTATGAGTCAGATCCAACTTGGTGGCAGAAAGTTTTTTTTGTTTTGTTTTGTTTTATTTCACTATGATCATAAATCAAGAAGGAAGAGACTAATAAATTCATTGAAAAATTTAGAGAATTATTGATGACTGCCTGGATTGTTCAAATTTTCCTGAGGGTTATACATACATTTGGTCTGTTTCTTTCTCTTTTGTTAGGGTGGCAACTACATTCTTAAAGCAAATTGTAATCTACAGAGTCCAGAGGTTCATGGTGGAGGGAAATGCTAGCAGGAGAATGTATTTTCATTTGTATATGCCCAATGATTATTCAGTAATACTCTTGAACACAATGTAGTTTGGGCATGTAGCTGGACATGAAGTTACTTACCATCTCTAAGAGTATAGTGTAAGAGCTGCATACAGTGTCATAAAAAAGTGTTGTCAAGTAATTGCTGCAGTGATAAATTTAACAACATATTGAGTATTCTGGATTCCATTCTAGTGGACACCATTATACTCCTGGTAGTTATAAATGGATCTGAAAAACTGATGGCTTCTCACAGGTTGTTCTGACTGCTGCTGAGAGCAATTAATACTTTTTAAAAGGCTCTTCCTCTACCAAAAGGACTTTCCAGAATCAGATTTGTTGGCAGGATAATAATAGGGTATATTATCATCAACACAAGGCTGCCAGTATATAAGCAGAATCTTAGATGCTATTCCTCTACATAAATACACTCCCAGCTTTTTTAAGCAGTGTGATTCACTGCCTCATGTACAAATAGCAAGGTCATCCACAGTGAGAAACCAATTGTCTGCCATTTACCAAAGTTTATTCACTTTGCTGGAAACCGTACCAGCATTCAAAGTTCTAAAAATATGCTGTGACTAACTTATTGAAAGACAGTGCTCTCTTCTGGAATCTCGGTTCCATGAGCAAGTCAAATGGAGAGTAAATGTTCCATTTAAGCTTTATTTAAAAGGCACCAATGATTAAGTTCACACATAGAGTTGAAGGACGTGACTAGATGTGTTGTATCATTTGACCTGAGGAAAATCATATTCAAATATAAAACCTTTTAAAAGGATTTATGGCAAAAGTTTACTGATGTTAGGACATACAAATAAGCAAACAAATTGATGCACATGGTGGAATCAGAACTGCAGTGTCTTACTGGAAAATAACTTGAATTAGATAAGAAAATCTGAACAACTCTTATTTGTTTCAATAAGCAACCATCTTTCCATAATTTCTTTAGTATATGTAAAGATGACATATAGTTTTATTTCCAAAACACTGCCATCTTTTAAAATTTAATGCTTAAAATTCTAGTCTGAAGCATATAGATGAGTTGTCTCTGACTCATAGTGACCTTATATATGACTGAATGAAACACTGCCCAGTCCTGTACCAGCCTCATGATCCCTACTATACCCGAGCCCATCACTGCATCCCCCATGTCAGTTCATCTTGCTGAGGGTCTTCCCCTCTTTGGTTGAGCCTCATTTTACTAAGGATGACATCCTTCTCCAGAGAATGGTCTCTTCTTGCAACATGACCAAAGCAGATGAGGCGAAGTCTGGCCATTCTTGCTTCCAAGGAGCATTCTAGCTGCACTGCTTCCAGGGCAGATATGTTAGTTCTTTCAGCAGTCCCCAGTGCTTTCAGCATTCTTCATCAGCACCATAACTTAAAAGCATCAACTCGTCTTCAGTCTTCCTTATTCATTGTCCAGCTCTCACAGGCATACGAGGCTATTTTAAATACCATGGCTTGGGTTAGGTGCATCTTAGCCTTCAAGGAGATATCTTTGCTTTTCAGCACTTGAAAAAGGTCTTTTTTTATTTTCTTTTTCTTTCTTTCTTTCTTTTTTTTAATTGTGATTTGGGTGAAGATTTACCGAGCAAATTCACTTTCCATACAGCAGTTCACATACACTTTGACTCATGACATTGACCATAATTTACCACAATGCAACTGCTCCCCTCCCACTTCCTCCTGATTATTACCTCTTCCCTGTGTCCATCCCTCCATGCACTCCTGCCCCCTGAGCTATCTCCCTGTGCATAAGCAGCCCTTCTTTCTCCCATGATTGTTCTCTCCAAGGAGTGTATCTACCTCAGGTAAATGTTCAACTCCTATCCCTGTCTTTTGCTTGGCTGGAAGCCACAGGTGTGGGTTCAATTCCAGACCTGAAGGGCAGCTAGGGTCCATAGTCTCAGTGGTTCCACCAGGCTCTATCGGACCAGCAAACCTGGTCCCTCCCCCCTTTTTTTTTCTCCAAATGATTTTGAGTTTTGTCCACATTGTTCTCCCTCTCTCCAGGATCACCTACATAGATCCCCTTTCAAGTGGTTGACATTGGTAGTCAGGCACAATCTAGTTCTTCTGGTCTCATAGTCATATAGGCTGCAGATTGGATGGTGTATCAGCTGCTAGAACTGATTGTATCTATGAATTTTTGTTTTCTTCATTCGTCTTTGCTCTGGATGAGGAGAGACCCATCATTGCATCTAGATGGCAGCTTGCAAGCTATTAAGATCCCAGTCACTACTCACCAAAGAAGAAGGTGGAACAATGTTTTGTGTAGTATGTTATGCCAATTGAACTTGATGTCCCCTGCGACTATGGTCCCGAGCCTACAGGTTCAACTACTCAGTCCCTCTTGGTAGCTGGCTGTGACCAAGCTGTGACTACATCCTTGCCTCTTGTCAGCTCTACTATTCACCTGGGAATTCGGATCATACATATAAACTTATAGGACCATTGTCTGCCAACCCTATACATGTTCTTGGGTACACTCCCTGTTTCATAGACATACCTACTAGTTCAGCCTGTCCACCCATCTGTCCCCCCATCTATCCACCCATATACCCATGTTTGCCTTCACTGACAACACAGTACTGTATGTGCAAAAGGGTTCATCTTTGTTGTCTGTACCTCCCATGTACCTCTCTATGTTTTTCTCTTCCTCAATGCCACCATATTGATCATTTGGTACATTGCCCATCTCTTCACCCAAATCAACACTTATCTCTATCTATCTAACAGTGTTTTCCCCACCACCCCTGGTAACCAAAAAAGAAAATTTCTTTCCATAGATAAACCTTTCCTTGACTTTTACAATAACAGACTAATACAATATTTGTCCTTTTGTGATTAACTTATTTCACTCAGCATAATATCCTCCAAGTTCATCCACATTATGCGGTGTTTTGCAGATTCTACATTATTCTTTAGCATTGCATAGTATTCCATTGTGTGTATGTACCACAGTTCGGTTATCTGTTCCTCAGTTGATGGACACCTAGGTTGTTTCCATCTTTTGGCTATTGTAAATAGTGATGCGATGAACATGGGTGTGCATATATCTGTTCTTGTCATGGCTCTCACTTCTTTAGGATATATACCTAGTAATGGAATGGCTGGGTCAAATGGTATTTCTAATTCCAACTTTTGAAGGAATCACCATACTACTTTCCACAATGGTTGTACCATTTTACAGTCCCACCAGCAGTGTATGAGCGTCCCAATCTCTCCACATCCTTGACAGCATTTGTTATTTTCTCTCTTGTTGAACTTTGCTACTAGTGCTGGAGCAAGATGTTACCTCATTGTTGTTTTGATTTGCATCTCTCTAATAGCTAATTATCATGAGCATTTCTTCATATGTTTGTTGGCTGCTTGAATACCCTCCTTGGTGAAGTGTCTATTAATGTCTTCTGCCAATTTTTTAATTGGATTGTTTGTCTTTTTGTTATTGAGGTGATGGAGTTTTCTATAAATTCTAGAGATAAGTCCCTTGGTAGATATGTCATTACCAGATATTTTTCCCAATCTGTAAGTTCTCTTTTGACTCCCTTGGAGCAGTCTTTGGAAGCACATAAAAATTTAATTTTTAGAAGGTCCCAATCATCTGGTTTCTCTTCTGCTATTTGTGCATTTTGAGTTATACTTGATTGTATATTTATGCCACATATTATGGCCCCTAAACTTGCCCCTAATTTTTCCTTGAGGAACTTTATAGTTTTAGGTTTCACATTTAAGTCTTTATTCCATCTGGAACTCATTTTTGTGTATGGTGTGAGGTATAGATCTTGTTTCATTTTTCTGCAAATGGATCTCCAGTTTTGCCAGCACCATTTACTAAACAAATATTCTCTTCCCCATTTAATGGATTTCGGCCCTTTGTCAAAGATCAGCTGACCGTAGTTGATGGATCTAATTCTGGGTTCTCAATTTTATTCCATTGGTCTATGTATCTGTCATTAAACCAATACCAGGCAGTTTTGAATACTGTGGTTGTATAGTAGGTTTTGAGATCTGGCAGTGTGAGACCTCCTACTTCTTCTTCAGTAGTGCTTTGCTCATCTGAGATCTCTTTCCTTTCTGTATAAAGTTAGTGATTGGTCTTTCCATATCCCTAAAGAATGTTGATGAGATCTGGATTGGGATTGCATTGAATGTATAGATTGCTTTGGGTAGAATTGACATTCTCACAATGTTCAATTTTCCTATTCATGAGCATGGGA
>NW_006921931.1:2951955-3029387 GCF_000298275.1 Orycteropus afer afer
TCTGATTTATGTATTTTGGGGCTCTTTCATTGGGTCCATAGATATTTATTATGGTTGCATCTTCATGTTCAATTGATCCTTTAATCATTACATAATGTCCTTCCTTGTCTCTTATGGTGGTTTTTGTCTTAAAGTCAACTTGACCAGAAGTTAATATTGCCACTCCCGCTCTCTTACAGTTGCCATTTGCTTGATATATCCTTTTCCAACCTTTGAATTTTAGTCTATTTTTGTCTTTATCTCTAAGGTGTGTCTCTTGTAAACAGCATATTGATGGGTTTTGTTTTTTTATCCTGCCTGCCACTCTCCATCTCTTGAGTGGTGAATTTAATCCATTAACATTCAGTGTAATTATTGATAAGTATAAATTGGTTGCTGTCATTTTGTTATGTTTTTTTTCATGATGCTGCTGGTTTCTTTGTTCCATATTGTTTTCTGTGCTGAGCTCATTATGTTTATGAATCGTTCTATCATTTCCTTTTTTGCTGTTGTTTTAGTATTTGCTGAATATTTGTGTTTGTCCTCATTTTCATTGTGATATGAACATTTAACATTTTTCTTTAAGGTAACCCTACGATTTATAATTTTCTACCCAAGTTTAGAACTGTCCATTCTATCTTGCAACTCTCTTAACTTCCTCACCATTTAGAAGTTCTGTAACTGCACAGTATTTTCCCTCTTTTTGTTTGGAGTTGTCTTCACTTGCCAATTGATGTCTCTGGTTCCCTGTTTCAAATCTTGTAAGCTCATTTTACTTTGGATATGTCCATAGCTATGGTTTCTGGGTTGTGTCATCTTGTGTATCAATGGTCAGTTGTTATTTGCTATTTTTGGTTCTCTGTTCAAAGGACTCCCTTTAGCATCTCTTGTAAGGTTGGTCTGATTTTAACAAATTCCCTTAGTTTCTGCTTATCTAGAAGTCTCCTAATTTCACCATCATATTTGAGGGAGAATTTTGCCAGGTATATAATTCTTAGTTGAAAATTTTTCTCTTTCAAGATTTTATATATACCATCCCATTGCCTTCTCACTTGAATGGTTTCTGCTGAGAAATCAGAGCTTATTATTTCTGGCTGTCCTTTGTAAGTAACTTTTTGTTTTTCCCGTGCTGCTTTCAGGATTCTGTCTTTATCTTTGGTTTTGATGAGTTTGATGATGATATGTCTTGGTGATTTTCTTTTAGAGTCTATCCTGTTTGTGGTTCATTGGACTTCCTGAATGGATATAGTCTCATCTGTCATCATATCAGGGAAGTTCTCCTCCAACAGATCTTGGACAATTTTCTCAGTGCTATTATTTTTCTCTACATGTTCTGGAATTCTAATGACACATAGGTTATTCCTTTTAATGGTATCCCACATGAACCTTAGGCTTTCTTCATTTTATTTTATTTTTTTCTGATTGTTCCCTTTCCAGGTATTTGTCTTCAATCTCATTAATTCTGTCTTCCATTGCATCAATTCTGCCCCTTTGCCCTTGCAATGTGTTATATATTTCTGACAATTTAGTGTTAATCTTCTGCATTTCTATCTGTAGATTTAGAATCAGTTCTAATTTTTCATTTATTTTGTCATTTTGTTCTTGTCTTTTCTTCCAAAATTCTTCTAGGGTTTTTTCTGTGTTTTCTTTGGTCTGTCTCTCAATCCTTTGAAGATATTTAAATATCATCCTTTTGAATTCCTTATCAAAGAGTTCCAATACTGCTTCTTCCTCAGAGATATGTTCTGAATATGTATCCTGTTCCCTTGTTTCTACCACTTTATCTTGCTTCTTTGTATGGAGTGTGATGGTCTGTTGTCTCCGAGACATCGTGGCATTGTTGTATTTAGATCTCTGTTAACTGTTTGTGAAGAGCAGCCAAGGGCAATTCAGGCTGTCCTTGGTGGTTTTTTTTATCGTTGACCCATTGATGAAGTAGGAGGTGGTGGCTCTCGGTCAGAAAGTGAAGTTGCATGAGGTGTGGGTGTAGTTGTGTCTTATGGGGACTGTTGCTCTCTCCGACTCAGTTAGACAAAAGGTATAACTGAATAACCATCAAAAAACTAAAAACACATGGACAAAAATTACACCATGTTATCACACATGAACAGTAACCAAAAAAAGAAAAAGGGGAAAAAGAAGAAGAAAAAAACAAGAAAACCTGCAATATCTGGGTATAGGGCAATAAGAGAAAAAAGGTAGAAAAGGATAATAATGAAGAAAAAATTGGAAAATGAAAAAAGAAAAAGAAGGAATAGGGTTACCCATGTGAAAAAGAGAAAAAAAAAAAATAAAACCATGAAAAGGTAAAAGAAAAAGTTGAAAACTAGCATCTGGGAGGGGCAGAATAAAGAATAATAGTAAAAAAGAAAAATGTATTAATAATAATAGTAGTTTTAAACAGACAAAAACAAGCAAACTAAAAACCAGAAAAAAAGAAAGAGAAAAGAAAAAGAAAAAGAGAAAAATTGGGGGAGGGTATGGCAGGGCACCCAGGCTCTACCTGAGCACACAGACTGGAATGGAGTTTCTGTGGGCCCAGAACATGGGTGGGAGTGGGGGATGTCCACACCTTCATTCACCAAGGGGTGTGGGGTAACAAGGGGGATGTCGTACCTTTTCAGTCATCCAGGTCTGTAGTATCCTTGGGGTTACTGGCAAGCAGAACCTGTTCTTAAGCCCCTGGAATCTCGGAGAGTGCTGTCTCTTTAAATATCCAAAATGGTCAAGCTACTTGTAAACAATCAAAATGGCAACATCCTCCAGACAGGCAAAAGTCCACAGCTCAGCCTGCCTTTCTCTTCGCTGGTGCTTCGTGTTTTAATCCCCAGCCACCAGAGCAGTCCTCCGTGCAGTCCCTGGCTAGCAGGGCTGATTTTTAGGTTAATTCTTAGGTCCTACCACCACTAAGGACTCTCCAAGCTGTCTGTGACATGCCGTCAGGCTTGCTCAGGATAGCTGCCAGACCACAGCTCTGTAAGTCTCCTTTTTTGGTATTTTCATGAAAATTCTTCTGCTAGTTGGGATTTTGTCCACTTCTCTATCCTTCCCTTCAAGGCTCAGGGGTCCAAGATTATCTTCTGTGTCTGTGTTAATTGGTTCCCCTTTTCTTTGTTGAAGAGGGTCTGTGTAGTCTTTCTCCCTATTCTGCCATCTTACCAGAAGTCCCCCTTGAAAGAGGTCTTTTGAAACAGGTATGCCCAATGTAATAAGTATGTCTTTTGATGACTGCTGCTTCCACCGGTGTTGATTGTAAGACCAAGTAATATGAAGTCTTTGACAACTTCAATCTTTTCTCCATGCATTGTGATGCTTCTTATTTTTCCAGTTGTGAGGATTTTTGTTTTCTTTATATTGAGGTGTAATTCATACTGCAGACTGTAGTCTTTAATCTTCATCAGTAAGAGCTTCAAGTCATTTTCATTTTCAGCATGCAAAGTTGTGTTGTCTGTGTATCTCAGGTTGTTAATGAGCCTTCCTCCAATTCTGATGCAATGTTCTTCTTCATATAATCCAACTTCTTGGATTATTTACACAGCATACAGATTGAATAAGTATAGTGCAAGGATACAACCCTGATGCACTCCCTTCCTGATTTTAACATCCTCTTGTTCTGTTTGAACAACAGCTTCCTGGTCTATGTATAGGTTCCTCATGAGTATAATCAAATGTTCTGGAATTCCCATTCTTCTCAATGTTAACCACAATTTGTTATGATCCACACAAATGCTTTTGGAGAGTCAATAAAACACAAGTAAACATCTTTCTGGTGTTTTTTGTTTTGAACCAAGATCCATTTGACATCAGATATGATACCCCTTGCTTTATGTCCCCTTCTGAATCCAGCTTGCATTTCTGGAAGTTCTTTGTCAATATACTGCTGCAACCATTTTTGAATTGTCTTCAGTAAGATTTTATTTGTGTGTGAGATTAATGATATTGTTCAATAATTTGCACATTCTTTGGGATCACCTTTCTTTGGAATGGGTACAAGTGTGTATGTCTTCCAGTCAGTTGACCAGGTCTTCCAAATCTCTTGGCACAGCCAGAGCAGCATCTGTTTGTTGAAACATCTCAGTCAGTATTCCATCAATTCCTGGGGATTTGTTTTTTGAGAATTCCTTCAGTGCAGCTTCAACTTCTTCCTTCAGTACCATTGGTTCTTGATCACCTGCCACCTCCTGAAATGGATAATCATCTACCAATTCTTTATGGTATAGTGACTCTGTGTATTCCATCCATCTTCTTTTTATGTTTCTTGCATCATTCAACATGTTGCCCATGGAATCTTTCAAAATTGCAGTTCAAGACTTCAATTTTTTTCCTCAGTTCTTTCAGCTTAATAAATGCTAAGTGTGTTCTTCTCTTTTGGTTTTCTAACTCCAGGTTTTTGCACATTTGATTATAGTAATTGACTTTGTCTTCTTGAGCTGCTCTTTGATATCTTCTGTTCAGCTCTTTTATCCTGTCAATTCTTCCATCCACTTTAGCTACTTTCCATTCAAGGGTAAGTTTCAGAGTCTCTTCTGACATCCATTTTGTTTTCTAATTCCTTTCCTGTCTTTTTAATGACCTTTTGTTTCTTCATGGATTATGTTCTTGATGTCATCACACAATTCCCTGGTTTTCAGTCATTGATTTTCAATGCATAAAATCTGTTCTTTAGATGCTCTACAAATTCAGGAGGAATATAATCAAGGTCATATTTTGGCTCTTGTAGACTTCTTTTAATTGTCTTCAGCTTTAACTTCAACTTCCATATGATCAGTTGATGGTCTATTCCCCAGTCAGCTTTGTTTTGGCTGAAGATATTGAGGCTGTAGATGTTGAGCTTCTCCATCAACTCTTGCCACAGATGTAGTCAATCTGATTCCTGTGTAGTCCATCTGGTGAAGACTACATGTATAGTCACTGTGTTGTTGAAAAAAGGTATTTGCAATGAATAAGTTGTTGGTCTTGCAAAATTCTATCGTGTGCTCTCCAGTGTCATTTCTATCACTAAACCCACATTTTCCAATTACCCGTGATTCTTCTTTGTTTCCAGCTTTTGCATTCCAGTAATCAATCATCTTCATTGCATGTTCAGTCGATTTCAGACTGCAGAAGTTGGCAAAAATCTTCAGCTTCCTTATCTTTGGCTCTGATGGTTGGTGTGTAAATTTGAACCATAGTAGTATTAATTGGTCTTCCTTGTAGGCATATGGATATTTTCCTATCACTGATAGCATTGTACGTCAGGATATATCTTGATACATTTTGTGTGATGATGAATGGCATGTCTTTCTTTTTCAATTTGTCATTCCTGGCATAATAGATCATATAGTTGTCTGATTCAAAATGGCCAAAACCAGTCCATTTTAGCTCACTAATGCCTAGGATATTGATCTTTATGTGTTCTATTTCATTTTTGACAACTTCCAATTTTCCTAGATTCATACTTCATGCATCCAATGTTTCAGTTATTAATGGATGTTTACAGTTGTTTCTTCTTATCTTGAGATGTGTCACATCAGCAAATGGGGGTCCTGAAAGCTTTGCTGTATCCACATCATAAGGTCAGCTCTACTCTGAGGAGGCAGCTCTTCTCCAGTCATATTTTTAGTGCCTTCTGACTTTAGGGGCTCATCTTCCAGCTCATCTTTACTCTACAGGACAATGTTTCAAGGCTATTCATCAAATTTTCCAGTAATGTATCAGACAGTGTTTCACTGCTATTCGTACAGGTTTCACTGGCCAATTCTTTGAGAAGTGGATGGCCTCTTCCTTCTTCTGAGTTTGTGGTATTCTGGAAGCTCCATTGAAACTGGTCCACTGTAGGTAACCTGGCATTTGAAACATCTGTGGCATAGCCTCTAGCCTCACAGCAACACTCAAGCCACCACATTATGACAAAGTGACAGACAAGTTTGTTTCCCCTAGCTGTTCTAAACTGCTCTGCTCATTTCATGGTCTCCCCCACCTTGCTCATTTATCTGACCTGCCCCTGAGGCAAACAGGCCCACTGGTCCTGGGGCTGGCTTACTCCAGCCTGCGCTCCAAGGGGGCTCTTTACCCGCAAACACTCACCTTCTGCTGACCCTGGGGCTGGCTTACCTATAGATGCATTTATTCTTTTTTCAGTGCATATTCATGATGTCTCTGTGTGCGAAGCAGCTAGGTTGAGGTCAGGAGTGCATCTATTTTCCTAGGTATCATGTTGAATATAGCAAAATTTAAGTTTATGTCAAACTATATGTTATTTTCTATTAAGAATAATTAAACATCTCAGAGTTTTTTCTTGTGTTTTGTCATTTTATATTTATGTTTGTAATATATTGTCTGCAGTGTATTATATGAGGTCAGGATCTTTGTTGTCTTTATATTTATTTATAATTATAGCATGCAGCTTTATTTTTAGATTTTTGTTGTTGTTAGTTGTCATTGAATAATAGCAACCCCATGTACGACAGAATGAAACACTACCCAGACCTGCACCATTATAAAATACTTTCCTATATTTGAGCCCATAGTTGCAGCCAATGTGTCAATCCATCTCAGTGAGCATCTCCTCCTTCTTATTCTTCTTCTTCTTGTTTTTTAACACCTCTACTTTATCAATCATGATGTCCTCTCCAGGAACTCTCCCTCCTGAGAACATGTGCAAAGCATGTGAGATGAAGTCTTGCTGTCCTCACTTCTGAGGAGTGTTATGTCTGTATTTCCTCCAAGACAGATTTGTTCATTCTTCTAGCGCTCCATGGTATATTTGATATTCTTCTCCAATACCACAGTTCAAATGTATCAATTCTTCTGCCGTCTTCCTTATTCATGGTCCAGCTGTCATATGCTTATGAGGCTATTGAAAATATCATTATGTGGGTTAGGTGCATCTCAGTCTTCCAAGTGACATATTTGTGCTTTAACACCTTAAATAAATCTTTTGCAGCAGATTTTTCCAGTGCTACATCATGTTTGATTTCTTGACTGCTGCCTCCATGGACATTGATTATGGATCCAAGTCAAATGAAATCCTTGACAACTTCAGTCTTTTCTCCATTTTGCCCTTCAATATTCCATCTTGAGGCTTGATTTTTCTCTTCAGTTCTTTCAAATGGAGAAATGCTGAGTGTGTTCTTCCCTTTTGTTTTTCTAATTCTAGATTTTTGCACATTTCTTCATAATATTTTACCTTGTCTTCTAAGCTGCCCTTTGAAATCTCTCTTCACCTCTTTTACTTCATTATTGCTTAGTTTTGCTTTAGCAACTTTAAGTTCAAGAGAAAGTTTGAGAGTATGCTCTGACATCCATTTTGGTCTTTTCTTTCATTCTTGTCTTTTAAATAATCTTTTACTTTCTTCATGTATGATGTCCTTGATGTCATCACACAACTTGTCTGGTTTTTGGTCATTAGTCTTCAGTGCATCAAATCCTATTCTTGAGATGATCTCTAACTTCAGGTGGGATGTACTCAAGGTTGTGTTTTGGCTCTCCTGGACTTGTTTTAGTTTTCTTCAGCTTTAACTTGAACTTACATATGACCCATTGATGGTCTGTTCCACACTTGACCTCTGATCTTGTTCTGGCTGATGATTTTGAGCTTTTCCATGTTCTCTTTCCACAGAAGTAGTTGATTTTATTCTTGTGTATTACATCCAGTGAGATCCATGTGTATAAAACCCAAAACGAAACCCTTTGCTGTGAAGTTAATTCCTATTCACAAGGACCATAAAAGGCAGAGTTAAATGTCCCCATAGGGTTTCCAAGGCTATAATCTTTTGGGAAGCAGACTAACACATCTTTCTCTCACAGAGTTGCTGGTGTGTTGGAACAGCTGACCATTATCTTAGCAGCCAAGTGCTTAACCACAGCATATTTCCTCATGTATAGTGAGCATTTATGTTGTTGAGAAAATGTATTCACAATGAATACATTGTTGGTCTTGTAAAATTCTATCATATGATCTCTGGCATCATTTCTACCATTAAGATCATATTTTTGAACTACTGATCCTTTATCTTTGTTTCTAACTCTCAAATTTCCATCACTAGTTATTTTTACTGCAGGTTGGGTCTCTTTCAGACTGCAGAAGTTGGAAAACCTCTTCAATTTCTTCATCTTTGGCATTAGTGGTTGGTGCATAAATCTGAATAAAGGTTTTTTTTTTTTTTTTTTTTCCTTTTTAACTAGTCTTCCTTGCAGGTGGAAAGATATTATCCTATAGCTGACAGCATTGAACTTCAGGATAGATCTTTTTTTTTTTTTTTTTAATTGGCCACATCTTTGTTACTACTAGTCTAAGGAAAGACACTAATTTTTATTTCTCCTTAAATATTTCCCCCATGGCAAGGAAGTGGGATATGGCAGTTTTAATTACCAGAGTCAAGAGGACAATTGTTTAGGGAAAAGTTATCCCCATTCTTCTGGCCAGCCTGAACTTGAGTGGAGGATACTCCTCTTCCAGGTTGTCGGGCAGGAACCCACTTTTGTTCCTGCATGTGTAAACATACTATCACTGTAAACCCCAAGTGACCACATTTAGGGGAAAATATTTTCTCAGTCACCTGAGAGAGGCATAGACTGAAGCCTAGGGGAGGTGGTCTCAGGTGTAAAGTTGCAGATTTAGCAAACAAAAATACAGGATGCCCAGCTAAATTTGAATTTCAGATAAACAACACATATTTTTTTTTTTTTTTTAAGTGTAAGTATGTAACAAATAAGATCCCTGAGTGGCACAAACAATTTTCTCTTGGGTACTAAGTGAAAGGTTAGCAGTTTGCATTTGAATTCACCCAGTGGGGTCATGGAAGAAGAGCTTGGCCATCTGCTTCATTAAAGATTACAGGTGAGCAAGCCCTATGGAGCAGTTCTCCCCTGTAACACATGGAATCACCATGAGTCAGAATGAACTCAATAACAAAATGTTTGGTTTGATAGTACCAAATATTGTATGAGACAATGCTATCAAGGTGGGATCATGTGAAGAGAGGAAATGGTCATGGAGTGAATGCTCAATGGGAATGTAGACTCCCAAAGCCAATCAATCAATCAATCAATCAATCAATACATAAATACATAAATAAATACATAAACAAACAAACAAACAAGTTGTAGATACTGGGACATTCCAGCCTCAGCAAGTAACTTAGAGCAAAATTCCATCAACAGTTCAATGTTTCTTCAGGTAGTCTTGAAAATGCAAGTAGAAATCAGAAAGAGTGCTGCTAATGTGAACCTACCTTGGAATAACAGCCTGAGCAACTTGGTGCAGCACAGGATAGGTCTTGAAATATTCTTTTTGATGATGACTGCAATGCCATACCTCTTCAATTCGCCATTTCTGGCATTATAGGAACATATTATTGCATTGTTTAATACCAATCCATTTCAGCTCACTAAAGGGTAGGCTATTGCTTGTTACGCATTCCACTTTATTTTTGATGACTTCCAATTTTCCTTAATATATAGTTTGTAATTTTAAGTTCTGTTATTAATAGATGCTTGCAGCTCTTTCTTCCCATTTTGAGTCATGTTTCATCAGCAGATGAGGGTCCTGAAAACTTTGCTCTGTCCACTTCATTAAGGGTAACTATTTTGAGGAATCAGATCTTTTGCATTTGTATTGGGTATCTTCAAACTGATGGGCTGATCTTCCAGAACTATATCAGTATTCTAATGCTATTCATAAGTTTTTCACTGGCCATTTTTTTTTTTTTTAATAAGTAGATAGCCAGGTCTTTCTTCCTAGTCTGCATTAGTCTGGAAGCTCTGCTCAAACCTTTTTACCATAGGTGATCCTGCTGGTATTCTAAATACTGATGGCATGGATACCACCATCACAGTAAAATGCAAACTATCTCAGTACAACAAACGAACAGACGTGTGGTGTATTTTTAGATATACTAGGTCTTAAATGAAATCAATTGAACTACTAGATGCATCTCATACAAACCCTAGATCTTGGACACGGCAATTGCTATATTGAAAGCACAAAACTAATTTCCATCCAGTAGACTCCAACTCATAGCGACCTTGAGAGACAGAGTAGAGCAGCCCCCATAGGGTTTCTAAGGCTATATATATATTTTTTCTTTTTTCTTTTATTATGTTTGGATGAAAGCTTAGAGAGCAAATTTGGTTTCCATTAAGCAGTTCATACATACCTACATATATATATATTGACATTCACTGTAATCCCCAAATGTATTCTTCCCACTTCCTCCTTATGTTTACCATTTTCCTTCACCCTTCTTTCCTGAATTCTTAGGTTTATTCCTGGGCAAATGATGCTCTTTCAATCCCAAGTGGTTGATTGTTCTATTGAGTGCATACCGTCCTGGTATTATTGTTCACTTTATAGATCTGTCTATTGTTTGGCTGAAAGTTGAGCAACAGTTCAGTTCCTGACTTGAAGGGTGCCTAAGGGCCAAAGTCTCAGTAAGACCTGGTCTTTTTTTGTTGTTCCACATTTTTCTCCTACTCTATCCAGAACCTATTATTGTGATTCTTTTCAGAGTGGTCAACACTTGTAGCTGGGCACAATGTAGTCTGGTATCAGTGTCGTGAGGCTTGGGTTCATGTGGTCCATTAGTCCTTTGGATTATTTGTTTCCTGGTGTCTTTGATTCTCTTCACTCATCTTTGCTCGAGAGAGAGACCAATAGTTGTACTTTAGATAGCCAATCACAAGCTTTTAAGACCCCAGTCACTATTCACCAAAGTAGGATGTAGGACATTGTCTTTGTGAACTATATTATGTCAGTTGACCTTATTGTCACCTATAGTCCTGAGTCCCCATGCCCCACAACTCATTCCCTCAAGGTATTTGGTTATTACTAAGAAGTTTTCATAACTTTGATCTCTGTATGCTCTACTACATTCATGGATATATTTGCAGTATATATCAATACATAGGAAGAGATAGCCTCTGTCAAACATATCTATTCATAGGTAGAGTTCCATTTGCCTTCCCACTTCAGTTTGAGGGTCTATTTATGTATTCATTTGTTAAGATTATTGTTGTTACTGTTATCACTGGATTGTGTGTGTAGTAGTATTCACCTTTGTTGCCTTTAACTGTTGTGCTTCTCCCTGTCTTCCACTGCTTTGATAATTTTGTGCTTACCTCCCCATTACTATATATTGCTTTTCCTTTCACCCAAGTTAATATATGTCTACCCTCTAGTTAATGATTTACTCTTCTTTCCCCTCCCAACCCTGGTAAACTTCAAAGAATTTTTTTTTCTGTGTGTAAACCTTTTCTTTACTTTTTTACATTAATTGTGTCATACAATATTTGCCCTTTTGTAACTAATTTCCCTCAACATAATGTCCTCTAGGTTCATCCATGTTATGTGATGTTTCTCAGATTTATCTTTACTTTTTAACATTGTGTATTATTCCATTGTGTGTGTGTACCATAGTTTGTTTATCCATTCATCCATTGATGGTTGCTTAGGTTGTTTCCATTTTTTTGTATTGTGAGTAATGGTGCAGTGAACATGGGTTTTTGTATCAAGGCTCTTATTTCTATGGAATATATACCTAGTAGTGGGATTGCTGGATCATATAGTATTTCTATTTCCCATTATTGTAAGGAAATGTTATAACGTTTTCCACAGTGGTTGCATCATTTTACAGTCCCACCAGAAATGGATAAGAGTTCCAACCTCTCTGCACCGTCATCAGATTTTTTTTTTTTTAAACTTTGATATTTATGCTGAAGTGAGATGGTATCTTATTGCTGTTTTGATTTTCATCTCTCTAGTGATTAATGGAGAGCTCTGGTGTCATAGTGCCTAAGACATTTGACTGCAACCAAAAGGCTGCAGTTCAAACCCACCAGCCACTTCTCAGAAGGAAGATTGGGAAATATACTTCTGTAATGATATTATCTCAGAAACCCAAGGAGGGGTCACTGTGAGTTGGATCCTACTCCACGCCAGTGAGTTTTTTTTTTTTGTTTTTTGGTTTAGTGGTTAATAATCACAAGCACTTCTTCATGTGTTCCTTTAGCTGCCTGAATGTCTTCTTTGGTGAAGTGTCTGTTCATGTCCTCTGCCAATTTTTTAATTGGATTGTTTTTCTTTTTGTTTTTGAAGTGTTGAGGTTTTCTATATATTACAGCAATTAGTCCCTTTTCCAATATATCATTGCCAAGTTTTTCCCAGTGTCTAGGTTCTCTTTTTACTCTTTCAGTGAAGTCTTTTGATGCACATAAATGTTTAATTTTTAGAAGGTCCCAGTGGCCTAATTTGTCTTCTGCTCACTGTGCATTTTTAGTTATATTTTATATTCTATTTCTACAATAAATTAGGACCCTTAAGTTCCTCCATAATTTTTATTTGATGATATTTATGGTTTTAGGTTTTACATGTAGGTCTTTGATCTATCTTGAGTTAGTTTTTATATACAGTTTGTTTATCCATTCATTCTCAAATATGGATTCCTGTTTTCATTTTTTCTGGAAATAAATATCCAGCTTTACCAGTATCATTTGTTAAAGAGGCTATCTCTTCCCATTTAATGGATTTTAGCTTTTGTCAAAAGTCAGCTTTCCATAGATGGATGGACATCTGGGCTTTCAATTTTGTTCCCCTGGTCTAAGTGTCTGTCACTATACCAATGCCAGTCTGTTTTGACTACAGTGCTTATACAGTAGGTTTTGAGCTCAAGGACTGTGAGACCGCCTACTTTGCTCTTCTTTATTAATGCTTTGTTGATCTGGGTTCTCTTTCATTTTCATATAAAGTTGGTGATTAGTTTTTCCATCTCTTTAAAGAATGATGATGGAAACTGAGTCAGTATTTCATTATATCTATTGTTGTTGTTGTTGATATTTGCCGTCAAGTCAGCCCTGACTCATAGAGACCCCTCCTTGGGTTTCCGAGGCAGTATCAATTATATCTATAGATTGCTTTTTTACAATGTTAAGTCTTTCTGTCCATAAGCATGACATATTTTTCCATTCATGTAGGTCTCTTTTGGTTTCTTGTATTAGTATTTTGCAATTTTCTTTGAATAAGTCTGTTGTGCCTCTGATCAGATTTATTTCTAAGTGCTTCATCTTTTGGGTGGCTATTGTAAATGAAAGAGCTCTGGTAGCATAGTGCCTAAGGCACTTGACTGCTAACCAGAAGGCTGGCGGTTCAAACCCACCAGCCACTCCTCTGAAGGAAGGTTGGGCAATCTACTTCCATAGTGATACTGCCTCGGCAACCCAAAGATGGATCGCTATGAGTCGGGGCTGACTCGATGGCACATATCAACAACAATGACATTGTAAATGATATTGTTTCCCTGATTTCTTTTACAGAGTTCTCTTTGTTAGTAGATTTGTAGAGGATTC
The DNA here is from genome assembly GCF_000298275.1 of Orycteropus afer afer. Taxonomy (NCBI): domain Eukaryota; kingdom Metazoa; phylum Chordata; class Mammalia; order Tubulidentata; family Orycteropodidae; genus Orycteropus; species Orycteropus afer. Next base: position 2,965,258 of record NW_006921931.1, read on the forward strand.
CAACTAATTTTCTTACATTTATCTTACTCTGCCACTTAACTAAATCCTTCTATTAGCTATTATAGTTTTCTTGTTGAGTCTCTAGGATTTTCTATGTATAGGATCGTATCATCTGCAAATAGAGATAGTTTTACTTCTTTGTCAATTTGAATACCTTTTGTTTCACTTTCTTATCTTATTGCTCTGTCTAGGACTTCATATGCAATATTGAATGCAGTATTAATAAAGGACATCATTGTCTTGTCCCCATTCACAAGGAGAATATTTTCAGTCTCTCTCCATTGGGAATAATGTTGACCATTGATTCTGTGTATATATCCTTAATTATGTTGAGGAATTTCCCTTCTATTTCTGAGCATTTTTATCAAGACTAGGCATTGGATTTTGCCAAAAGCCTTATCTACATCTATAGTTATGATCATGTGGTTCTTTGCCTTTGCTTTATTTATGTAGTGGATTAGTTGATTGCTTTTCTAATGTTGAACCAACTTTGCATACTTAGTATGAATCCCACTTGGTTATTATGTATTATTTTTTTGATATGTTGTTGGATTCTGTTGGCAAGTATTTTGTTGAGAATTTTTGTGTAATGTTCATGATGGATATTGGTCTTTGGTTTTCTTTTTCAGTCATGTCTTTGCCTGGTTTTGGTATCAAGTATATACTTGCTTCATGAATTTGGGCATATTTTGTCCTTTTCTATGTTTTGGAATACTCTAAGTAGAATGAGTGTCAGTTCTTCTCTGAATGTTTGGTAGAATTTGCCAGTGAATGCCAGTGAAGCAATCTGGGCCTGGAATTTTTTTTTGTTGGGAGTTTTTTTTTTTTTTTTTTAATGACCTGTTTAATTTCTTCCTTTGTGATAGGCCAAGTCAAATTTTCTATCTCAGATTGTATTAGTTTGGGAAGGTAGTGTGTCTCTAGAAATTTTTTGACTTCTGGGTTTTCAAATTTGTTGGAGTGAAATTCTTCATAGATTTCTGTTGTTATCCTTTTTATTTCAGTAGGTTCTGTTATGACATCAACTATTTCATTTCTTATTTGTGTTATGTCCATCTTTTCCTTCTCTTTCTTTATTAAATTTGCTAGTGGTTTGTCAATTTTATTAATCCTCAAAGAACCAACTTCTATTCTTTTTGACTTTTTGTGTTGTTTTTCTATTTTCTGTTTCATTTGTTCCTACTCAAATCTTTATTATTTCCTTTCTTTTTGTTACTGTAGCCTTTTTTTTTTTTTTTAATATTGTTCTTTTTCTAATTGTTAGAGATATTGGGTTAAGGTGTTGATTTTGGTTCTTTCTTCTTTTTTGATATGTGTATTTAATTACTATAAATTGTTCTCTGAGCAATGCTTTTTCTGTGTCCTAAGGATTTTAGTATGTTGTGTTTTCATTCTCATTTGATTCAAGGATTTTTTTTTTTTTTCAATTTCTTCTGTTACATAGTAGTTTTTAAGCAGGATGTTATTCAGTTTCCATGTTGTTGTTGTTGCTGTTGTTATGTGCCGTCGAGTCGGCCCTGACTCATAGCGACCCCTCCTTGGGTTTCCGAGGCAGTATCACTATGGAAGTAGGATTGCCCAACCTTTTCCCCCTTGATCTTCCTGTTGTTGATTTCCAGTTTTCTAGCATTGTGATCTAAGAAGATGTTTTATAGTATTTTGATTATTTTGAATTCATTGAGGCTTGCTTTGTGATCTAGCATATGGTCTATTCTGGAGAAAGTTCCATCTGCACTAAAAAAAAATGTATACTGTGCTGTTGTTGAGTAGAATGTTCTATATACATCTATGAGATCTTGCTGGTTGAGTGTATTGTTTAGATCTTCTGTATCATTGTTAAGTTTCTTTCTAGTTGTTCTGTCCTTCATTGAAAGTGGCATATTAAAGTCACCTACTATTATTGCTGATTTATCTATTTCTTTTTTAAATTCTGTTAAAGTTTGATGTATGTATTTTTGGGCTCTTTCATTGGCTGTGTAGATAATTACTTACAGTTCTGACCTTTTGTTTGAGTCACACTTTAATCATTATATATTGTCCTTCTTTGTCTCTTTTCCTGACTTTTGCCCTAAAGTCTGTTTTAACTGAAATTAATTTTGCCATGCTTGCTCTTTTTTGATTTCCATTTTCTTGATATATATTTTCCACCTTTTGATTTTTAGCTTATTTTTGTCTTTGTGCCCAAGATGTGTCTCTTTCAGGCAGTGTATTGACGGGTCAAGTTTTCTTATCTGTCTCTTGACTGGTGCATTTAACTCATTTATATTCAGTGTAATTATCATTAGTCATGGATTTAGTGAGGATATTTTGCTGTGCTTTATTTTATGATGTTTATGTCTGTTTGATCAATGCATTTTTCTCTGCTGAGTTCATTTTTTTAAATGGATTTCCTTACAATTTCATTCATCACTATTGTTTTACTGTTTATTAAAACTTTATGATTTTCTTCTTTCTTATTTTGGTGAGAAGTCTTATTGATTTTCTTTGAGGTTACCTTGTAATTTATTATTGTCTCCCTGAGTTTAAAGTGGTATTTGCCATCTTTAGACTTCCTGTAGTCATCATTGACTAAAAAATTAACATCCTTGACATCCTGTTTTCAGTCTTGTAGGTTTATTTTGATACTGTTATGTCTTTGCTGATTTACAGGTGATGTTGTCATGTGTCTTAATCTCCAGTTGTTATCTGTTGTTGGTTCTCTGTCCAAGGAACTATAGTGCAATGAATTACTTAATATGGCTCTTCTAGCCATAGTCTTTGTGAATCCTATCAGATGACTGGATGGAACTATGTAAATATGAGACACTTGTGGCCAATTAAGAGGGTAGGATATCTTATTAAAAATGTAAATAAGATACATGACAACCTTGCAGAAGTGGGACCATGAAAATTAAGTGTATGGAACCCTAACATGGGGATTGGTCAGTTTTGCCATCCTGTTGGCCTAAAAATATCATTGCAGAGGTAGAAACGGGGGACCTCAATGCCATTGAAAGAGTACCCGAGAGTGGAACACACCTTTGGACCCTAGATCTCACCACTGGACTCCCTTGGCAGAGAGATGGCAGCAGCAGTGACAGAAGAACCAAGAGACCATGAGACTGGTCATGAGACTGAGCAGTGGGCTTCTAGCCCAAGAAGCAAGGAAAATGATTGCCTTTGGATGGGAGGATTGCTGGCAGAATGGAGTGTCTTTTTGGACATAGCGTAGTGCCTAAGGCACTTGACTGCTAATCAGAAGGCTGGCGGTTCAAACCCACCAGGCACTCCTCGGAAGGAAGGCTGGGCAATCCTATTTCTGTAGTGATACTGCCTCAGAAACCCAAGGAGGGGTCGCTATGAGTTGGGTCCAACTCCATGGCACATAACAGCAATAGCAACATTAACAAAGTTAAAAGAGCTTTGTAACACTAGCTGAAGCAGAGCAGAGGCAGAGGACAGAGTGAAGTATGCCTATGGCACAGCTGAGAAGAAGCTTTTCAGCATGGAGAATTGTATCCTGAGTATTGCTGAACCTGAATTTTAACCTCTTACTTCCCTAAAAAACCCATAATCATGAGTATTATATATGATTTCTGTGTGGCCATGGCAGAAAAGTAGAGAGTGTCATGGGAGGGATGGTTGGTGTTAAAATTGGCAAAAAATTTAGAGGGTGATGGCATGTCTAACTTCCACTACATAGGAATCGGCCTTGGGCTGTTAGTGTTGGTCTTGCTTCTTCCTTCCCTTACTGAAGTTAGAGGTGAGATGCAACCCTCCTGTCCCCTTTGCTGAATTCTCTTAGTATTTCTTGTAAGTTTGGTCTGGTTTTTGAAAGTTCTCTTAATTTTTGTTTATCCAAGAATGTCTAATTTCACCATCATATTTGAGGGAGAATTTTGCTGGATATATAACTCTTGGTTGGCATTTTTTTTTTTTCTTTCAAGGTATTATATATGGCATCCCATTGACCTCATGTCTGCATAGTTTCTGTCAAAAAACTAGAATTTAATCTTCTTGGTTCTCCTTTGTAGGTGACTTTGTATTTTTCCAAACTGCTTTCTTTGTCTTTGGTTTCAGAAAGTTTGATCATAATATGACTTGGTGATTTTCTTTTGAGGTTTATCCAGTTTAGGGTTTGTTGAGCTTACATGTGTAGCTTCTCATCTTTCATGATGTTAGGAAAGTTTTATACTAACAAGTCTTCAATAATTTTCTTGGTCTTTTTTTTTTTTTTTAAATCTCTTCCTGTTCTGGAAGTTTTATAACATGTAAGTTATTCTTCTTCATTGTTTCCCTTATAATTCTTAGACTTACTTTTTTTGTTGTTGATGCTGTTCTTTCTGATTATTCCTCTAATAAATTAATGTTAAGATATTTGTTTTCAATCTCACTAATTCTGTGTTTCATTTATTCAATTCTACTCATTTGTCCTTCCAATGTGTTCCCTATATCTAAAATTTTAATATTAATCTTCTGGATTTCTATTTGCTATTTTTGTATAGTTCCTAATTTTCCATTTGTTTTGTTAATTTGTTGTTGTAGTATTGGTTTGAATTCTTCTAGAGTTTTGTCTGTGGTTTCCTTGAATTTTTTTCTCAGTTTGTTGAAGGTACCTTGTGATAGTTGGAGCTGTCCAGCTTGGCTGGACCATAATTCTGTGTGGTTTAAATAATTGTGATATGGGTTGTTCCAATAATGGGATCAGATGTATATGTTTTGAATAGCCAATCCATTGAAAGGGAGTTTCCCTAGGGGTGTCACCTGCTTCCAGTATATTTATGAATATCTTTGGAAAAGAGACACTCTGCTGTGCATCAGGATTCTGTTGTGCTGCCTACAACTGTCCATGAGTGAACAATTCACCATCCAGCCAGGAGATCTTGGATTCATCATTCATTGGAGTCAATAGCCAGTATACTGCCTGCCAACCTTGAGCTCCTCAGCCCCTGTAGCTGCATGAGTCGGGAAAAGCCTCCAGCTTGACATTTGATCCAAGGACTTGGGACTTTCCAGCTTCTATAAGTGTATGAGCCATTTTCCTAAGATAAATTTCCCTTTCTCTCTATATATAAGCTTGACTGGTTTTCCTTCTCTAAAGAACTCAGTCTAACACATACCTAAACATAATTTTTCTTGCATTCCTTATGAGGTAGTTCCAGTAGCATTTCTTCCTCTGGAATGTTTTCTGACTTCATGTTTTAGTCTCATTTTTGAGCCATCTGTCCTATTTTTTTGTGTGTCATTTGAAGTTGTCTATAGTCTCCAAGACACTGTAGCGCTATTGTATTAATTTGTTAGTTTTATGTTGGTTTGTTCATTTATAATATATCTGAGAAACAGGGTGAACATCTTACTTTGGTTACTAGCTAGGCCACACTGGATTGCTCACCACCTATCTCAGGGTGTATTTGGTAGCAAGTGTGAGTATGGATGTGAGTCTCTGATCACCGATCATGCAGAGCAGCTGAGGAAATGCTGGGCACCTGTTGGCCACCATCTGTCATTAATCCAGTAGTGCAGAAGGTGGCAGTTTCACTCACCCAGTGGGTTGGGCAGAAGGTATGGGTGGATGTGGTCTGATAGGATCATTTGCTAGCAACTGTTATTGATACAAAAAACCAAAAACCAAATTCAATGCAGTCAAGTCAGATCTGACTCATAGCAACCCCTCCTTGGGTTTCTGAGGCAGGATCACTGCAGAAGTAGGCAGCCCAATCTTTCTTCTGAGGAGTGGCTGGTGGGTGTGAACCACCAGTCTTCTGGTTGGGAGTCAATTGATAGGAAGAGAAAAAGACAAGAAGGTGGAGAAGAGAGGATAAAAAGTAAAAGGAGAAGCAAGGGTAAAGGGAAGAAGGGTTACCTAAGAAGAAATAAAAAGAGAAAAAGGAAAAGAAATAAAAAGAAGGAAAACAAAAAAGCAAATATAGCACAGTCCTACTGCAAGTGATAGCCACAGTGACCCAAAATATGGTCTTGATTATATTCCATCTGAATTTAGTGACCATCTGAAGAATACATTTGATACATTAACCAAAAGTGACCAGACAAGTTGTGGGATGACACTGAGAATATCATACATGAAGAAAGCAAAAGGTCATTAAAAAGACAGGAAAGAAAAAAAAAAAAAAGACCAAAACAATGTCAGAAAAGACACTGAAACTTACTCTTGAATTGGAGAGCAGCTAAAGCAAATGGAAGAAATGACATGATAAAAGAGCTGAACAAAAGATTTCAAAGAGCAATTTGAGAAAATAAAGTATTATAATGAAAAGTGGCCTGGAGTTAGAAAACCAAAAGAAAAGAACACACTCAGCATTTCTCAAGCTGAAAGACCTGAAGAAAAAAATTCAAGTCTTGAGTTGCAATATTGAAGGATTCTATGGAGAAAATATTGACTAATTCAGGAAGCATCAAAAGAAGATGAAAGGAATACACAGAGTCACTGTACAAAAAATATTTGGTTGATGTTCATCTATTTCAGGAGGTAGCATGTAATCAAAAACCAATGGTACTGAAGGAAGAAGTCAAAGTTGTACTGAAAGAATTGCCAAAAATCAAGACTCCAGGAATTGACAGCATACCCATTGAGATGTTTCAACAACTGGATGCAATGCTGCCAAGTAATTTGGAAGAGAGCTTCCTGGTCAATTGACTGGAAGAGACTGATATTTGTGTCCATTCCAAAATAGGTGATCCAACAGAATGTGGAAATTATCAAACAACATCATTAATATCACATGCAAGTAAAATTTTGCTGAAGATAATACAAAAATGGTTGCAGTAGTATATTGACAGGGAACTTCCAGAAATGCAAACTTGATTTAGGAGAGGACATGGAAAGAGTGGTAACATTGCTGATGGCAGATGGATCTTGGCTCAAAACAAAAAATATCAGAAAGATATTCACCTGTGTTTTATTGACTGTGCAAAGGCATTAAACTCAGGTGATCATAACAAATTATGGCTAATATTGTGAATAATGGGAATTACAGAGCACTTAATGGCTCTCATGAGGTGTACATAGGCCAAGAGCTGTTATTCCAACAGAACAAGAGGATACTGCATGGCTTAAAATCAGGAAGGGTGTGCATCAGGGCCATGTCCTTTTATCATACTTATTCGATCTGTATGCTGAGCAAATAATCTGAGAAGCTGAAGAAATCCTCCAATCCATGGCATCAGGATTGGAGGAAGACTCATTAATAACCTGTGACAAGCATATGACAAAACCTGGCTTCCTGAAAGTGAAGATGACTTGAAGCACTTACTGATGAAGATCAAAGACTAAAGTCTGCAGTATGGATTATACCTCAAAATAAAGAAAATGAAAATCTTCACAGGTGGACCAATAAGCAGTATCATGGTAAATGGAGAAAAGTTTAAAGTTGTCAAAGATTTCATTTTACTTAGATCCATAATCAACAACCATAGAAGAAGCAGTCAAGAAAGCAGATATGCTATTGCACTGGGCAAATCTGCTGCCAAAGACCCCTTTAAAGTTTTGAAGAACAAAGATGTCTCTTTGAAGACTAAGGTGCACCTAACCCGAGCTATGGTATTTTCAGTCAGCACATATGCATATGAAAGCTGGAACATGCATAAAGAAGACTGAAGAAGAATTGATGCCTTCACATTGTAGTGTTGGCAAAAAATACTGAAAATACCATAGACAACCAAAAGAATGAAAAAATCTGTCCTGGAAGAAGTGCAGCCAGAATACTCTTTGGAAGTGAGAATGACCAGACTTCATCCCACCTACTTTGATCATGTTGTCAGAAGGGACCATTTCCTGAAGAAGAATATCATGCTTGGTAAAGTGGAGGGTCAGCAAAAAAAGGGAAAGCTGTCAACAAATGGATTGACATAGTGGCTGCAATGATGGGCTCAAGTACAGCAATAATTGTGAGGATGGTGCAGTATCAGGTAGTGTTTTGTTCTGTTGTACATAGGGTTGCTATGAATTGGAGCTGACTAGATGACACCTAAAAAGAACAACACACTTATTTTCTAGTTCCCTATGATCAACCTTTATATTTCTGTATTTCTCTTTTATTATTGAAACTAAATGCCATCAGTATCTTTGTATTATATTACTCCATGTATGTCCTAAAATATCTCAAGGATAATCCCTTAGAAGTGAAACTTCTGGGAAAGGTTATATGTGTTTTTAATTTTGATAGCTATTGGGCTGAGAATTTTTATTTTAAGGTCACTAAAAAATGGATTTCTTTTGAAAGGTTTAAGGTTCTTTATAAACTCCACAAAAATCAACATCAAAATGCTGTGAGGAAGCAAGCAGCAATTACTGCATTAAAGTTATAATTAAATTAAAAACCAGCACATGAAAACCAAGAGCATCTCCTGCAGTGGGATTGCTGTCATCATAGATCTTGTGTATCTGTGAGGCTCGGAAGAAAAACAATTAATTAGAAGAAGAGAATTTAGAAGAAGAAGAATAAGAAAAGGAACAGAACCAAAGTTCATAGAATCACATCCTTAAAGGGCTGTCAGACAAAGATATATGAGGACAGAGCAAATCAGCTCCTGAGCATTTGGCTCCTGCTTCACCTCTACCCAAATTTCATATCTGAGGGCCAGACAACTTGAGGAAGTTGTAGCTGGTAAAAAGAATGAGTACTATACTATGATGAAAAAAAAAAAAAAAAAGAGATTGACAAAAATGATGAAGAAATTTTAAATAATATCAAGTGGCAAAACAACTGGGGATTAATTTAGGAAAAGTCTCAGGATGACTATTTAGTCAAAATGTTTTATTGTTCCTAAACAAGCAAACAAACAAAAACCCCACAAACCTACTGCCATCGAGTCAATTCTATCTGATAGCAACACTTTAAAATAGACAAGAACTGCCCAATAGTGTTTCAAATCTGTAAATCTTTACAAGAACAGATTACCTCACTTCTCTTGCGGCCTAGCTGGTGGATTCAAACCACTTGTCTTATGGCTCACAACTGAATGCTTTAACCCTATGCCACCAGAGCTCCTTAAAGACTGTCCTTGGAAAGATTTAAATAAAGAGTATAGTTGGTTTTACAAGACCTCTCAGTTAATTGGCCTAATAAAGTGTTCAGTGCTTCTGCTTTACCTCCTAGTTCATTTTGTAGTTCCGGAGATCTTAAAAGCTTATAAGCAGCCATCCAGTGCACAACAACCAGTATCTATTCACCTGAAGTAACAGAGAAAAAGAGTCAGGAATAGGAGGACAATATGGACTGTATGGCTAATAATTGCCTCTATGAAAAACTGCCTCCTTTGCCATGAGGCCAGAACTGGATAGTGTCTGGCTACCATTACTGAGCATTTTAATCAAAGGTTTCATACAAGAATCCTGATTAAAAGAAGGGAAATGCAGAGCAGAATTTCAGATTCTCATGGACTCTAGACTTTATGGAGCCATAGATGGTAGATAAAACCTTGAAACTGTTGCTCTGAAAAAAAAAAAGGGTATAGTTTTTCCATCTGTGAGGCTCCTTTCTAAGACCTAGTTCTGTACCTTAGTTGTATCTGTCAACTATAAATATTTCCACATTCTTGTGTAACACATCTATGAGCTTTTATCCATCTATATTTAGGTGGATGCCTAAAAACAGCAATCCTGATGCTAGGAACAGCAGTGGAACCCTATTGGATCCATAACACAGATCTAATCATTTGTAAAAGATGCAAAAACAGCTACTAATTTATCTGTCAAGGTCATCTTTCATGATGATTTTCTTATGCTTGACATCAACCTCTTCTTAGATGACAATATATACAATACCTTATCCATTTTCCTATGAATGCTAATGTGGTGATACATTCTCTGTTTCTGTTTCTTAGTAATTCTCTGTTTTTCAACTCTATCACTCACATACTGACTCTAGGCTTAGGTGTAGCTTAGGTGTAGCCTAGAATGAGTTGATAGCACAGCTCCCATTAGCATGAGTCCATATCCGCTTTGGACAGGGGAAGAAGTGGTGCCTTTGCCATGGAGTACCACAGGAAGCTGAAGGAGATAGCCTCGGTCACTTATTTAGGCTGCCTGTACAATGGAAGCTGGAAATTGGGCTAGGGCCCCAGCTGCCTTCACCCCAGATTCTGAATCTGGAGCACTTTGCAGTGAGAAAGTGACTGGGCCCATCTTATAGAGCTGGGAACTGAAGGAAAAATGATGTGTACATGGACACTTCTCAGGGCCTCCAAACTGCCTCATGGGCTACAAGCCAGATGTACAAAGTTCTGAATTTGGCGTTGAAGGACTTCGCTTCACTGGGGATATAGGCTCTGAAACTGTTCCTGGAATAGCCTAACTAACTTCAGAACTTTCTTCAGGAAGCCTTTCTGGATCTATGCAAGGTAGCACTCAAAATTGACCAATCATGAAGTTGTTGTTGTTGTTGTTGTTTGCCGTCGAGTCGGGCCCCGACTCATAGCGACCCCTCCTTGGGTTTCCGAGGCAGCATCACTACGGAAGTAGGATTGCCCAACCTTCCTTCCGAGGAGTGGCTGGTGGGTTTGAACCGCCAGCCGTCTGGTTAGCAGGCAAGTGCCTTAGGCACTATGCTACCAGAGCTCCTGAATCATGAAGTAGAGTCATGAATAACTCTATTTTGATTTTGATTCCTGACCTGGTTGGAACCCAAAAGGTAGCTGATTCTATAATTACCTTCAGAATTATACAACCCACATGGAAAGCCCAGGAAGTTTCTGGGGTCAGCATCCTATGTCATGGCTGTTTTTGCTTGTAAACCTCAGTAGATAGATGATCTCTTGTTGGATTCATTAATGTCTTGTTTCTGAAGTCTTTACATCTGACTTGGATCTTGTATCCACACACTTAACATAATTCTGATTTTATTTAATTTCTTGTCTCTTCCTACAGTCTTGTATGTCATGCTTTCTCAAATGGTCTGATACAAATTACTGACCTATGACTTCAGATTGATCTCTTATAGTTACTGTATTTGTCTATATATTCTTTATATGCTTATTAAATATGAAGTCTCGGTCTCTTATTGCTCAGCATTTTATTCATGCTGTCTCTATATTTCTCCCTCATTAATTTTTTCAACCTAATTATAGGTCTTTATTAAAGAAGCCAGGTTGAAACACAAAATATTAAAGATTACTCTTCAAAGGAGATAAATATTTGACAGCAACAATATAATAAAATCAATCTATTATACAATTAAACATCTTTATGCTTCACTTAACCTAGTTTCTTTTTAGTCTTTACCAGAAGAAATCTGTTATGGATCAGTCAAAAGTCTTCTACAGAATATGTGAGAGCCTGGTTCTTTGAGAACTTCAGGAGAGAGTGACATCATAAGTTCTTTAACTTTCTGTGACAGTACAGGTCAATAGCTAGCCTACAAATGAGCAAGAGAGGGCTTCTGTTTGCTCTTTAGCATTTCTCATTTTTAATTCAATCTTTTTCCTCTCTCTATCTGGAAAATTAGAAATTTAACAAAGAACATTTTGGAAAAGTGTGTAGAGTAAGTTGAGTAAGTACAATAAGTAGAGTAATATTTTACTAAATGCATTTTGGTAAGAGCAGGAAACTGAGGTTATAAGCCTATGGAGACTTTAACCAGAAAAGTATAATGTTGCTTGTGGTAAAATATTGTTACTTTTTTTAATTTCCAGAAAATCTAGTGTATACATGAAGTACCACAACCTGTTTTACATATTCCTTGCTTACTCTACCTGTCTCCTCTTCTGTTCTGTAGCTACCTCTATTCAGTAAATTCTTGTCCTTATTCTAATTGCAATACCCCCACCACTACTACCCCATTATTTTGTTGGCTGGCACTTTGCCCATTCTGGCTATGAGCTATCTCAAGTCCACAGTATATTAACTATGTAAGCAATGAGAACTGTGTGAAATGCCATTTTACCTTATGCCTTTTGTGTGGGAGAAAGTGGTTTAGAAGAAATTGTATGCCAAACAACTTTGTTTTTGTCAAAACTTGATGTGAGTTGTGCAGTATTTTCCCACCTTCAATGACCTTCTGGCAGAAGAATTTTAAGAAGTGCTGTTTAAAACATTCATTGTATTATAAAAAAGGCTAGCTTATGCTATAAATCAGAACAAAGCTTCCAAGTGAGAACATTATTCTTATGAATGATGAAAATGAACTCCTTTGTATTATATATAATAGAAGAAAAAGAAAGGCATATCTAAGTTTCAGCTTGAAGCATATATATTGCTGCCTAAAGCATGAACAACCTACCAGTGTAGTGGGATGATTATTTACCTACTTATTGTCCCTCAGCTCATTTTTCGTTGTGATGAACTATTGAAAGAAATCAACGGTACAAATGGAAATTATATGGACTCAACATGGCCATTATGGGCAATTTATATATGGGAAATTCTTGATACTTAAAATCTATTGTTTAACTATAATGGATAGTATGGTAGTGATACAAAACAAAATCAAGAAGTAAAGAAGGATAAACATATTCCAAGAGTTTACTCAAGTTAGAATACAAGGGCTGGAATGGTTCCACTTTCATTCCATTATTCATCCCAAGAGGTTTTTTTTTTTTTTTTTTCCCTGTGAAATCTGCAGTAAAATGTGAAAGAAACAGTGATCATAAATGTACATCTCTTTCCTCTTCCTTGTCTCTCTTAATTTTACTTAACTTTCAGCCATAGTCAATCTCTTAGTTATCTATGGCTGCTGTACCAAAAAAAAAAAAAAACCAGAAGAAAGTGGCTTTAAACTGTGGGGAATTTATTTTCTCACGGTTCTGGAGTCTAGGAATCCAAATTCAGTGCTAGGCTCTCTCTCTGTTGGCTTCATGGGAGGATATTTGTCTCTTTCAGCTTCTGTAGCCCTGGGCCTTTCTTGGCACTCCTTGGCTTGTTGATGGATCCTCATAGACTCTTACACTTATGTGTGTGTCTCTTTCTGTCTTACTCTTTTTATAAAACACCACTCAGAAATGATTAGTTTTAGAACCCACTATACTGTGGTATAATCTCATTAACATAATAAAACAAACCTTTATTTCCAGTTAGGATGGTATTTTCAAGTACAAGCCTATAAGACTCCCACATTTCTTTTTTGGGAGACACAATTCAATCATAAGAGTCAGTTTATGGGCTATTTACAAAAGCTTAACCAAAACATGGAGGTTAATTAAATTTAAAACAGTCTATTTAGCTAGGGGATGCATTTTACTGAGCTGCTTTCTCTCATTTAAGATGTTGGAATAAGGTTTTTGGAGACCAAAATTATCAGGTCTCCTGTGGTTTTCATGATGATACTAATCTGAGTAGACACATGCATTTACTAACCTAGAAACCACAACAAAAATCCAGAAGATTGTTTGTTTCCAGAATGTGAAGAAATTTAAACTCAAAACAGACAAGGATTGAGCCAATAACAATGGAGACTCTGCTTCCCACAGGGTTTGTAATCATAGAATTAGAAGAACGACAGTTTTTGTTTGAAAATGAAATCACAGTTTCAGGAAAAAAACTGTTTTTAATGATATAAGTAATACTTTAAAATGTTTCAATCTCCTTAGGCCATAAGCTTTATGGTATATTCTTGTCCATGTGGGTAAGGTATTTTCCTTCTCCATGTGGCTAAAAGAAACTGACTGATCTAAAAACATTAAACATTAAAAACATAAAACATTAAAGAGACAGTATACCTAGAATTTTGATACGAATATAATTCTTCTCAAATTATTTACTAAATATCCAGTTCTGGATGTTGTTAAATGCATAATCATCTGTGAAACTGCTAAACTTAAATCAAAGATGGCTAGAGCTTGAATGTTTTAGGCTTAATTTTACGACCTTCAAAAGTTACTCAAGTTTTCTTGAGACTCAGTTTCTATATTCATAAAGTGAGGCTAATAACAACACAGGAGTTCTGGTAGCATAATGGCTAAAGCACTTGACTGCTAACCAGAAGGCTGACAGTTCAAACCCACCAGCCACTCCTCAGAAGGAAGGTTGGGCAATCCTACTTCCGTAGTGATACTGCCTCGGCCCAAGGAGGTGTCGCTATGAGTTGGGCCGACTCGATGGCACATAACAACAACAACAATAACAACATATATTGCACGTGGTTTTTTAGAAGCAAAATAAGATATATACTCTTAAGGTTTTTAGTATGGTATGTAGAACTGTAAAAAGTTTTAATAATAATAAAAATACATTAAAAATAAGAAAGAAAGGCATTCTATTCGCCATTAGCAATGAATATAAAGCATCCCTATAAAATGCTGCAAGAAATGTATATGAAGAAAGTTATAAAATTTTACATAATTCAGTGAAGAAATTCAGTGGGATTGCTTGGGAAGACTTCACATTACAAATGTGTTCTTTGTCCAAACCAACTCCAAACTCAACTAGAGTCAAGTTGGATAAAACTCATAGTGACCTCTCCCTAGATTTCTGAGGCTGTTGTTTTTTTCAGTATAGGATATATTATTTGTACTTATTATAATGTGTGTTTTACTTGATTCTCCAGTCAAATGAGTTTAAACTAAACTTTGCTATTACTAGCCTAGTGCCTAAGGCACTTGACTGTGAACCAAAAAGCTGGCAGTTCAAACCCTCCAGCCACTCCTTGGAAGGAAGTTTGGGCAATAATCTACTTCTGTAGTGATGCTGCCTCGGAAACCCAAGGAGGGTTTGCTATGAGTCGGATGCGAGTTGACAGCAGTGAGTTTGTTTGTTTGTTTGTTTGTTTTGAGAAAATACTGTGCATGATGAATCCAGAACTAGTTTAAATGCAATAATTTATTCATAATATCATGATTATAATATCAAGTTCTGGTGTATAGAAAACTGCTCATAAATGTTAGCCACTATTACAATTACATTGTTGTTGTTATGTGCCATCAAGTCTTTAAAAAAACTCACTGCCCTAGAGTTGTTTCCAACTCATAGTGACCCTTCCTTGGGTTTTCGAGGGGCTAACTCTACATAGGTAGATTGCCCAATCTTCACTCCCAGGAGTGCTGGTGGATTTGAACCTCCGCCACCCTTCTGATTAGCAGTCAAATGTCTTTGGCATTTATTGACATTTAAACTCCAAGTATGTACACTATGAATAAATTCAACAGAAATTGCAACTGAAAATAGTAAGGGCTGGCTAAGAACAGTAGAACAATGAAACTAAACATAAAATATTATAATCCAAAATACAAATAGGGTTTTTTTGTAGCTCCTTTCAGGTCACTGTCAGAATTGATTCAGAAAATAAGGTTTATAAAATCACTGATAATTTAATAAAATCCTGAATGGTAAATCTGGGAAAATCATGTCAGTTAGGAAAAAATAGGAAGCTAACAGGCAAAGGAATCCATGTGGAATGACACCATGAAATGGCATTATGGTGTGTTAAAAACCCATACTTGAACAGCTAACTAGCTGAGACATTTTGTTCAGGTGATGTAGTTAATCATTGAGATTGTAGCCAGGCTTGATTCCTTGAGGCTTGATAAGGTGATGACTCATTATTAATTTTAGAGACTTTCTGGAGAACTGTTATTCTAGCCATTAGAGTTTGAATCCAGTGAGTGATAGGAAACGTGTAAATTCCTTGTGGTGTTTTCTAATCATGCATAAATAGCAACTATGGAGACATTCACCTGGGTTCTCAAAAAATCCCTCAGGGATACTACACTGGGCTTCGCTGGCTATGATCAGTGGAATCGCTACAACTTCTAAATATCAGGGGCTTCAGAGTTACAAAGGCGCTCTTGTGGTGTAGTGGTTAAAGCATTTGGGTGCGAACCAAAAGGGTGGTGCTTTGAACCCACCAGTTGCTCCACAGGAGAAAGATAAGGCAGTGTAAAGATTGATAGCCTTGGGAATGCTATGGGGCACATCAACTCTCTCCTATAGGGTTGCTATGAGTCAGAATTGACTTGATAACAATGGCTTTGATTTTGATTTTCAGAGTTACAATCTAGTTGGGAGTGTTTATGAAACTATTCACAAGTTATGTCTTTAACTTAGATTTATATTGATTTGAGATGGCTTGGCATTTATGGAGCTGATGAAGATTACGGAGGGGATCAAATTCCTTTCCCTAATACCACTTCGTACTGGTTATGACTTCGTTAAATACTGTTGGATTGAAATTGTCAATGTTTAACACAAGGGTCCTCCTAGATTCTAGTCTAACATTATCTACAACATTTCTGTAAGAATATGCTTCCATGCTACAGCATTAATGTACCATGAAAATATTATGTTGAGTGAAAAATTCCAATCAGAAAAGGCCAAGTATTGTATGAACCCACTTATATGAACATCTAGACTAGGCAAGTATATAGAGACCAAAGTTCAATAGTGGTTACCTGGGGCAAGAGGGAGGAAGAGAGAAAGGAGGGCTCAATTCTTAGGAGACACTGAAGCTCTATTGAGGGTAATGAAAAATTTGGCAACAGATGAGGGTGATGTTTGAGTAATATGATGAACATAAGTTAATGTCACTGATGGGCAGAATGTGGAAATGGCAAATGTTTTGTTACATTTATATTTACCACAATAAAAATAAAGTTCATGAACACTATTTATCTGCAATAATATAGTAATGTCCCTTAACATAGTAACTACAAACCATGATTGAATCAACTTTTATTATGTATTTAAAATAATTTGTATTAATTGTGTTTAGAAAGTTCTTTACTCTCATTTGAGTCCAGGGAATCAATAAGCAAAGTTTCTAAATGGCATTCCATCAGTACAAGATTGTTTTTTACAAGGTAGTTGGGGATCAAAATTATTCCTAAGAGGAAATTTTAGGCAGAGCAGTAAGAAAGGAAGAAGTGATGTATGATTGATTAGCATTAAAAACATTACTGGAACAAAGCCTCAGATAAAGTATTTCCACTGTATTTGGGCCAGGTTCATCCATTCACCTGAAACCTGACCTTTTCCAATTAAAGAGAATAGAAGTGGTCCCAAGGCAGAAGGTGAAGAAAGCTTGGTTTGTCCTGCAGCATTCTTGGGCTTGGTGAAAAATATGGTGGACTAAGAGACAGTCTGCTAGGCTCCAGTAAAGGGATTTTAGCTAAAATTCATGCCTTGAATATTGTTATATTAAGTTAATAAGTAACTCACACCTACCTTGCTATAAGTAGCTATTTGATAGGGGAAATATGTCCACCAGAAGTTATTTCTCAGCCTAAATATATCTTTCCCCTTCAAGCATTTACAATTCTATCTGTAAAAGAATGTTTTTTTTTTTTTTTCTCTTCATGAAGGAGTCTGATTTATCTTTAAAAATAGGTGTTCTGTGCTTTGAAATGCTCAGTGATAAATGAGGTTGGATTGCAGATGTGTATCCTGTGCCAAGTTAGAAGCACTCTGTCAATTTTTTTTTTTTTTTGGAATACTTGATATTACTATTTAAGGAAACTTACGAACGTACATCTTGTTATTTTTAGAAATAGCAGGGATTTCTTTGAGGGGCTGTCCGTGTCACCAACACTAAAGTTTCAATAACTTTGAAAGTAAGAAATGAAGAATTTCAGAGAAGAGTAGCCAAACAAAAAGCAAGTTGTAAGGAAGTCACTCACACTGGCACCATCAAAGCATTTATTGTCTTATAAGTAATCAAATAAACAAAAATTGGTACCTTTTTTTCACCTTCTACATTGACAAAGGCACAAAAAATGTCACCCCCTGTTGTTGAGGGAAATGGACACTTTCAAAGCTTTTTATAGGTCCATTTGACAGTACCTACTAAAAGGAGAAATTTGGAAGATAGCTACTTGGCAAACCTATTGGAAGACATCTATATTTCTGCCCATTTTGAAGAAAGACAATCAAACTGAATGTGGAAATCATCGAACAATATCATTAATATCACATGATAAAACACTTCACTAAGTAAATTCAAAAACAACTGCAGCTGTACATACGCAGGCCAGATGTTCAAGCATGATTCTGAGGACAACGTGGAATGAGGAATATCATTGCTGACGTCAGATAAATCTTGGCTGAAAGCAGAGAATACCAGAAAGAAGTTTATTTGTGCTTTATCATCTACATGCACGCCTTCAACAGTGTGGATCATAACAAGCTATGGATAGCATTACAAAGAATGGTAAATCTAGAGCAGTTAATAGTACTCATGCAGAATCTGTAAGTGGATCAAAGGTAATCATTGAACAGAACAAGGGGTTACTCCCTGGTTCAACAATCCTGGCAGGATTGTATCTTTTCACCATACTTATTTAATTTGTATGCTGAAAAACAATCAAAGAAGCTGCAATATATGAAGAAGAATATGACACCAAGATGGGGGAAGACTCATTAATAACCTGCCATATGCAGATGACACAACCTTGCTTGTCAAAAAGGAAGATTTGAAACACTTACTGATGAAGGTAAAAGACTAGAGCTTTCAGTACAATTGCACCTGAATGTGAAGAGAATGCAAATCCTCACAAGTAGGCCAATAAACAAAATTATGATAAACAAGGATTTGAAGTTGTAAATGATTTCATTCTACTTGGATCAACAATAAATATCTATGGAAGAAGCAATCAAGAAATCAATTGGTATATTACATTGAACAAATCTGCTCCAAAAGATCTTTTCTATGTTCTAAAAAGCAAAGGTATAACTTTGATGACTAAACTGCATAATTTTTTAATTCCCTCATGTGCATGAAGAAGAATCGATGCATTTGAATTGTGGTTTTGATTAAAATTATTGAATAAATGATGGACTGCCTGAAGAATGAACCTATCAGTCTTGGAAAAAGTATAACCAGATGATCCTTAGAAGCAATGATGGGAAAACTTTGTCTTGCTTACTTTGGATGCATCAAAAGGAAAGATCAATTGCTAGAAAAGGGTATCATATTTGGTAAAGTAAAGGGTCAGTGAAAATAAGGGAAACTTCAATGAGATGGATTAACTCAATAGCCACAAAAATGGACTCATACATACTAATGATCATGAACATGATACAGGACTGGGCAATGTTTCATTCTGTCATACATAATGTCATGTCTGAGTCAGAGCTCAGGCAATGGCAACGAACAACAACAACAAATGCTTTAGTCATGTGTGTACTCTTAGACTCAGAAAAGCCCCTTATAGGAATATATCCTTAAATAAATAAGCAGTTCAACAATATTTCACTACAAGAATTTTTATTTCAATAATATTTATATTATTTTTAATAAAAAACAAGCAACAGCAACAACAAAACCCTGTCTGTGCTATAATAAACCAATAATCCACATCCACTGCTATGGAGTTGATTCCAATTCATAGTGATCCTACAGAACAGAATGGAACTGCCCTATAGAGTTTCCAAGGCTACAAATCTTTACAGAAGTAGGCGGCCTCATTTTTCTCCTAGGAAGCAGCAGGTATGTTTGAACCACTGATCTTTTGGTTAACAACCAAATGCTTAACCACTGTGCCATGAGGGCTCCTGTTCTGTGGTAAATATTGACTAAATAATTTCTGGTATGATACCTACAATACACTGAGTGCTCAGGTATTAAAAATTATGGACATGATTATTATTAACATAAGAATATATCCATATGTAGTTGTTAGGTGCCATTGTGTCATCTCATAGTGACCCTATGTACAGCAGAACAAAATACTACCAGGTCATGTGCCAGCCCCATGATCCTTGCTATACCTGATCCCATCGTTTCAGCCACTGTGTCAATCCATCTTGTTGAGGGCTTTCCCCTTTTTCGTTGACCTTCCACTTTACCAAGCATGATATCCTTCTCCAGGGAATGGTCCCTTCTTACAACATGACCAAAGTAGGTGAGACAAAGTCTGGCCATTCTCACTTCCAAGGAGCATTCTGGCTGCACTTCTTCCAGGACAGACTTGTTAGTTCTTTTAATAGTCCATGGTGCTTTCAGTATTCTTCACCAACACCACAACTCGAGTGTCATCTCTTCTTCAGTCTTCCTTATTCATCGTCCAGCTCTCACATGCACACGAGGCCACTGAAAATACCATGGCTTGTGTCAGGTGCACCTTAGTTCTCAAGGAGACATCTTTGCTCTTCAGCACTTGAGAGTATTTTGCAGCAGATTTGCCCAATGCAATATATCTTCTGCTGTCTTGACTGCTGCTTCTATTGGTGTTGATTTTAGAACCAAGTAATATGAAATCTTTTACAACTTCATTATTTTCTCCATTTATTGTGATGCTGCTTATTGATCCAGTTGGGAGGATTTTTGTTTTCTTTATATTGAGGTGTAATTCATACTGCAGACTGCAGTCCCTAATCTTCATCAGTAAGTCCTCCAAGCCATCTTCACATTCAGCAAGCAAAGTTGTGTCATCTGCATATCTCAGGTTGTTAATGAGCCTTCTTCCAATCATGATGAGATGTTCTTCTTCATATAGTCCAGCTTCTTGGATTATTTGCTCAGCATACATATTGAATAAGTATGGGGAAATGACACAACCCTGATGCACTCCCTTCTTGATTTTAAACCATGCACTGTCCCCTTGTTCTTTTTGAAGGACAGCCTCCTGATCTATGTACAAGTTCCTCATGAGTACAATTAAGTGTTCTGGAATTCCGATTCTTCTCAATGTTATGCATAATTTGTTGTGATCCACACACTCAAATGCTTTTGCATAGTCAAGAAAACATAGGTAAACATCTTGTATTCTTTGCTTTGAGCCAAGATCCATGTGACATCAGCTATGATATCATTCATTTCATGACCTCTTATGAATTCAGCTTGCATTTCTAGAAGTTCTCTGTCAATACACTGATGCAGCCATTTTTGAATTATCTTCAATATGATTTTACTTGCATGAGATATTAATGATATTGTTTGATACTTTTCATATTCTGTGGTATCACCTTTCTTTAGAATGGGTACAAATATGAATCTCTTCCAGTCAGTTGGCCAGGAAGCTGTCTTCCAAATCTCTTGGTGTAGCTGAATAAGTGCCTCCACTGTGGCATCCGTTTGTTGAAACATCTCAATGGGTATTCTGTCAATCCTTGGAGCCTTGTTTTTCACCAATTCCTTCAGTCCTACTTTGACTTCTTCCTTCAGTACCATTGGTTCTTGGTCATATGCCACCTCCTGAAATGGATGAACATCGGCCAATTCTTTTTGGTACAATGACTCAGTGCATGCTTTCCATCTTCTGTTGATGTTTCTTGCATCATTCAATATTTTGCCCATAGAATCTTTCAATATTGCAACTCGAGGCTTAAATTTTTCCTTAGTTCTTTCAACTTGAAAAATGCCAAGCATGTCCTTCCTTTTTGACTTTCCAACTCCATGTCTTTGCATGTTTCATTATAATAATTGACTTTGTCTTCTCAGGTTTCTCTTTGAAATCTTCTGTTCAGCTCTTTTAGCTTGTCATTTCTTTCATTTGCTTTAGCTACTCTTTGCTCAAGGGTGAGTTTCAGAGTCTCTTCTGACATCCATTTTGTTTTTTTCTTCCTTTCCTGTCTTTTTAATGACCTTTTGTTTTCTTCATGGATGATGCTCTTGATGTCATCCCACAATTCCTCTAGTTTTCAGTTACTGGAATCCAGTGCATTAATTCTATTCTTTAGATGGTTTCTAAATTCATGAGGGATATATTCAAGGTCATATTTTGGCTCTTGTGGACTTTTTAAAATTGTCTTCAACTTAAACTTGCATGTGAGCAGTTGATGATCTGTTCCACAATCAGCTTCTGGCCTTGTTTTGGCTGAAGAGACTGAGCTTCTCCAACATCTCTTGCCACAGATGTAGTCAAACTGATTCCTGTGCACTCCATCTGGTGAAGTCTACATGGACAGCCACTGTATGTGTTGTTGAAAAAAGGTGTTTGCAATGAATAAGTCATTGGTCCTGCAAAATTCTGTCACTCAATCCCCAGCATTATTTCTATCACTAAGCCCAAATTTTCCAACTACCAGTGATTCTTCTTTGTGTCCAGCTTTTGTATTCCAGTCACCAGTAATAATAAGCACATGTTGATTGCATGTTTGGTCAATTTCAGACTGCAGAAATTGGTAGAAATCTTCAATATGCTCATCTTGGCTTTGGTAGTTGGTGTATAAATTTGAATAATAGTAGTATTAACTGACCTTCCTTGTAGGAGTTTGGATATTATCCTATCACTGACAACATTGCACTTCAGGATAGATCTTGAAACATCTTTTGTGATGATGAATGCCATGCCATTCTTCTTCAATTTGTCATTTCCAGCATAGTAGATCATGGTTGTCTGATTCAAAATGACCAAAACCAGCCCATTTCACCTCACTAATGCCTAGGATATCAATCTTTATGCATTTTGTTTTTGACAACTTCCAATTTTTCTATATTCATACTTCATACATTCCATGTTCTGATTATTAATGGATGTTTGCAGTTGTTTCTTCTCATTTTGAGTCATGTCACTTCAGCAAATGGAGTTCCCAAAAACTCTGGTCAATCTATATCATTAAGATTGGGTCTACTCTGAGAAGGCAACTCTTTCCCCGTCTTATTTCGAATGCCTTCTGACCTGAGGAGCTCATCTTCCACCAATGTATCATACGATGTTTCAGGGCTATTCAGAAAGTTTTCCAGCTACAAACATTCATTAATAATCAGAACATGGAATGTATTTATTATGAATCTTGAAAAATTGGAAGTCATCAAAAAAGTTATCAAAAAACAGTGTTTCACTGCTGTTCGTAAGTCTTTCACTGGCCCATTCTTTGAGTAGTGGTTGGTCCCTTCCTTCTTCCAAGTCTGTCTTAATCTGGAAGCTCCTCTGAAACCTGTCTACTGTGGGTAACCCTGCTGGTATTTGAAACACTGGTTGTATAGCCTCCAGTGTCATAGCAACATGCGAGCCACCACGGTACAAAAAACTGACAGACAAGTTTGTCTCCCTTAGCCATTTCAAACAACTTCTCTTACTTCTTGCTCTCTCCCCTTACCTGTTCCAGCCACTCATGGGTTCCTGCTTGCTGCCTGGCTTCTTCCCTTCCCTGTCCCATATCCATATAATCATATAATTTTAATGAGAGAACAGGTTACAAACAGTATGAACCAATAAAATCATGGAAGGGATACACTTTTTTTTTTTTTAACTAAATAATAGATTATATTCATATTTTACCAGTTTCTCCACTAATTTCCTTTTTCTTTTCTAGAATCAAATCCAGGACATCAGATTGGATTTAGTTGTTAAGTCTCCGCAGCCTCCTCCAACTTGTGACAATTACTTTTTTTTTTTTTTTTAATGACCTTGGCAATTTTACAGAGTATACGTATTTTGAAGAATGTCTTTAAAATGGGCTTTGTCTGATGTTTTTATTAGTAG
This sequence comes from Orycteropus afer afer, assembly GCF_000298275.1. Lineage (NCBI taxonomy): Eukaryota > Metazoa > Chordata > Mammalia > Tubulidentata > Orycteropodidae > Orycteropus > Orycteropus afer. The sequence continues at coordinate 2,988,547 of NW_006921931.1, forward strand.
ATTGAAATTATTAATCTTTTGGAAGAACACCATAGAGGTGAAGTGCTCCTCTCAACTCATCATTTCAGTAAAATGATTTACCACTGGAGACCTCAACTATTATCATTTGGTTAAAGTGGTGACTCAAAATGGGAAGAAACAGATACAAACATTCATTAATAATCAGAACATGGAATATATGAAGTATGAATCTTGAAAAATTGGAAGTCATAAAAAATGACATGGAACACATAAATATCGATATCCTATGCATTATTGGGGATGAAATGGACTAGTATTGGCCATTTTTAGTCAGACAATCATATGGTCTACTATGCCAAGAAGGACAAATTGAAGAGGAATGGCATTGTATTCATCATCACATTGAAGGATTCTATTGACAAAATATTGAGTGATCCACAAAGCATCAAAAGAAGATGGAAGGAATACACAAGACATTTCAAGATGTATTTTGAAGCACAATGCTGTCAGTGGTAGGATATCTCTAAGCCTATAAGAATATCTGTAAGCCTTTAAGAAAGACCAAACCCAGATAATACTACTAATATTCAAAGTTACAAAGCAACCACTAAAGCCAAAGATGAAGAAATTAAAGATTTTTACCAATATCTGTAGTCTGAAATTGATCAAACATGCAATCAAGGTGTATTGATTTTAACTGGTGTTTGCAATGTGAAAGTTGGAAACAATGACGTATTATTGGTAGTTGAAAAATACAGCCTTGATGATAGAAATGACACCAGATATCACATGATAGAATTTGCAAGACCAGTGACTTATTAATTTTAAATACCTTTTTCCAACAACGTAAATGGTGGCTATATATATGGATCTCACCAGACAGAATACAGAGGGATCTGATTAACTTCATCTGTGGAAAGAGGTGATGGAGAAGCTCAATATCATCAATGAAAACAACGCCAGGGGCTGACTGTGGAAGAGACTGTGAATTGTACATATGCAAGTTCATGTTGAAGCTGAAGAAAATTAAAACATGGTAATGAGAGATAAAATACTACTTTAATTATATCCCACCTGAATTTAGAGACCATCTGATTTGCTGCATTGAACATCAATGACTGGAGACCAGAGGAGTTGTGTGATGACTTCAAGGACATCATACATGGATGGTTGTAAGAGTTCTGGTAAGATGGCAGAAAAACAAAAAGTTACTTACAAAAGACAACCACTAAGAATAAACTCTGATTTCTCAGCAGAAACCATTCAAGAGAGAAAGCAATGGGATGGTATATATAAAACCCTGAAGGAGAAAAATTTTCAACCAAGAATTATATACTCGGAAAAATTGTCCCTCAAATATAATGGTGAAATTACGAGATTTCCAGATAAGCAGGAACTAAGGGAAATTGTTAAATCCAGACCAACCTTACAAGAGAAACTAAAGGGAGTCCTTCGAACAGAGAACCAAAAATAACAAACAACAACCGATGATTAATACACAAGAGGACATAACCCAGAAACCACAGCTATAGACATATCCAAAGTAAAATAAGCTTACAATATTGTTAACAGGAAACCAGAGACATCGATAGGCAATGAGGGCAACTACAAACCAAAAAGAGGAAAAATACTGTGTAGTTATAGAACTTCTAAATGATGAGGAACTCAAGAGAGTTGCAAGATAGAATGGACTATTCTAAACTTGGGGATTAAATGATAAATTACAGGGTAACCTCAAAGAAAAATGATAAACCTTCACATCACAATAAAAAAGAGGACAAGCACAAATATTCAGCAAATACTAAAACAAGAGCAACAAAGGAAATCATAACATGAGTCATAAACATAATGAGCTCAGCACAGAGAATAATATGGAACAAAGAAACCAGAGACACTATGAAAAAACACATAACAAAATGACAGCAACCAATTCATAGTTGTCGATAATTACACTGAATGCTAATGGATTAAATGCACAACTTGAGATGGAGAATTGCAGATTGGATAAGAAAACAAAATCCATCAATATGCTGTCTACAAGAGACACACCTTAGAGACAAAGACAAACATAGACTGAAAATCAAAGCTTGGAAAAAGATATTTCAAGCAAATAGCAATTGTCAGAGAGCAGGAGTGACAATATTAATTTCTGATCAAATTGACTTTAGGATAAAAACCACCACACGAGAAAAGGAAGGACATTATGTAATGATTAAAGGAGCAATTGAACAAGAAGATATAACCATAATAAATATCTATCAACCCAATGAAAGAGCCCCAAAACACATAAATCAGACTTTAAAAGAGTTGAAAAGGCAAATAGATGACTCCCCAGTCATAGTAGGAGACTTTAATACACTACTTTCCATGAAAGATAGAACAACTGGAGAGAAACTCAACAAAGATGCAGAAGAGCTAAACAATACAATCCATTAACTTGACCCCTTATAGACATCTACAGAGCACTTCACCCAACAACAGCACAATATACATTCCTTTTCATGCACATGGAACATTTTCTATGATAGATCACATGTTAGACCATAAAGCAAGCCTTCATAAATTACAAAACATTGAAATACTGCAAAACATCTCAGATCATAATGCTATCACATTAGAAATCAACAATAAGAAGATCAATGGAAAAAGAAAGCATACGGAAACTGAACATCACCCTTCTTAAGAAGACTGGGTAAGAGAAGAAATAAAATATAAATTTCAAAAATTCCTTGAATCAAACAAGAATGAAAATACAATATACCAAAATCTTTGTGACACAGCAAAAGCAGTGATCAGAGGCCAAATTACAGCAATCAATGCACACATCAAAAACGAAGAAAGAGCCAAAATCAACACTTTAAATCAACATCTCCAACAATTAGAAAAAGATCAGCAAGAAAAGCCTACAGTCACAAGAAAGGAAATAATCAAGATTTGAGCAAAAATCAATGAAACAGAAAACAGAAAGACAATAGAAAAAATCAACATGATCAGAAATTGGTGTTTTGAAAAGATCAATAAAATTGACAAACCACTGACAAATTTAGGAAGGTAAAAACACAGAATAATATAACACAAATAAGAAACAAAATGGGTGACACATCATAACAGAACCAACTGAAATAAAAAGGATAATATCAGGATACAATGAAGAACTGTACTCCAACAAATTTGAAAAATGGAAAGATTTCTAAAAGCACAGCACTTACTTAACACAGACTGATATGGAAAAGTTGAATAGAAGAAATATAAAGAAAAAAAAAGAAAAAATTGAAGAAGAAATTGAACAGGTCATAAAAAAATTACCAACGAAAAAAGTCCTGGCCCAGACTTTGTCACTGGAGAATTCTACAAAACATTCAGAGAAGAACTGATACCAAGCCTACTCAAACTGTTCCAAAACATAGAAAAGGACGGAATCCTCCCTAACTCACTTTATGAAGCAAGCATAACCTTGATACCAAAACCAGTCAAAGATATCACCCAAAAGGAAAACTACAGACCAATATCCCTCATGAATATAGATGCAAAAATCTTCAACAAAATCCTAGCCAATAGACTCCAACAATATATCAAGAAAATAATGACAGACACATAGACCAATGGAATAGAATTGAGAACCTAGAAATAGATCCATCGACCTATGGTCAGCTGATCTTTGACAAAGGGCCAGAATCCATTAAATGGGGATGAGAATGTTTATTTAATAAATGGTGCTGGCAAAACTGGAGATCCATTTGCAGAAAAATGAGACAAGATCTTTATCTCACACCATACACAAAAACGAACTTCAGATGGATCAAAGACTTAAATGTGAAACCTAATCCTATAAAGTTCTTCAAGGAAAAACTAGGAGCAACTTTAGGGGCTCTCATTTATGGCATAAATAGACTATCAAGCATAATCCAAAATGCACAAACAGCAGAAGAGAAACTAGATGAATGGGACCTTTTCAAAATTAAATTTCTATATGCCTCCAAAGACTTATCCAAAAGAGTCAAAAGAGGACCTACAGATTGGGAAAAAATATTTGGCAATGACATATCTGACAAGGGACTTATCTCTAGAATTTATAGAAAACAACACCTCAACAACAAAAAGACAAATAATTCAATTAAACAATGGGCAGAAGACATGAATAGTCACTTCACCAAGGAGGATATTCAGGCTGCCAAGAAATATATGAAGGAATGCTCATGATCATTAGCCATTAGAGAGATGCAAATCAAAACAATAATAAGATACCATCTTGCCTCAGCACTAGTAGCAAAGTTCAACAAGACAGAACATAACAAATGCTGGTAAGGATGCGGAGAGATTGGAACTCTCACATGCTGCTGGTGGGACTGTATAATGGTACAACCACTGTAGAAAGCAGTATGGTGATTCCTTAAAAAGTTGAAATTAGAAATAACATTTGACCCAGCCATTCCATTACTAGGTATATATCCTGAAGAAGTGAGAGTCATAACAAGAACAGACATATGCACACCCATGTTCATTGAAACACTATTTATAATAACAAAAAGGTGGAAACAACCTAGGTGTCCATAGATGCCCTTTATGTGTAACCAAACGATGGTATATACACACAATGGAATACCATGCAACCATAAAGAATAATGTAGAATCTGCAAAACACCACATAATGTGGATGAACTTGGAAGACATTATACTGAGTGAAATAAGTCAATCACAGAAAGACAAATATTGCATTAGTCTATTATTGTAAAAGTCAAGGAAATATTCTTTGTTGGTTACCAGGGGTGGGAGAGGAGGGTAGGGAACAATGTGAGATAGGCAGAGATAAGTATTGATTTGGGTGAAAAGAAGGGCAATGTACTAAATGTGAGTGACCAACATGGTGGCACTGAGGAAGAGGAAGGCATAGAGAGGTACATGGGAGTTGCAGACCACAAAGATGAACCCTTTTGCACATACAGTACTGCATTGTCAATAAAGGCAAACATGGGTATACAGGTGGATAGATGGGTGGACAGGCTGAACTATTAGGTATGTCTATGCAGCAGGGAGTGTACCCAAGACCATGTGTAGGGTTGGGAAACAATGGTTCTACAAGTGTATCTGTATGTTCTGTAAGAATTTCCATGTGTATAGTAGAGCTGACAAGTTTGTAGTCACTTCTTAGTCACAGCCAACTACCTAGAGGGACTGAGGAGTTGAACCTGTGAGCTTGGGACCATAGTTGCAGGATACATCAAGCTCAATTGACATAACATACTACAGAAAACATTGTTCCACCTCCTACTTTGGTGAGTAGTGACTGGGATCTTAAAAGTTTGCGAGCAGCCATCTAGATGCAATGATGGGTCTCTCCTCATCCAGAGCAAAGACGAATGAAGAAAACCAACGATTCATGGAAACAATTAGTTCGAGTGAATGGTACACCATGCGATCAACAGCCTATAGGACTATGAGACCAGAAGAACTAGATGGTGTCCAGCTACCACGGTCAACCACTCGGGGGGGGTGGGAATCTATGTAGGAGATCCTGGGTAGAGAGGAAGAACAAGGTGGAACAAAACTCAAAATCATTTGGAAAAAAAAAATGGGGACCAGTTGTGCTGGTCTGATAGAGTCTGGTGGAACCTCTGAGACTTTGGCGTCTAGCTGCCCTTCAGGTCTGGAATTGAACCTATACCTTTGGCTTCCAGCCAAACAAAATACAGGCATATGAGTTGAACATTTACCTGAGATAGATGCCCTCCTTTGACAGAACAATCATCGAAAAAGAAGGGCTATTTCTGCACAGGGAGACAGCTCAGGGTCCAGGAGTGCATGAAGAGCTGGACATATGGAAGAGGTAACTATTGGGAGGAAGTGGGAAGGAAGCTGTAGCATTGGGGTAAATTGTAGTCAGTGTCATGAGGCAAAGTGTGTGTGAACTGCTGTATGAAAGTGTATTTGCTCTGTAAACTTTCATCCAAATCACAATTAAAAAAAAAAAAAAAAAGAAGAAGAAGAAGATCATACACAAAGAAAGCAATCAGTGATTAAAAAGACAGGAGATAGGAAAGGAAAAAAAGACCAAAATTGATGTCAGAAGAGACTCTGAAATTTGATCTTGAGTGGCAAGTAGTTAAAGCAAATGAAAAAAATGATGAAATAAAAGAGCTGAACAGAAGATTTCAAAGGGCAGCTCAAGAAGACAAAGTAAAGTTTTATAATAAAATATCCAAAGACCTGAAGTTAGAAAGCCAAAAGGGAAGAACACAATCATCATTTCTCACATTGAAAAATAATGAAGAAAAAATTCAAGTCTTGAGTTGAAGGATTCAGTGGGAAAAATATTGAACAATGCAGGAAGGAATATACAGAGTCACTGTATCAAAAATAATTGGTTGATGATCAACCATTTCAGGAAGTAGCATGTGATCAAGAACCAATAGTATCGAAGGAAGAAGTCCAAGTTTCACTGAAGGAGTTGGCAAAAAACAAGACTCCAAGAACTGATGGAATATGCACTGAATGTTTCAACAAACAGCTGCAGTGCTCCAGGAGCTTACTTGTTTATGCCAAGACATTTGGAAGACAGCTACCAGGCCAACTTAGTGGAAGAGACTGATATTTATGTCCATTCCAAAGAAAGATGATCCAAAAGAATGTGGAGATTATTGAACAATATCATAAATATTACACTCAAGTAAGATTTTGCTGAGGATAATTCAAAAATGGTTGCAGCTGTATATTGACAAGGGACTACCAGATATTCAAGCTCATTTCAGAAGAGGATGTGGAATGAGGGATATCATTACTGATGTCAGTTAGATCTTGGCTGGAAGCAAATAACATCAGAAAGATGTTTACCTGTGTTTTGTTGACTATGCAAAGGCATTGGACTGTATGAATTATAACAAATTATAGATAATGTTGTGAAGAATGGAAATTCCAGAGCACTTAACTGGGCTCATTAGGAACATGTTAATAGACGAAAAGGCTGCCGTTTGAACCTAACAAGGGAATACTTAATGGTTTAAAATCAGGAAGGGCGTACATCAGTATTGTACCCTTTCACCGTACTTATTCAATCTGTATGTTTAGCAAATAATCTGAGAAACTGGACTATATGAAGAAGAACACTACATCAGGATTAAGAGAAGACTCATTAACAACCTGTGATATGCCGATGACAAAACTTTGCTTGCTGAAGGTGAGAATGACTTGATGAACTTACTGATGATGATCAAAGACTACAGTCTTCTGTATTGGAAAATAAAAGAAAACAATAAAGAAAACAATAAAAGAAAAACAAAAATTCTCACAACAGGACCAATAAGCGACCTCATGATAAATGCAGAATAGATTGAAGTTAGGGATTTCGTTTTACTTGGATCCACAATCAACACCCATTGAAGCAGCAGTCAAGAAATCAGAGGATGTTTTGTACAGGGTAAATCAGCTGCAAAAGACCACTTAAAAGTGTTAAGAAACAAAGATGTCACTTTGAAGACTAAGGTGTTCCATCTCCAAGCCATGGTATTTTCAGTTGTCTCATATGAATGTGAAAGCTGGACAATGAATACAGAAGACTGAAGAGTTGATGCTTTTGAATTGTTGTGTTTGTGATGAATACTGAAAATGTCATGGACTAACAGAAGAATGAAAAAATCTGTCCTGGAAAAAGTGCAGCTGGAATGCTCCTTGGAAGCAAGAATGGCCAGACTTCATCTCACCTACTTTGATCATTTTGTCATAAGAGACCAGTCCCTGGAGAAGGATTTCATGCTTGGTATAGTAGAGGGTCAGTAAACAAGTGGAAGACCTTTGGAGATATGGATTGACAAGGTGGCTGTAACAATGGAGTCAAGCATAGTAGGGATTATGAGGATGGCACAGGACTGAGAGAGAGAGAGAGAGAGAATAGATTTTCCTCTCAATTTTAGTAAATCATTTATTGGATACCTATGTGTCTGCAGTGCTGTGCTGATCTTAATTTAATGTGGATGTATTGTTCATTAGTTTGTGTTGTCATTCACTCACTAACTTAACCAAAAAATATAAAATGCCAATTTTATTATGGACAGTGCATGAGGACCTGGTGATTTAAAAGGAAAACCCAAAACATGCAGATAAGACATCACCCCTTTGCTTGAGTAGTTCATAGTTTAGTGGGGGAATATTCCAATTGTAGATAATTAAAATACAGTGCAGTTGAGTACTGTAATAGGAGAGGGAACCAAGGGCTATGGGGAGCCAGAGGTTGGAGCAACACATTCTGTAATGGAACTAGGAAAGTCTTCATAGAACAGTGACATTGAAACTAGATCTTGGATCATGAATAGGAATGGAGTTTTTTGAAGAATTCTATATGCAAAGGGATGAAATCCATGAGAATTCTTTATATGTGTCAAACATGCTCCTCAGCACAATACAAGTATTAACTCAAAGCTGAAATAGTGTGAGTTAGAGATATTGTAATACTCATTACAAATGGAAAAACTGAGACACAGTGTGGAAAAGTAACTTGTCCAAAGTTGTCCAGCTACCAAGCGGCAGAGCTGGAATTTGAATTCAAACAGGCTGGCTTTCTGCTCTTAGCAATGTATTTGTGACATGGATCCCCTAAGTCTCTACCTTATGAAGAGGTATTTTCCAACTAGTTCATTGGTAGGGACTGGGCAAGAGAGAACTTTCTTCCTAGCCAAGGCGGTTCCAAGGAATGGAATGAATGGACTTACTCCCTACATGTCACTGGTTTCCTCAAAATACCATTGCTTGATTCATTCCTGAATCTGCTAAGATTTTCCCCTTGCCCAATACTCTGCTTTGGTGCACTCTTTGGGAAAAAAGAAATTAAGAAAACTTATTTCTAACATTACCCTTCGAACTAGGAATACTGATTTTAAAAGACACATTAAAAAAAAAAGTATTCACACCAGTAAAGTTTTATTTTCTTAATTTATAGATAATTTATTGTAGATAATTCCAACAAGGGAAATACAATTTCATAACAAGGAAATTTGAATGGATGCTCAAATTCTCTCTTAATAAAATAAATGCAAATCAAAATTACAATCTGACAACATTTAACAAACTATTAGAATAGTAAAGATCAGAATGCTTGAATACAAACTATATTGACAAGTGTGGGAAAAGATCCATTATTCATGAAAAAGTAAATTGTTGCAACTATTCTTGAGAGCAATCTATCACAAATAGAAATGCAAATACTGTTTGATCCAACAATTATACTTCTATATCTTTACTATATATCATATATATTATAGATATGCTAACTTGTCATCAAATTCTATATAAGAATATTCTTTCCAAAAGATTAGTTAAATAAATTGTTCTGCTAGCATACTGGGAACAGCTAAGCAGCTTTGATGTGTTCTAGTAGGGAGAAAATCTCCAAGACATTTTGTTAAATTAAAAACAAAGAGAAAAACAGCAAGAACAAAAAGCAAAGGGCAAAAAGCCATGTAAAAATATGTTGTTGTTTGTGTAAAAATAAATATTTGATATGCTACTTAATGTGTTTATGTTTTTTCTTGCTGGATTCACGAGAAACTCATAACAGTGGTTACATCTACAGAAGGGAACTGGATGACTGGGGGTCAAAAGTAAAGAGAGACTTATTTTTCACCTGAACAATTTGCACCTTTTGAATTTTGTATGATGTGCTTATGTAAGTGATTAAAAAATAAATACCATTTTTTTTTTTTTTTTTAATAAATAAGCAAACTAAGTTAAAAACAAAATCCCTACCACCTCTTGTTTTGAAGGGAAGTGAGTATGCATTCTGGAAATGAACCGGAAAATGTTGTTCTCAAATCTACCTATAATGATCTCTTTTCTTTTGGAAAAGTACCAAACTGACAGACAACAACTGCCTCTAAGTGTGTCAGTTTTCTGTCTATAAAACAAGGAACTTTAGTGAGTTTCCATTTGTTGCCTTCCAGCTACATATAGCCTTCTGTGTATTTCAGTAACTGCCCCATAGAGAGTTCCTCACTTAATCTCTCATCTGAGCTCTAGTTCTTTTCTTTTTTCCCCTGATTATCGGTTGTTTTCTCTAAAATTGTCATATACTTAGCATGTCCCAAGTTGAACAACATTGTCAGGAAATTTTTTTATCGTCTGTCACTGTCTGTGACAGACAGTGTTCTTAGAGGAATTATCAAGCTTGAGATTGTGTTCTCTTTCTGGACCATACAGTGTTTTGATCATTTATGCTAGCAATCAAACAGATATTGAAGAGTATCAAGAGAAGGAGACAGATCTAAGGGTTCTGCTCTCTCCCAATTCCCTATATAGTTCGATTCCAAATGACACAGAGCTATTATCTGGGATTTTTAAATTGTGTGAACTGTCCTGGGTTCTAGGGCTGAAAACCGTCTCTAAGCAATGGGGGTATACCATCAAAGAGCTACCTGAATGTGATTGTGGAGAGTACCCAGTCGGGGCTGACTCAATGGCAAATAACAACAACAACAACAACCCAGTTGAAAATCACATTAAGGAGAGGAAAACCTTCCCAGCCCTTTTAATTGTTTTTTTTTTTTTTTTTTTCTCTCTCTCTCTTTCTCTAATCCCCCACCCCCATCCCTTCTCCCTAGATACCCACAGAGAGATCAAATAACAGTCTTCTCTTATATAGGCTTATGAATGGTCAGTAAGACTAACCTTACTGTTAATCCCATGTGCTCCCCATGAGAAGAAAATGATTGGTGCATGATGTTGCCAGGGGTCTTATGTCTTTCATGAAGGATTTTCCACAGATTCCCCCATAACATGTTCCCCATCTTCAAATTTGTCTTTTTTTCTTTTCTTTTCAAGCCAGAGACCAAATCCTAGTGATTTCCCCTTTCAAATGAATCTATCCTCTGGATTTCTTAGATTCCCACTGCTGCTGATCATTTCCTACCTCAGTTTTTGCTGCAAATCTTTGGATGTATGCTCTGATGATGACTCTCCCAGTTCTATTCAATGCTTTTTACCCACCAAGTCAAGACTAATTTGTTCCTAATTCTACTTTCTTTTCTTCTATGCCATTGCTGAGAAATCCTACGGTTATTCTGGTGACAATCCAAAGTCAGCTAAATTTTATAGAGTGTTTACAATCAAGTTCACCTTCTACACCCTATTAACATCCCACTAGTTCACCTAATCAACTACCAAGCATTGTTATTTTACTCCCCAAATGTTACTTCTCTCAGCACAATTCATTTTCTGCAAAATGGACACAATTTGACCAAAACCAAACCAAACTCACTGTCTTTAAGTCATTTCTGACTCATAGAGACTCCTTCTTGGGTTTCTGAGGTGGTATCTCTATGGAAGTAGATTGCCCAAATTAGATAGATTTATATATGTTGCTGTTGTTGGTGGTGCTGTTGAGTCAGCTCTGACTCATGGTGACCCTATATACAACAGAACTAAACATTGCCTGGTCCTATGCCAATGGTACAATCCTTGCTATATCTGAGCTCATCATCACAGCTGCTGTGTCAGTCCTTGTCATTGAGGGCTTTTCCCTTTGTCATTGACCCTCCACTTTACCAAGCATGATATCGTTCTTCAGGGAATAGTCCCTTCTTATAACATGACCAAAGTAAGTGAAATGCAGTCGGGCCATTCTCACCTCCAAGGAGCATTCCGACTCTATTTTCCTCAGGACAGATTTGTTAGTTCTTCTGGCAGGTCATGGTATTTTCAGTATTCTTCGCCAACACTGCAACCCAGGACATGAGTTGACATGCTCAGGGCAGCAGCCAGGTAGAACATTAGACTTTTTAGCACTGAATTAACCTGGACTGAAAGCTGTTTACCTGCAGTTGTTCACTTTTGTTGAAAGTGACCATGTCTCAAGTTCAAGTGCAAGTTCAGAACCATCTGCTGCTCTCTCAGGGAGCCAAATACTGAACAAGGATGAGTCTCTTCTCTCACAGCCTTTGATGAGTATCCCTTCTACTGCTAGCTCTCTGCCCTCTGAAAATGCAGGTGGACCTATTCAAAACTCTGCTTTACCCTCTGCATCTATCACATCCACCAATGCAGCTGCAGAAAGCATAACTCCTACTGTAGAACTAAATGCACTGTGCATGAAACTTGGAAAAAGACCAGTGTACAAGCCTGTTGACCCTTACTCTCGAATGCAGTCCACCTATAAGTACAACATGAGAGGGGGTGCTTATCTCCTAAGATACTTTTACCACCCATTTCCAGTCCACCTTTACTTTATCAAGTTGAACTTTCTGTGAGAGGACATCAATTTAGTGGAAAAAGAAGGACAAGACAGGTTGCAAAACATGATGCTGATGCTAAAGCATTGAGGATCCTGCAGAATGAACCCCTTACTGAGAGGTTAGAGGTGAATGGAAGAGAATCAGAAGAAGAAAATCTCAATAAATCTGAAATAAGTCAAGTGTTTGAGATTGCACTTAAACGGAATTTACCAGTGAATTTTGAGATAGCCCAAGAGAGTGACTTACCCCACATGAAGAGTTTTGTGACCAAGATGTCAGCTGGGGGTTCATAGGGGAAGGTGAAGGGAAGAGCAAGAAGATTTCAAAGAAAAATGCAGCAATCGCCCTTCTGGAGGAGCTGAAGAAGTTACCTCCTCTCCCTACAGTTGAGTTAGTGAAGCCCAGAATCAAAAAGAAAACAAAATCCATAGTCAAACTCCACACAGGCCCAGAATATGGCCAGGGAATGAATCCAATTAGCAGACTGGCCCAGATCCAGCAGGTTTGAAAAAGGAAAAGGAGCCAGAGTACCTGCTCCTAACTGAGCGAGGTCTCCCACACTGCGGGGAGTTTGTGATGCAGGTGAAGGTCGGAAACCACACTGCCAATGGAGCAGGCACCAATAAGAAGGTGGCCAAATGCAACGCAGCCGAGAATATGCTGCAGATCCTTGGTTTCAAAGTCCCACAGGCTCAGCCCACCAAACCGGCACTCAAGTCAGAGAAGACACCAATAAAGAAACCAGGGGATGGAAGATAAGTAACCTTTTTTGAACCTGGCTCTGCAGATGAAAATGGAACTAGTAATAAGAAAGATGAGTTTTGGATGCCTTAACTTAGTCACCAGCGGCTGCCTGCTGGCATTCTTCCCATGCTGCCCAAGGTTCCCCAGGCCATAGGTGTCAGTCAAGGACATCACACCAAAGATCTACCATGACTGCCATGATCACCTGGGAGCTGTTGTATGGAGGAACCTCACCCATGGCCGAGACCATTTTAAAGAATAACATCTCTTTGGCCCATGTGCCCCATGGACCTCTCACAAGACCCTCCGAGCAATTGGACTATCTTTCTAGAGTCTAGGGATTCCAGGTTGAATACAAAAACTTCCCCAAAAACAAGAAGAATGAGTTTGTATTTCTAATCAATTACTCCTCTCAGCTGCCTCTGATCAGCTGCGGCATCGGAAAGGATGTGGATTCCTGCCGTGATATGTCTGCACTGAACGTATTAAAGTTGCTGTCTGAGTTGGACCAACAAAGTACAGAGTTGTTGAGAACAGGAAATGGACCGTTGTCTGTGTGTGGGAGGTGCTGAACCTTTACTGGCCATGAGCCATTATTAAGTCCCAACATATATACTGAACATACTGAAAACTGCTTTGACAAATTGGAATTTCTGATACCTCCAGTGGGCTGAGAGTCATAAGGCTGATGAACTGGACACAACAGTGCTGAGGAAGACAGGACTCAGGAGGAGACTGTGGCTGTGACTGAGTGTGCTTGTGGTTTGTGTGATGAGCCAGAGGAGAGGAAGTGTCTGCTCCCCACACAGGAGCAGCCAAGCACGGGGCCACCAGCCTCCTGTTGTCCCCTTCTCCACCTCAGAGCTACAAGGCCACACCCCAGTCCACCCCACTGCTTGGTTTTGATTTTTGGCTGTGTGAAAGAGGAAAATCCAGAACGATGATGACGACCCACTTCCCCAACTGGCTCACTCAGACGCTTGGGGATAAACCCTGGACAGCCACACCAGACCAAGGCCTGAGACTGGCCAGAGCTGCAAGCACCAGAGGTCATCAACTGGGTCCTCCTGGGCATCACCTGCCTTCCCAGTGTGCTGAGCCCACCCCCCCCACCTCATGCCCACACCATAACCACTGCTTTCTCTTCCAGCAGCGATATGCATTCTTAGTTTCATTATTTTCTTTCAATTAAAATGACACTATATACAATTTTAGGAGCTCTGGTAGCATAATGCCTAAGGCACTTGACTGCTAACCAGAAGGCTGGTGGTTCAAACTCACCAGCCACTCCTTCAAAGGAAGGTTGGGCAATCTTAACTTCTGTAATGATACCGCCTCGGAAACCCAAGGAGTGGTCTCTATGAGTCAGGGCCGACTAGATGGCACATAACAATAACAACAACATATACAATTTTTATTGGAAAATTTCTCAATTGTATCTAGCTCTATAGCACAGTTTAGAAACTTGTCTAAGACTGATTTTATCAGTAATCTAACTGGCAAAGATCATATCCATGTGTACGTGTGTGGTTATCGGTTTTAATTTTTTTGAACTCACCCAGGACCATTTCAGTGATGCAGTGTGTACCCTCTGGTTGAGCAGAAATCATCCCAGGCATTTCAGAAACCTGTGATGAAGTCTCCCACAGTTGTATAAATTGAAGTTTGGGGAATTTCAAACTTTAAATTATCATTTGGTTCCTTTTCTATTTTTATTTTGATTAATGGAAGACTTACACAAATGAACTTTGATCTTTGTGTTAAAGATGATGAAAACAATTGTGTGCATATACATATGGCTTTTCTGGCCCTGTAGCCTTTGCACCACACTACACAATGTGATCTCCATGTAGTTCACACAGAACTGCAGATTGATTTTCTGGGAGTGCTTTCTACTGCTGATTACATCTCCATGTAGGGCTGAAAAGAATGGCCTATGTTTATCTAGAAACTGTGTTGCTTTTGATGTTATGTGATTGTGCACAGAGATGTGTGCAGGGAGATTCGGCAGCTGGTCCAGAAAAAAAGCACGATAGCCTTGTGAGTTAAATTCTGCTTTGATTCATTGTTTATGCTGGAATTTTTTTCTCCACATGGAATGTAAGTACTACTTAGTGTTTGTCACCAATAAATGGTAATGTTAAAAAACAAACAAACAAAACAAAACAAAACAAAAAAACCACTGGTTATTGATCATATGCCATCTCCTGAAATGGATGACAATCTACCAATTCTTCAATTCTTTTTGGCACAGTGACTCTGTGTATTCCTTCCATCTTCTTTTGATGTTTCTTGCATCAGTCAGTATCATGCCCATCGAATCTTTCAGTATTGCAACTTGTGGCTTGAATTTTTCTTCAGTACTTTCAACTTGAGAAATGCCTAGCGTCTTCTTCCCGTTTGGTTTTCTAACTCCAGGTTTTTGCACACATCATTATACCAATCGACTTTCTATTCTCTAGATGCTCTTAGAAATATTCTGTTCATCTCTTTTACCTTGTCGTTTCTTCCATTTGCTTTAGCTACTCTTCATTCAAAGGTAAGTCTCAGAGTCTCCTCTGACATCCATTTTGGTTTCTTTTCCATTGTTGTCTTTTAATGACCTTTTGCTTTCTTCATGGATGATGTTCTTGATGTCATCCCACAATTCCTCTGGTTTCGGTCATTGGTGTTCAAGGTGTCAAATCTATTCTTTAGATGATCTCTAAATTCAGGAGAGATATAATCAAGGTCATATGTTAGCTCTTGTGGACTTGTTTTAATTGTCTTCAGCTTCAAGTTGAACTTGTATATAAGCAGTTGATGGTTGGTTCCATAGTCACCTCCTGGCCTTGCTTTGGCTGAAGGTATTGAGCTTCTCCATCACCTCTTTCCATAGAGGTAGTCGATCTGATTCCAGTGTATTCAATCTGGTAAGGTCCATTGTATAGCTTCCATTTATGTCATTGGAAAAAGTTATCTGCAATGAATAAGTCATTGGTCTTGCAAAATTCTATCATGTGATCTCCAGCATCATTTCTATCACCAAGGCTGTATATTTCCAACTATCCATAATAATCAGCACATCTCAAATGCATGTTTGGTCAGTTTCAGATGATAGAAATTGATAAAAAAAAAAAATCTTCAATTTCTTCATCTTTGCCTTTGGTGCTTGGTGCGTAATTTGGATAATAGTAGCATTAACTGGTCTTTCTTATATCCTTATGGATATTATCCTATCACTGACAGCATTGCACTTCAAGATAGATCTTGAAACATTCTTTGTGAAAATGAATGCCATGCCATTTCTCTTCAATCTGCCATTCCCAGCATAATAGATCATGTGGTTGTCTGACACAAAATGGCCAAAACCAGTCCATTTTAGCTCACCAGTGCTAGGATATTGATCTTTATGAGTTCTGTTTCATTTTTGACAACTTCCAATTTTCCTAGATTCATACTTCATACATTCCATGTTCTGATTATTAATTGATGTTTACAGCTGTTTGAGTTGTGCCACATCAGCAAATGGAGGTCCTGAAAGCTTTACTCCATCTACATCATAAGTTTGACTCTACTTTGACACAAGCAGGAAGCCACCAGAAGAATCCAGGGCTGATGGCCCTGATCCAGGTAAGGAGAGGGAGGGAGAGACGCACCCAAGGCAGAAAGCCACTGGAAGAAGCCAGGACCAACAACCCCAACCCAGGAAAGGGTAGGGAGGGAGAGAACCCACAAAATGCAGGAAGCCACCAGAAGAAACCAACGCCCATGGCCAGGTCCAGGTAAGGGGAGGGAGGGAGAGAACCAACCCAGGCAGGAAGCCACCAGAAGAAGCCAGGGCTGACATAGATAGAAATGATCTCCAGCATCATTTCTATCACCAAGGCTGATTTTGCAAGACTAGCGACTTATTCATTGCAAATATCTTTTTTCAACAACACAAATGTCAGCTATACACCTGGACTTCACCAGATGGAGTACACAGATTGACTACATCAGTGTCAAGAGGCAATGGAAGAAATGACAAAGTAAAAGAGCTGAACAGGAGAATTCAAAGAGCAGCTAAGAAGACAAAGTCAATTATTACAAAGACCTAGAGTTAGAACCCCAAAAGATAAGAACATGCTTGGCATTTCTCAAGCTGAATGAACTGAGGAAAAAATTAAGCCTTGAGTTGCAATATTGAAAGATTCTATGGGAAAAGTATTGAATGAATCAGGAAACATCAAAAGAAGATGGAAGAAATACATAGAATCACTATACCAAAAATAACTGGTCAATGTTCGTTCATCCATTTCAGAAGGTGGCATATAATCAAGACCTAATGGTGTTGAAGGAAGAAATCGAAGCTGCATTGAAGGAAGTGGCAAAAAAAAAAAAAAAAAAGGCTCCAGGAATTGACGGGGTACACACTGAGATGTTTCAACAGATGCTATGCTGGAGGCACTCACTCAACTATGGCAGGAGATTTGGAAGACAGCTACCTGACCAACTGAATGGAAGAGATCCATGTTTGTACCCATTCCAAAGAAAGGTGATCCCACAGAATGTGGAAATTATCAAACAATATCACTAATACCACATGCAAGTAAAATCTTAGATAATTCAAAAACAGTTGCAGCAGTATATTGATAGAGAACTTCCAGAGGTACAGGCTGGATTCAGAGGAGGACATGGAATGAGGGATATCATTGCTAATGTTAGATGGACATTGGGTCAAAACAGAGAATACCAGAAAGATATTTAGTTGTGTTTTATTGACTATGCAAAAACATTCGGTTGTGTGGATCATAACAAATTATGGATAACATTGAGAAGAATGGGAATTGCAGAAGATTTGATTGTACTCATGAGGAACCTGTACATAGACCAGGAAGCTGTCATTCGAATAGACCAAGGGGACACTGCATGGTTTAAAATCAAGAAGAGAGTGCACCAGCGTTCTATCCTTCCACCATACTTACTCAATCTGTATGCTGAGCAAATAATCTGAGAAGCTGGACTATGTGAAGAAGAATGTAGCATCAAGACTGGAGAAAGAATCATTAACAACCTGTGACACACTGATGACACAACTTTGCTTGCTGAGAGTGAGGATGACTTGAAACACTTACTGATGAAGATTGAAGAATATAGTCTACAGTATGGATTACATCTCAATATAAAGAAAACAAAAATCTTCATAACTGGACCAATAAACGTCATCATGATAAATGGAGAAAAGATTGAAGTTGTCAAAGGCCTCATATTACCTGGTTCAACAATCAATGCCAATGGAAGCAGCAGTCAAGATATCAGACAACCTATAGCACTGGGCAAATGGGCTGCAAAATACCTCGTTAAAGTGCTGAAGAGCAAAGACGTCTCCTTGAGGACTAAGGTGCACCTGACACAAGCCATGGTGTTTTCAATCGCCTCATATGCATGCGAGAACTGGACAATGAATAAGGAAGACTGAAGATGAGTTGATGCTTTTGAGTTGTGGTGCTGGCAAAGAATTCTGATAGTACCATGGACTGCTAAAAGAACTAATAGATCTGTCCTGGAAGAAGTGCAGCTGGAATGCTTCTTGGAAACGAGAATGGCCAGACTTCATAACCTACTTTGGCCATGTTGTCAGAAGAGACCATTCCTTAGAGAAGGATATTGTAATTAGTAAAGTGGAAGGTCAATGAAGGAGGGAAGTCCCTCAAGGAGATGGATTGATGCAGTAGCTGCAAAGATGGGCTTGGTATAGTGGGGAATCATGGACCTGGCACAGGACTGGGAGATGTTTTGCTCTGCTGTACATAGGGTTCCTATGAGTTGGAGATGACTTGATGGCACCTTACAACAACAATGCAACTACTTCGATGAGGCATCTCTTCCCTAGTCATATTTTGAGTGCCTTCTGGCTCATCTTGCAGCACTCTATGGGACAATGTTTCAGGGTTGTTCATGAAGTTTTCCTGTAATACATCAGCCAGTGTTTCAGTGCTGTTCATAAGGTTTTCACAGGCCCATTCTTTGAGTAGTGGTTGGCCCCTTCCTTCTTCCAAGTCTGTTGTAGTCTGGAAACTCTGCTGAAACCTGTCCACCATGAGTGACCTTGCTGGTATTTGAAATACCGGTGGCATAGCCTCCAGCGTCATAGCAACATCCAAGCCACCACATTATGACAAACTGACAGATGAGTGGTAGAGATTTATATGTAACCAAAAACCAAACTCACTGCCATCAAGTCAATTAGATTTATACATATAGGTAAATTTACATATATACCTTCATAAATATAAATATGTAATGTCATAAATATTTAATTCCATCAATTAAAACTCTTTGTATTCAAATGGACCACGATTTGAATTCTGTTCATAGCTCTTTCTAAGCTATATGAAACTGGACAAGTTATTTAATCTCCTAATAGACTTTTATTCTACTGAATTATTTTGAGGGTTAAATAATATCAAATATGATATAAAGTATTTAAGTCATTTAACATATTGTCTGCCATTAATAAATTAATGCATATTTGTTGATTTCAGTTTTTTGTTTCCTATTTCATGCTGCAGTGGTCTGGGTTCAATCAAGAGATAGAAACCACAAAGTAGTTTACAACAGTAGGTTAAACAAGGGAAATTTAATATAAACATTATTGGTAATTATAAAAGAGAAGATTACAGTATACACAAACACTCTATGGTACCCCAGAGTTGGGGGAGAGTACTTAGGAAGTACCAACTTGGATGGGGTTTAGACCCTGTTGGAGAAGGTGTGATTTGGCCACCAGGTAGTAGAACCTGGTTTGGATCATCCAGAGCTGCTCTGATGTTGCTGGGTAAACTATAGACCACCCTCCAGGTGGCAGGGTGAGGAGCAGGCAATCAGCAGCTGGTGGAGTGGATGCACTGTGGTAGTCTGGTGCCAGTGGGGTAGAGGACCTTGTGACCATGCAGACTGCATGGAGTTTGGGGCTTGAAGAGTGTGACCTTCCAGGCCATAGGTCACTGCATTCATGGTACAGAAATAGGGCTTATTGAGGGAATTGTATGGACCATGCGGGGCTTTGTTTTTCAAGTGGCTTTGTATGGACCATGCGGGGCTTTGTTTTTCAAGTACAGAAAGGTTATTGCCAGATGAGATTTCAAGGTTGCAGAGGGACCACTTTCTGGGCCTGTGGCTGGGATAGATTCCACCAGATGTTCTCATAGCTACATCACTGGCCCTGATAACCAAAAACCAAACTCATTGCTGTGGAATTGGATTCAGCTCATAAAAACCCCCCCCCCTTGGGTTTCTGAAGCCCTATCACTACCAGAGTAGATTGCCCAATCTTCCTTTCGAGGAGTGGCTGGTGGGTTTGAACTGCCAGCCTTTTAGTTAACAGTCAAATGGCTTATGCAGTATACCACCAGAGTTCCCATTGACCCTGATAGATGCAGAAAATTACTCCTTCAATGTGCCTCTGACACCCTCCATCTAGAAAGCTTAACATAATGCTCATTTTAAAGGAGAATTCTTAAAGAAATTTTCTTATTTAACACAGATAATGCTGGGAAGTATGTAGCTGAGAGGCAATAAATTTATAACTGACACACAGCTATACTATGAACCAATCAGCTCTGTCTGATGAAGATGTAATTTCCCCCATCACAATTTGCTTAACATAACAGATTTTCTCTTAGGGAAGTAATGTTTCCAACTGGTTAACCAAAAATTCAGTAGGTGTTGCTTTACTTTGCAATAGTCAGTGTTTGAATGTAGACCCACGTTTTATTCCTGGAATCATATTTTAATTGTTTTTAACACCATTATAGTGCTGTTTTATTCCAAAGCTGGGGGAAACTGCACTTTGCAAGGTCTGAAACAGAGAATGCATTTAAACTATCCAGACAGTCTTTTCATGGAATGTATGTTTTTTTATACTGTTGTTAATGGTCTTTTCTCTCTCTCTCAGTCTCTCCTAAGAATGTACCCAGTACTGCTCCTTCTTTGTCAATAAGCAAACACTCCTCACAGGGACAGCACTTCAACACTTCCTCACAAACTTAATTTTGATCCCCTTAAGGAACATCATCATTTCTTTTATTCTTCAAAGAAAGCACTTGGTCCTTTTCTCTTAGCCCATTCTGATTTTTCTCTGTTCGCTATGTCTGAGCATGTACTATGTAGCTCTGTCCCCCTGTGACCTTGATCTGGAAAAAACCTTTCTGCAGCATCTGGACCTGGAAGCCAGAGCTCAAATGGTCCACACAAAGCCACTCCTTCACCTGCACTACTAGCTCCTCAAAATGTGCAAAATCCAATTGGAAAACTTAGATTTTTAGTCTTTTCTCCAGCAAAGACTAAGAAATGCTCCTCACCTACAATCCACCTGATGGAAAATATCAGTGCTTTTTATTCTTTGCTGGAGTCACTTTCCCTTTGTTTTCATTGTGGACATTCATATCTTCCACATACTGTAACCTGTAGAATTTGACCTCATCAACCTAGTAGATTCAATGGCTCCCCAGCCTCTTTCACTGTGTAAGATATGTTGAGTTGCTGTGATGTAGAAGGATGGGTTTAAGCCTTGGAATCAAGCCCCCCTAATTGTGCAACCTTCTGTAAACTGTAAACCTCTTCACAGGGATGGTTTATATATGTTATCATGCTTTGTAAATTTTACAATTAGTAAATTACAAATTAGAAACATGCTGTGCAGGGCGGCAGTGATGATTCTGAGGGTGAGGGTACTTACGGGTATAGTGGACCAGCCTCCTATTGATCAAAATTTTCTAGAGAATCTGGGCTTTCAGCTTTCACTTTCTGCTTCCTTGGAAGAATACTTCAGACTTTCTCTTAGCTCTTCTCTACTGGTGCTCTCTTTTAATGTGGTATGCCATTTATGGCATTTTCCTGGGATGTAAGTAAAACAAAAGATAATACAATTTTAGAACAGCTTGTTTCTGGGTCAACTTTGGTGTCTTATATTTCGTGTCTAATTTAATAAGACAGAGTGCAAGATTTTTTATATTGATTTTTAAAGGAGAGAGCAAAATGAGAAGAGTAATAATTCAACAGAACCAAGAAGTATTGAAGAGGAAAACTAGAGGTAAGTAGTTCAAACTGACATTGATTTTCACTGAGATGAGAAGAAAAGACGTAAATGTATTTGAAAACACCTCATTTTCCTGTTGACCTAAGGGTGATAAACTTTTTGTATTGTAAAATGGATTTCATGGTAGACTTCTCATGTTAACAATTCTATCTTTTGTGTACTGAAATGTGTTTATCAAACCCCTATTATGTGCAGAGGACTGAGCTTGGTGTTTTAATTGCCACAAGTATTGGAAGCAGAGATAGCATGCCAAACTTACAGATGAGGATACTTAAATTTGGGCATGTTAAGTACTTTGCTCAAGGAGATACAACTACAGAGATTAGACCTATCTGTAGGCATGCTTTCACCACTTAATTGTCCTTAAATATGAGATAGAGTGATTATGCATATGAAAACATGAATAGAGAGAATATATTGAATAATATAAGAAATAACTGCCTTCCACAAAGGCAATAATTATAGAACAAAAGTTATCAAACTCAAATACTATATAGATTTGTTTTTAAGGAAAAATAAATTTATGGAATTTTAATGTTGACTTAAATTATTTTTTATAATGTTAGAAATGTACAAAGATAAAGCTAAATATAAATTCCTTATGTTTATAGTTCTTGTAACATTAAAACCAAACCCAATGTATAAATTAAGTACTAAAAAATTACAACTAATAACACTTAATTTAGAAACATTATGTGATGTGCTATATTATATTTTGTGGACATAAAGTGGCTATTTGAAAGAAGAATATATCAACCACTAAGACTTATGTTCTTTTAAGTTAAGGGTACCTATGTGTTTTATCTTGGGTCAATTCTCCCACTCTTTTTTTCTGTTTGGAGTTTTTGGAGTTTTGTGTGAATTTTATTTTGTATACTGTGCTGCAATGTTATTTATTCTTCACTTGTCATGAACACATAACTACTGTATTTTTTGTATATAATGTGACCACATAAATAACACCCACACATATATAATGTGAATAATGTGCATAGGAAACTAAAGCTCGAGAGGGTTGTGTGGTTTGCCAGAAAAGATATAATTTACATGTTATTTGTATAGAAATATGAAATTCTGTTTAACATTTTTGATAATATATATTTATAGTTCAGGAAGCCAGATGATTATAAAGATTGCAACAAAATTATTACATTCTATTACCCCCTAGTCACTCTTGAGAGCCAGTTCCATATAAGTTTCAACATTTTTGACTATTTTTTTCCTGGTATTTACTTCCTGTGGCAGAGACTGCAATATGCCTATTTATTATTTTCTTTTTTATTAGCCAAATGTCCATTGTTTTTTGAAATTGACAATATATCCATCTAAAACACTACAAGATATCCTGTTTCCTTTCCATCTCATAGTCAGGACAATTAGTTTTAAAATTTGTTTGTCAAACTATATACCCTTTTGCCTTTTGTTCTTCCTCTTACCTCCAGATCTGATGGTTGAAGCTGCAATAGCCACTTTGTGAGTTACCTAAGATAAAAGTCAGAGAATCACAGAAATCTTGGCCCTAGCATTCTTGAGCTACTGCCCAGTCATGAACTCACTCCCTCTGGATCTCTTGCTGTATGAGCTGCTGTGGATTGAACTGTGTCTATTAAAAAGATATGTTGAACTTCTAACCCCTATATCTGTGAATGTGACTTTTTTGGGGAAGAGGATTTTTCTTTAAAGATGTTATCAGTTACAATTAGGTAAAGCTAGTGCTGATGCTCTAGTGGTGCATTGCCTAAGGAATTTGACTGCTAACCAAAAAGCTGGCAGTTCAAATCCACCAGTCCCTCCTGGGAAGGAAGATTGGGCAATCTACTTCCATAGTGATACTGCTTTGGAAACCCAAGGAGGGGTTGTTATGAGTTGGATTCAACTCCACAGCAGTGAGTTTGGTTTGGTTTTGTCAATGCTAGAGTAGATTGGGATCAGGGCAGTGATCCAGGTAAGGGGAGAGATCCAGGACCCACCCCCAAGAGCCAGGAAAGCAGAAGAAAAGAAGAAGCCAGTGGGGGTGGTGTGACAGAGACAGAGCAAGTGAGCAGAGAAGCAGCAGGGATCCAGGCAAGGGGAGGGACCCAGGACCCACCCCCAAGAGGCAGGAAAGTAGGGAAAAAAGGCAGCCGGGAGGGGGCGAGAGAGACAGAGCAAGCAATCAGAGCACCTGCAGGGATCCAGGCAAGGGGAGGGCAGAGTGGTTTCAAATAGCTAAGGGAGATAAACTTGTCTGTCAGTTTGTCATATTGTGGTGGCTTGTGGGTTGCTGTGAGGCTTGAGGCTGTGTCGCCAGTCTTTCAAACACGAAAAATGTAGTACATGGTGTGCAGGTTTCAATGTAGCTTACAGACTGACACACACTAGGAAGAAGGAAGAGGCCACTATTTCCCAAAGAACTGACCATGGAAAACCTTTTGAGTAGCAAAGAAACACAATCTGATACATTACTGTGCAACATCATGAACAACCCAGACATGTTGTCTGATATAGTGCAGGAGGATGAGCCCCTTAGACCAAAAGGCTCTCAAAATACAACTTGGAAAGAGCTGCATCATCCGAGTAGAACCAACCAACTTTACAGATAAAGTTAAGCATTTGAGACCTCCATTTGCTGATGTGGCATGACTCAAATTGAGGACAAACAGTTGTAAACATCCATTAATAATCAGAACATAGAATGTACAAAGTATGAATCTAGGAATATTGAAAGTTGTCAAAAATGAAATGGAATGCATAAAGATTGATATCTAGGCATTAGTGAGCAGAAATGGACCAGTTTTGGCCATTTTGAACCAGACAACCATATAACCTACTATGCTGGGAATGACAAATTGAAGAGGAATGGAGTGGCATTCATTATCACAAAGGATGATTTAAGATCTGCCCTGAAGTACAATGCTGTCAGTGACAGGAAATATCCATATGCCTAAAAGGGAGGCAAGTTAATACTACTATTATTCAAATTTATGCACAAACCACCAAAACCAAAGATGAGGAAATTGAAGATTTTTATCAAATTCTACAGTCTGAAATTGACCAAATGTGCAATCAAGATGTGTTAATTATCATTGGTGACTGGGATGCAAAAGTTGGAAACAAAAAAGAATCACCAGTAGTTGGAAAATTTGGCCTTGGTGACAAAAATAACGCTGGAGATCACATGATAGAATTTTGCAAGACCAACAACTTATTCATTGCAAATACCCCGTTTCAGCAACACAAATGGTGTCTAGACTTGTGGACTTCACCAGATGGAGTACACAGGAATCAGATTGACTACATCTGTGGCAAGAGGTGATGGAAAAACTCAATATATTTAGCCAAAACAAAGCCAGGAGCTGATTGTGGAAGAGACCATCAACTACTCATATGCAAGTTCAACTTGAAGTTGAAGTCAATTAAAACAAGTCCACCCACAAGAGCCAAAATATGACCTTGACTATATCCCTCCTCAATTTAGAGACCGTCTAAAGAACAGATTTGATTAATGGAACGCCAGTGAACAAAAACCTGAAGAATTGTGAGATGACATCAAGAATATCATACATGAAGAAAGAAAGAGATCATTAAAAGGACAAGAAAAGAAGAAAAGACCAAAATGGATGTCCGAAGAAACTCTGAAACTTCCCTTGAGTGTAGAGTAGCTAAAACATATGGAAGAAAGGACAATATAAAAGAGCTGAACAGAAGATTTCAATGAGCAGCTTGAGCAGACAAAGCAGTTACTATAATGAAATGTGCAAAGGCCTGAAGTTAGAAAACCAAAAAGGAAGAACATGCACAGTGTTTCTCAAGCTGAAAGAACTGAGGAAAACATTTAAGCCTAGAGTTGCAATATTGAAAGATTCTGTGGGCAAAATATTGAATGATGCAGGAAGCATCAAAAGAAGATGGAAGGACTACAGGTCACTGTACCTAAAAGAATTGGTTGATGTTCATCCATTTCAGGAGGTGGCATGTGATCAAGAACAAATGGTATTGAAGGAAGAAGTCAAAGCTGCATTAAAGGAATTGCTGAAGAACAAGGTTCCAGGAATTGACAGAATACCGATTGAGACATTTCAACAAATGGATGCCCCACTGGAGGCACTCACTCAGTTATGTCAAGAGATTTGGAAGATAGCTACCTGCCAACTGACTGGAAGAGATCCATATTTGTACCCATTCCAAAGAAAGGTGATCCCACAGAATGTGGAAATTATTGAAAAATATCATTACGTTGCATGCAAATAAAATCTTACTGAAGATAATTCAAAAACAGTTGAAGTAGTATGTTGACAGAGAACTTCCAGGGCTGCAAGCTGGATTCAGAAGAGGATGTGGGATGAGGGGTATCAGTGCTGATGCCAGATAGATCTTGGCTGAAAACAAAGAATACCAAAAAGATGTTTATTTGTGTTTTATTGACTGTGCAAAAGCATTTGATTGGGTGGATCATAACAAATTGTGGATAACATTGAGGAGAATAGGAATTCCAGAACACTTAATTGTACTCATGAGGAACCTATACATAGACCAGGAGGCTGCCATTCAAACAGAACAGGGGACCCTGCATGGTTTAAAATCAAAAAGGAGTGCATCAGGTTGTATTCTTTCACCATACTTATTCAATCTATATGCTAAGCAAATAATCTGAGAAGCTGGACTATATGAAGAAGAATGTGGCATCAGGATTGGAGGAAAAATCATTAACAACTTGAGATATGCTGATGACGTAATTTTGCTTGCTGAAAGTGAGGATGACTTGAAGCACTTACTGATGAAGATTGAAGAATACAGTCTGCAGTATAGATTACATCTCAATATAAAGAAAATAAAACTCCTCACAACTGGATCTATAAGCAGCATCACGATAAATTGAGAAAAGATTAAAGTTGTCAAAGATTTCACATTGCTTGGTTCTACAATCAATGCCAATGGAAGCAGTAGTCAGGACATGAGATGATGTATAGCAGTGGGCAAGTCAGCTGCAAATGACCTCTTTCAAGTGCTGAGAAGCAAAGATGTCTCCATGAGGACTAAGGTGTGCCTGACACAAGCCATGATATTTTCAATCTCCTTATAAGCATGTGAGAGCTGGACAACAAATGAGGAAGACCAAAGAAGAGTTTATGCTTTTGTGTTGTGGTGTTGGCGAAGAATGCTGAAAATACCATGGACTGCTAAAAGAACTAACAAATCTGTCCTGGCGGAAGTGCAACCGGCATGCTCCTTGGAAGCCAGAATGGCCAGATTTTGTCTCACCTACTTTGGTCATGTTGTCAGAAGGGACCATTCCCTGGAGAGGGATGTCATGCTTGGTAAGGTGAAGGGTGGACAAAATAGGGAAAGGCCCACAATGAGATGGATTGACACAGTGGCTGCAGCAATGGGCTCAAACATAGCTGCTTTTGGCAAGATGTTGCAGGAATGGGCAGCATTTTGTTCTGTTATTATACATGGGTTCATTTTGACTCAGAACTAACTCAGTGGCATCTAACAAGAACACCACCACCAGAAGCTTGGAATAGTTTCTACCTCAGCTTCCAGAACTGTGAGACAATAAACTTCTGTTCTTTGAAGCTACCACCTTGGTTGTATTTTGTTCCAGCAGCCGTAGGAAACTAAGATATGGTTAAAATCCCAAACCACACTTGTTTACTCCACAGTTACTTGCAGAAAAACTCAATCAAAATAATTTCGTATTTCTACATAACATGTTTATTTTGCTGTATGTTTCTTTATCAAATTTATATATTGTTTGCTGAATTTCTACTATGAAATATTTCTATCTCACCACATTATTTATGCTTATTCCATTTTTCTATTACACTCTATTTTTATGTCAATTTTCAGTGATTTAATGAAAAATTCAAAGAATAATAGGAATTCTATTCAGTCCTGAGCCAAATAATGCAGTATGGTAATATCTAGTTCTAGAAAACAACTTCCTGTTTTTCCTATTGTTGTTATTGTTAGGTGCTGCTGAGTCAGTTCTGACTCATAGTGATGCTATGTAGAACAGAACAAAACATTGCCCTGTACCACACTGTAGGATTTTCTATATAGACTATGATGTCATCTGCAATAAAGAGTTTTACTTCTTCCTTTTCAGTCTGGATACTTTTTTTTTTTTCCTGTAGATATTGATTAAAAATTGTGAGAACAAAGATTGCCTATTTCCTCATCTTAGGGATAAAAAATATTCAGTCTTTAACTGCTAAGTATAATTTGCAATAGGTCTTACCTAAATGCCTTTGTGAAGCTGAGGATGCTCCCTCCTATCCCCAGTTTGCTTCAAGTTTTATCATAAATGGATGCTGGGTTTTTCTCAAATTCTTTTCATACATCTTTTGAGATAATCATGCAGGCTTTCTTTTTTAGTCTGTTAATATGATGAGTTGCACTGATTTATTTTTAAATATTAAATTAATCATTCATTTCAAGATGAATCTCACTTGGCCATGAAGTATTGTCATTTACATATATTGTGTAACTGAATTTGCTAAAATTTTGTTTAAAATTTTTGCATTTCTGTTCATAAGAAATATTGTCCCTTAGTTTTATTTTCATTTTTGGTGTCAGGGCAATACTAGTCTCATAGAATAAGTTTGGAAATGTTCATTTCTCTTCTATATTCTGAAAGACTTTGTGTATCATTGCCAGTGCTTTTTCTTTAAATATTTGATAGAATTTCCCATGCACCCACTTTCTCATACCTGCTGCCAACACAAAATATCTCATTTATTTATGTTCATTAGAGGACATCTTCTGAGGATGCATGGTTGCATGTTAAGTCAGTGGTAGTTTGAACAGTGACTTGATTGCAGTTGAGCCTTGGTTCAACTACTCAATGTATTTATGCAGATTAGTCAGTAAGGTTAACTTTAGTCTCAATATATCATTCCAATAAGAAAGATGTATACCTCATCAGAGCTCAGCCTTCTTTATTGTTCCCCTCCGTCACCCATTTTACATCCATCAGAAATAAGCTTGCTTCTGAAACCCTCCAGAGATGATAAATGACTCATCATTACAAGAGACATTGCTTTGTCTTACTTAGAAAATCAACTTGATAAATCAAATGTACTTCTGGTGCAGATAAAGTTATCTCTGATTTATTATATTTTTACCCGAAAATATCTTCTATAGCATCCAAATTATAAGCATTATGACTTTTACTCTTTTTTCCCCAAGGGGGATAAATAAGAATATCTGTAGGAAAATTGCCTAAGGAAGACTAATAGCTGATTTCCTTTTCCTTATCTCTTTAGGGTTAAAATAACCATAATAAAGTCTTGAGAAATCTCCCATTTTCTGAACTGAGTCCTCATCCCTTTAAGGTAAAATAACCATAGTAAAGTCTTCAAAACTCCCTTATACTTAGGTTCTTAAACTGAGTTCCATAGGCTTTTGTTCAAGAATCTATGAGTTATTAATACTTTAAAATTTACATTTTTATAATACTTTAAAATGTTCAATAAAAGCAACTGTGGATGTTTGAGAGGATTATGGTAGAACTAAGTAAATATATTTAAGTGTCCCTTTTGAGTTTGTATTTACATGAGTGTTACTATTCCATCCTGGTACCCACCTTCTCCAAATATGTTGTTATTGTTGTTGGTATGTGCCGTCAAGTCAGACCTGACTCATAACGACCCCTCCTCGGGTTTCCGAGGCAGTATCATTATGGAAATAGATTGCCCCATCTTCCTTCTGAGGAGTGGCTGGTGGGTTTGAACCACCAGCCTTCTGGTTAGCAGTCAAGTGCCTTGGCACTATGCTACCAAAGCTCCCTCTCCAAATATACTACTATATAACAGGGTAGTGAATACAAAACAGAGGTGGGATTTATTATTATAAATGGCAGGTTAGACAAATGGACTTAACCATTCTTTCCTGAAATCACATAAAAGGAGAATTAAATGATAAAATATGCATAACCCCACAAGAACAAAGAAACCAGGAGAAATTACAACCAAAAAGAGATATGAGCAAACTTTGGAAAGATGAAAATGTTCTGTAAGTTCTAAAATTAATATTATGTGATACTTTCACACTCCAGATTGAAAAGGCTTCAAATGGCCTAACCCAAAGTCCCCTACCCACTCTGCTCCCACAGATAAGGTCCATGAATAAACACATTCCTTACCATGGAAAACAAGCACAGTACATGCTTATTCCTAATTAGTGGGCTTTAGTTCTTTGCCAATCTGCATAATTATTCAAACGAGCCAATCACATCCTCTCCTGGTACCAGGGGTCACCCATCCATTTGTTACCACTTTTTTGAGTGCAACTCCTGGGTGGACCTGTGTGGTGCAGTGTCCTTCCTCCTTAAGTGGTGAGTATATGTGACTAATAAAATGCTATCAATATAATCTGTCTAGTGTCGAGTGTCATGTGTTCAACCATCCCCATAATCGGTATAGAAATCCTTCCCTCCCCAGCAGAGGAGGTAGATAAAACAACAAAGCAGATGATGGAGTTAGCAAAATCCTAAACCCAAGCACAGCCAAGGGAGTTCCAATGAAAAGAAAGCTAATAAACCACAGAAGACTCATGAACAGGTGTTGGAGTTGTCAGTTACTGCAGACACTAAGATAAAATGTGGAACTGAAATCAGAGGAATTGTTTGAAGATCTACATAGGAAAATTTAGACTATCAGTTCTCCTCACCATCGAGTGATTATCTGTCCTCATTCTCAGGAGATACTGAACCAGAATGTCAGACATAGATACACTGGGCACAGTGAAGAGTAAAGGAGGCACTGACATGCTCTACAGGAAAAGGGAAACTGCAAAAACTATGCACAAAAAAAATGTTTCTATTTCCCAGCTCTCTTTCACCACTGACTCCAAGAATTCCCACAGGCAAGCATACATTTTTCCATGTGGAAGACCAGAGAATTATCCCCTGGAAAACTAGAAGAGTTACAGAAGTTGATATCTGGACATCACCCAACAAAATGGCCAGATGGACAAAAATACCAGGTTCTCAGTTAATCATCCTGTTGCAGTAATTTCAACTAGGCTGATGTTGTCCCCAGAGTAATTTGGCAGTGTCTGGGCACATTTTAGGTTGTTACAACTGGAAGAGGTGCTAGAAATACCTGGTGAATAGAAGTCAGGGTTGCAGCTAAATTTTCTGCAATGTACAGGATATTCACCTCCTACCCTCAACAAATAATTAAACAGCTCGGAAGGTCAATAATGCTGAGATTGAGAATCTCTCCTCTATAGTGAAGTCCACCACTTAAATGCATTGCAAACACAGCTTTCAATCATACATTAATGCCTCCCTCTTTATTATGAAAAACCACCAGACCAAAAGTGATTTTGAGGAAATTTTCAACATCAGAGAGGTTTAAACCAACAAATAGAGATAGTACAAGGAGAAAAAATAAAACTTCTAAAACTTTAAAAAGTACAATCAATATGTTAAGGGATATAACGGAAGGCACTTTATATAATGAAGACAAAGTTTATTTAATAAAAGGGAACCATTAAAATCATCAGTATATCTTGGAACCTAAAAGAGTGGCGGAATTCAATGAAAGTATCCAAATACAAGGAAAATAAAAAATCTTCTACAAAGGAAAATGAAGAGACACAAACAAAAAAAAAAAAAAAAGAGAAAAAGTATATTAAAACATTTCAAGAGATAGAAAAAATTAAGGAGCATATAGAAATGATCGGGAAAGCAAAAGTAGGAGGCTGAAACAGGTACCTTTAAAGGCAGTAGACTGCTCAGTGGCAAACTTAAACACTAGAATTCTGTGAAAATGCCTTTCAAATTTGAATAAAACACTTTGTATCAAGGCAACCATTAATTAATGTCAGATTAGGGTAAAGATATTTTCAGATCAGTCAAGTTCTCTATCTTTTCCTAAGAAACTACTGTAGGATGTGCTTCACCAAAGCAAAAGAGAAAAAAAATAATATGTAAAATTCATGTGCAGAGGCTAGCAGGCAGCCAGTCCACATGGGTGCTGCAGAAGGCATGTGTCTAGAAGGCAAACAAAAACAAAACAAAACAAAACAGAAATGGATTAATTGATTACTAATTGATTACATATATGTCCTTGTAGAAAATAATCTGTTTGGAATATTAGAAAGAATTAGTGATAAAGAAATAGAGCAAGGAAGAAATAAGTGTACATGTTGTTATGGATTGAATTGTGCCCCCTCAAAGTAATATTGACATTCTAACCCTTGTATCTATAAATATGAACATGTTTGGAAATAGGGGTTTTTGTTTATTGGGTTAATGAGGTCACACCAGAGTAGTGTGTGTTCTAAACCTAATTGAAGTAGTGTCTTATAAAAAAGTGCAAAATAGACACAAACACACAAAGACAGAAGCCATGTAAAGATATGTTTACATGCAGCCAAGGAGTGCCAAGCAGCACTGGAGTTTACAGAAGCAGAAGGGGACAAAGGTTATCTCCTAGAGCTCACAGAAAGGGAGAGAGTGTGCCTAGCCCTGCCGATGTCTTGAATTTAGACCCTTGCCATCCAAAACTGTGAGACAATAAATCCTTCTCCTTTAAAATAATCCACTGGTGTTATTATTTGTCATAGCAATCCTAGATAACTAAGACATAAGGCCATTATTATTTCTAGGAGAAATACTGGTAATTGGAATGCAAAACTTAGAAATTAAGAAGGAATGATAACATGAAAATATGGCCTTGGTGATAGAAATGACACTAGAGAGTGCAGTGATAAAGTTCTGCAATAGATAAAGTTCTACAACTTACCTATTGCAAATGCCTCTTACAACAACATAAAAGGCAACTATACAAATGGACCTCATCATATTGAATACACAGGAATCAAATCAACTACATTTGTGGAAAGAGACAATGGGAAAGTAGAATGTTATCAGTCAGAACAAGGCCAGTGGCTGACTGCAGAACAGACCACCAATTGCTCATATGCAAATTCAAATTAAAGCTCATATGCAAATTCAAATTAGAGAAAATTAAAACAAGTTTATGAGATTCAAAGTAGGACCTTGAGTATATCCCACCTGTGTTTAGAGACCATCTCAAGAACAGATTTGACACACTGAACACAAGAGAAGAGAAGTTGTGGGATGACATCAAGGACATCACATATTAAGAAAGCAAAAGGTCATTTAAAAGACAAGAAAAGAAGAAAAGACTAAAATGGATGTCAGAGAGACTCTTAAACTTGCTCTTGAACAAAGTAAAAGGAAATAAAAGAGCTGAGCAAATGTCAAAGGGAGGCTCAAGAAGACAAAGCAAATTATAATGAAATGCACAAAGACTTGGATTTAGAAAACCAAGAAGGAAGAACATGCTTGGCATTTCTCAAGCTGAAAGAATTGAAGGAAAAATTCAAGCCTTGAGTTCCAATATTGAAAGATTCTCTGAGCAAAATATTGAAAAATGCAGGAAGTATCAAAAGAAGAAACATCAAAAAAGAGTCACTGTACCAAAAAGAATTGGTCTATGTGCAACCATTTTAGGGGTTAGCATATGATCAAGAGCTAATGGTATTAAAGGAAGGAGTCCAAGCTGCACTGAAGGTATTGATGAAAAAAAAAAAAGCTCTAGGAATTGATGGAATACCAATAGAGATGTGTCAACAAATGGATGTGATAGTGGAAGCACTCATTCTTCTATGCCAAGAAATTTGGAAAACAGCTAGCTGGCCAACTGACTGGAAGAGATCCATATACTTACCCATGCCAAAGAAAGGTGATCCAAAGGAATTCAGAAATTATTGAGCAATATCATTGGTGGTATATGATTAAGAAATTTGGCTGTTAACCCAAAGGTCACTGGTTCAAATCCTCTAGCTGTTCAGTGGAAAAAAAGATGGGGCAGTCTGCTTCTGTAAAGATTTATAGCCTTGGAAATCCAATAGGGGTCACAATGAGTCACAATGTACTCAGTAACAGTGAGTTTATTTACTTATTTATTTGATCTTCAGTATTACACACAAGTAAAATTTTGATGAAGATAATTTAAAAGTGGTTACAACAGTACATTGACAGGACCTATCAGAAATTCAAGCCAGGTTCCGAAGAGGACATGGAATGAGATATATCATTATTGATATCAGATAGATCTTGGCTGAAAGCAGAGAATACCAGAAAGATGCTTACCTGTGTTTTAATGACTATGCAAAGGCTTTCGACTGTGTGGATCATAAGGAAATATGAATAACATTGCATAGAGAGGGAATTCTAGAACACTTAATTATGCTCATGTGGAAGCCGTACATAGACCAAAAGGCACTTGTTCAAACAGAATTATGGGATACTGCATAGCTTAAAATCAGGAAAGTTGTGCATTAGGGTTGTGACCATTTACTGTAGTTATTCAATCTACATGCTGAGCAAATAATCTGAAAAGCTAGACTATATGAAAAAGAACAGGGCATTAGGATTGGAAGAATATCCATTAACAAACTGAGATATGCAGATGATACAACCTTCTTTGCTGAACATGCAGAAAACTTGAAGGACTTACTGGTGAAGATCAAAAAGCCTAAGGTATGGATTAGATATCAATATAAAGAAAACAAAATCCTTCACAACTGAACCAGTAAGCAATATCATGATAAATGGAGAACAGATTGAAGTTGTCAAAGATTTACATTTATTTGGATGAACAATCAACTTTCATGAAAATATCAGTCCATAAATCAGTACATTGGACAAATCTACTGCAAAAGATCTCTTTAAAGTGTTATAAAGCAAAGATGTCACTTTTCAGACTAAGATGAGTCTGACCCAACCCATACTCTTTTCAATTGCATTATATGCATTGCAAAAGCTGAGCAATAAATAGTGAAAACCGAAGAAATGATGCCTGTGGATTATGGTGTTGGCCAAGAATATTGTACATACCATGGACTTCTAGGAGAACAAAAAAATCTGTTTTAGAAGAGATACAGTCAGAATACTCCTTAGAGGTGACAATGGTGAGACTTAGTCTCAGGTACTTTGGACATGTTATCAGGAGGGACCAGTGATGCTTTCTAAAGTAGGGGGTCATTGTAAAATCCATCTCCTCAATGAGATGGATTGACACAGTGACTACAATTGGCTCAAACATAGCAATTACTATGCAGATGGCCCAGGACTGGGCAATGCTTCCTTCTGTTGTACGCAGGGTTTCTGTGAGTTGGAATTGACTCAAAAGCACCTAACAACATCAACAATACAATTGAAAGTTGGCAATACTGGTTGAAGTAAATATTTTATATATTTTGATTATATGAGTCTATTACAAATATGTAAATTATCCTTTGATTTATCTTATTTTACATATGTGTACAAATACTTTGCTTATTGTGAGCACAAAATTTTAATAAAATAAAATTACATTTGTATGTCCAAAGACAGGAACAGGGAAATCAGATTACTGGGAAAGAAACATCCAGAATGTAATTCATGAGAACATTGACACATTATGAAATTTGTAACAATGTCATTGAGTAGTTTTGTTGTAATTGTTAAATAGAAACCTAATTTGGTGTAACTTTCACCAAAAATACAATCAAATATTAAAAAACAAACAAAAGTACATTTGTATGAATATCACACAACTTGACTCTTTTTCTTAACTCTTTATTGGATAGGTATTTGAATAGAGGAAGTTTTCATGAAGTGCTAATGATATTACTGTTATGAAAATTGCACACAAGGGCTACGTGGGCCTCTTAAAGATAGTTCCTTGGTCTTGATCCATCACATTGTAATGTTACATTACTAGAAAGAATCCAAAGGTGCTGATCTATTGTACGGGGAAAGGGTCATGGAGTAAAAGATTTCCTAAAATTAATTTTAACTCATGTATGTGATACTACTAATAAATCCAAGGAAGAACCATATACCTAAATCTGTAAACTGCAATCCATGAACAATCATTTCAATTTATATTTATCCAAGTGGTAGCCGAGGCTTGGCCAGCCCCACGGCAGTTAACCTGGCTGCCCAATCAACACTAAGGCTGTCCTATGAGACGCTTGAGGAATACTTTTAGAAATATCAGGGATGTGAATTGTAATTATTTTCACGAAATACATAAGAAACATTCCTCTTGCATCAGGTCTCTAAATATTCTTTCTACAGTTGTTTGATTCTTGATGATTCCTTCCCAATTTTTTTTTAATACACATTTGTGTAAATTTCATCCTACTTGATTGCTCTCTATTGCAAATTGACTTTCTCTAGTTACACAGCCTATATTTGTGTGAAAAGCCTCTGAGGGATTGCCAATTTCCTTCTTTCTTAATATGCTGTATTAGATACCCTGTGAATTTGCAAATTATTATTTAAAAAACAAAACAAAACAAGCTACTAAAATGTTTATATGAGTAGCCAAGCTAAGCAAGTCATGGAAATGAGCTTTAACCAGGGGAGAAAAAATAAATAAATGAAAGTTCTCTTTTTAATAAATAAGAAGAGCAGTATGTTTTGATATTCAGTTTGTTCATCCTAAAGGTCAGTCTGAAAATACACCCCCTTTTCAAAAAAAAGTAAGCCCAAACATATCTTCTAAGTATATATTTACCGAGACTGGAATGACTCCAAGGAGAAGTAGAAGTATGTTCCAGAACTGACAGAAACAGCAGAGATTTGTCAATTTTTCACAAAAGAAATAATATTTTCCACTCAAAGATTATATAAACATATTTTTCATATGAAATCATGCATACATATATATACATAAACCATATATGTTTATAGTTAATATTTATAGGTATCTAAATTTACACACATATTTTATTAAAACAAAAAAGCAAGTAAAACTATCCTCAGAATATTTTATTTGCACTTTTAATTTTCAGTGAGCAAATACAAGTTAACATACTTAAATGTTTTAAGAACTGACTAAAAGAATACAAATGACAATAATTGTTGAGCTTTGATTTGCTGCTACTGCTATGGAAATGACAAGACTTGGATGACAAAATAGGATGGATTTCTACACTTAAATTTGTGTTAAACCCACCAATACACTTGATTGATCATCTATGCAGTACTACTGTATGCAGTGAGTTTTCTGGAAAATATGGTCATTCTTTAAGTTATAAAATTTTAGAAAAATAGGTAAGTTCTCCTTACATGTGGACAAACTTTTCAGATTTTTTTTTTTTTAATTTAATGAATGTTCTTTGTCTATGATGGTAGCTGATGCTGTCATTTCTGATATCCTTTTCAATCATTCAACAAACATTTATGAAGTATCAACTAGAAGCAAAGATTGTAAAGATATAAAGTTGAATGAGAATGTTCCAAGCTTCCAAGACTTTCAGAAACTCTGGTAGCATAGTGCCTAAGGCACTTGACTGCTAACCAGAAGGCTGGCAGTTCAAACCCACCAGCCACTCCTCGGAAGGAAGGTTGGGCAATCTACTTCCGTAGTAATACTGCCTCGGAAACCCAAGGAGGGTTCGGTATGAGTACTGGCCAACTCGACGGCACATAACAACAACAACATAGTTTAAAGAATAAACTATTTTGTAATTAAATTTCTGATACCTAAATAGTTTAGATATATGAACAAAATACAACAGAATATCTTATTAAAAAAAATCAGAACTCTGAGAAAAACAAAAACAAAAATAAAATTGACAGCAGGCTCCTCTTCTTAGCCTTTAAGGAGCACAACATATAAGTAATTTAATGAAGAAGGAAAAAAACACTAAACACAATCCTGAGGGAAAAAATTACACACTCCAATGTATTAAACCCTTAAAAAAACAACATACTTGCTTGGTAGTTAACACTTCCTTATTAATCTAATGTCTCTGATATCATAGAAAGGCATTGGGGAATGTGAAGTATGTTGAAAATAGCATTTATTTCTATTTGCATTTTAACATTTCCAGTTTGTCTTGGAAGCTGTGCTACCACTAACTTTATAAGCTGCCTTTGTGCTTTCCCTAAACCATTTGCTATTTTTTGTCAGGATCTTTACTCTTACTTTTGGGGTAGAATTTTAAACACTGGTGATGTGCAGGCCAAGATAAAATAACTTAATTGATATTAGAACAGATATGGAACAGAGAGAATCTCTCTCTCTCTCTCTCTCACTCTCTTTTTCTGGCTCTCTTCTTAACCTCCACAGTCTACCATGTGCCTTTTAAGTGAAAAGTTAACTGTTCAACAACCTATGAACAAAACAACTATGGACAAAATTGTTCTGATCATCTATTACTACTTCACAAATCACACCATAACTTAATGGGTTAAAGCAACGTTATTTCCTTCATGAATATGCAATTTGGATCAGTATCAGTGGAAAAGACTCATCTGTTCCATGTGGCATTAGCCAAGGTGGCTTTATTCATGGCTGTTGTGTTGGCTACCAAGATGTTACACTCACATGGTTGGTATATTGATGTTGACTGCTGGCCAAGAGCTCAATTAGAGCAAGGGCTCAATTCCTCTCTTGATATGCCTTTCTGTATGGTTTGGTCATCCTCCTACCATGGTGGGTGACTTTTTTTTTTTTTTAATTTCTATTGTATTGTGATTTGGGTGACATTTACAGAGCAAATTCACTTTCCATACAATTGCTCACATACCCTTTGTCTCATGACATTGACTGCAATTTCTCACAATGCAACAGCTTTCCTCCTGCTTCCTCCTCAGAGTTACCTCTTCCCTGTGTCCTTCCCTCCATGCACTCCTGCCCCCGAGCTGTCTCCCTGTGCATACACTGCCCTTCTGTTCTCCCATGATTGATCTCTCCAAGGAATGTATCTACCTAATGTAAATATTCAGCTCACATGCCTATCTTTTGTTTGGCTGGGAGCCACAGGAGTGGGTTCAATTCCAGACCTAAAGGGCAGCTAAGGGCCAGTCTCAGTGGTTCTACCAGGCTCTATCAGACCATCAAATGTGGTCCTTTTTTCTTTTTTTAATGGTTTTGAGCTTTATCCCACATTGTTCTTCTCCTACTCTATCCAGGATCTCCTAGATAGATCCCCCTCCAAAGGGTTGACAGTGGTTGTCGGGCACCATCTACTTCTTCTGGTCTCATAGTTATATAGGCTGAGGATCGCATGGTGTACCAGTCACTTGGACTAATAGTTTCCATGCATCTTTGGTTTTCTTCATTCTTCTTTGCTCTAGACAAATAAAAATCCATCTTTGCATGTAGATGGCTGCTTGCTCACTTTTAAGATCCCAGTTGCTACTTGCCAAAGTAGGATGTGGAACAATGTTTTTGTGTAGTATGTTATGCCAATTGAGCTTGTTGTTCCCTGATATTATGGTCCTTAGCCCACAAGTTCAATTACTCACTCCCTCTAGGTAACTGGCTGTGGCCAAGAAGTGACCACAACCTTGTCCCTTGTCAGAGCTACTATATATCAGGGCATTCTTACAGAACATACAAATACACTTGTAGAAACATTGTCTGCCAAACTTATACATGGTCATGGGCACACTACCCCCTGTATAGATATACATAATAGTTCAGCCTGTCCACTCATCTATCCACCTGTAGATCAGTGTTTGCCTTCACTGATGATGCAGTACTGTATGTGTAAAAAGGTTCATCTTTGTTGTCTGTACCCTTCATGCACCTCTCTATGTCTTCCTCTTCCTCAGTGCTGCTGTGTTGATCACTCACATTTGGTACATTGCCCTTCTCATCACCCAAATCAATACTTGTCTCTACCTATCTAATAGTGTTCCCTCTCTTCAGTTCCCATCCCTGGTAACCAACAAAGAAAATTTCCTTCCATATATAAACCTTTCCTTGACTTTTACAATAATGGAGTAATACAATATTTATCCCTCTGTGATAGACTTATTTCACTCAGCATAATGCCTTCCAAGTTCATCCACATTAGTGGTATTTTCTCAATTCTGCATTATTCTTTAGAGTTGCATAGTATTTCACTTTGTGTATATACCATAGTTAGGTTATTTATTCTTCTGTTAATGGATCCCTAGGTTGTTTCCATCTTTTGGCTATTGTAAATAGTGTTGTGATGAACAACATGGGTGTGCATATATCTGTTCTTGTTCAGGCTCACTTCTTTAGGATATATACCTAGTAACGGAACTGCTGGGTCCAATGGTATTTCTAATTCCAACTTTTTAAGGAATCGCTATACTGCTTTCCACAGTGGTTGTATCATTTTATGGTTCCACCAGCCATGTATGCAAGTCCCAATCTCTCCACATCCTCACTAGCATTTGTTATTTTCTGTCTTGTTGAACTTTGCTACTAGTGCTGGGGAAGGATGGTATCTCATTTTTGTTTTGATTTGCATCTCTCTAATGGCTAAACATCATGAGCATTTCTTCATATGTTTGCTGGCCACCTGAATTTCCTCTCTTTGGTGAAGTGTCTTTGGCCCATTTTTTAATTGTATTATTTGTCTTTTTGTTGTTGAGGTGTTGGAGTTTTCTATAAATTCCAAAGATAAATCCCTTGTCATATAAGTCATTGCCAAATATTTTTTTTTTCCCAATCTGTATGTTCTCTTTTGACTCTTTTGGAGAAGTCTTTGGAACCACATAGAAATTTAATTTTTAATAGGTCCTATTCATCTAGGTTATCTTCTGCTGTTTGTGCATTTTGAGTTATACTTGATAGTATCTCTCAATTAGTATTTTTTTTTTAACTGAGTGTTTTGGGTTTTCTAGATATAATATCATATCATCAGCAAATAGGGATGGTTTGACTTCTTTCTTACCAATTTGGATGTTTTTGATTTCCCTTTCTTGCCTTATTGCTCTGGCTTATTCTTCTTGTAGTTATGTGCCATCAAGTCAGAGCTGACTCTTAGCAACCCCTGCTTGGGTTTCTGAGGAGATATCACGACAGAAGTAGATTGCCCAACCTTCCTTCCAAGGAGTGGCTGGTGGGTTTGAACCTCCA
>NW_006921931.1:3029827-3031006 GCF_000298275.1 Orycteropus afer afer
TATATATGTTTTGGAGTCTATTGGCTAGGATTTTTTTGAAGATTTTTGCATCTATATTCATGAAGGTTATTGGTATATATTATTACTTTTTAGTGTTATCTTTGCCTGGTTTTGGTACCAATGTTACGTAAT
Organism: Orycteropus afer afer; assembly: GCF_000298275.1. Taxonomy (NCBI): domain Eukaryota; kingdom Metazoa; phylum Chordata; class Mammalia; order Tubulidentata; family Orycteropodidae; genus Orycteropus; species Orycteropus afer. The sequence continues at coordinate 3,029,960 of NW_006921931.1, forward strand.
GAATTTGGGAGGATTCCATCCTTTTCTGTGTTTTGAAATAGTATGAATAGGATTGGTGTCAGTTGAAGGTTTGGTAGAATTCTCCAGTGAAACCATCTGGGCTAGGATGTTTTTTTATTGGTAATTTTTTTATGACCTGTTCAATTTCTTCTTTTGTTATGAATCTGTTCAATTTTTTCACATCAGCCTGTGTTAGTTTATGTAAGTGGTGTGTTTCTAGAAATCTATCCATTTTCTCCAGATTTTAAAATTTGTTGGAGTACAGTTCTTTATAGTACCCTCATATTAACCTTTTAATTTCTGTTGGTTCTGTTGTGATGTTGCCGTTTTCATTTCTTATTCATGTTATTTGTATCCTCTCTCTCTTTTCCTTTGTTAAATTTGCCAGTGGTTTGTCAATTTTATTGATCTTTTCAAAAGACCAACTTCTGGTCTTGTTGATTTTTTCTATTGTTTTTCTATTTTCTGTTTCATTGATTTCTGCTTGAATATTTATTATTTCCTTTCTTCTGGTGACTGTAGGCTTTTTTTGATGTTCTTTTTCTGATTGTTAGAGATGTTGGTTTAAAATGTTGATTTTGGCTCTTTCTTCTTTTTTTGATACATGCATTTATTGCTATAAATTGGCTTCTGATCACTGCCTTTGCTGCGTCCCAAAGATTTTGTTATGTTGTGTTTCCATTCTCTTTTGATTTGAGGAATTTTTTTATTTCTTCTATTACCCCACCATTCTTAAGGAGGGTCCTGTTCAGTTTCCATGTGTTTGTTGTTTTTCTGTTGATCTTCCCATTGTTGATTTCTAATTTTATAGCATTGTGATCTGAGAATATGCTTCACAGTATTTCCATGTTTTTAAATTTATTAAGGCTTGCATTATGGACTAACATATGATCTATCATGGTGAATATTCCATGTACACTAGAAAAGAACATATATTGTGCTGCTGTTGGGTGAAGTTCTCTGTAGATGTACATAAAGTCAAGTTGGTGGATTGTATTGTTTAGTTTTTCTGCATCTTTACTGAGTTTATTTCCAGTTGTTCTATCT
>NW_006921931.1:3032214-3035739 GCF_000298275.1 Orycteropus afer afer
TCTTTGGTTTTGATGAATTTGATGAGTTTGATGATGATATTTCTTAGTGATTTTCTTTTGGGGTCTATCCTGTTTGGGATTTCTTGGACTCTTGGATGGATATATTCTCATCTTTCATCATATCAAGGAAGTTCTCTTCTAACAAATCTTGGACAATTTTCTCAGTGGTTTTCTTTTTCTCTTTCTGTTCTGGAATTCTGGTTGCACATAGGTTATTCCTTTTGATGGTGTCCCAAATGAATCTTAGGCTTTCTTCATTTTGTTTTGATCTTTTTTTCTAATTGAGACTTTTCCAAAGAAGTATTCATGTATTTGTCTCTAATCTCAGTAATTCTTTCTTTCATTGATTTTATTCTACTCATTTGCCCTTTCAATGTGTTATGCATTTCTGACCATCTAGTATTAATCTTCTGGACTTCTATCTGTAGATTTTGTATAATTTCTGATTTTTCATTTATTTTGTCATTTTGTTCTTGTATTTTCTTCTGGAATTTTTCTAGGGTTTTTTGTGTGTTTTCCTTAATATTTCAGCGTTTTCCTTGATCTATCTCTCAATCCACTGAAGGTATCTAAGTCTAATGCTTTTGAATTCCTTATCAAGGAGTTTCAATGCTACTTCTTCCTCAGGGATATGATCTGGATCTGTTCTTATTCCCTTGTTTCTACCATTTTATCTTTCTTCTTTGTATGGACTATGATTGTTGTCTCTGAGACATTGTGATGTTGTTGTATTTATATTTAATTGGTGATTGTATGGTGGAGTAATTTGCCCAATATTTTCCTTTTCTTTTTTTCAATGCATCTGAGTAAGCAGAGTACTGTGTTCCTCTATTTGCTAGTTTTCAGCACTTCTTCACTCACCACCTGTCTCCTGGTGGTTGTGAGAGTGGCTGCACAGATCTCTGTTAACTCTTTGTGAAGAGCAGTTAAGCGTGAGTCATGTTCTTCTTGGTGGTCATTTACTGTTGGCCAGTTGGTGGAGAAGAAAGTGTTGGCTCTCGCTCAGTAAGTAGAGCTGTAGGAAGTGTAGGTATGGTTGTTTTGTATGGGCAAAGTTGCTGTCTACCACTCAGTTAGCAAAAACAACAATTGAAAAAGTATTCAAATAGTAAAAGCAAGTTGGCAAAAAAAAACACATACTGTGTAAATACACAAGAATAATCATCAAAAAGAGAAAAAAGAAAAAAAAAAGAGGAAAGGCAAGAAATGAGAGAAAATATTTGAAGAAATACTTTAAAAAGCCAAAAGAAATATGCATATAGAAAAGGGGAGGAAAAAAAAAAACGTGCAATAGCTGGGGTAGGGTGCAATAAGAGAAAAGAGGTAGAGTAAGAGAATAGTGAAGAAAAATAAAGGAAAAATGCAAAAAAACAAGGATTGGGGAGAACCATGAGAAAGAAAAAAATGGGAGTCAGGAACACAGACAAGAGAAAAAGGTGAAAAGTAGAACCTGAGAAGGGAAGAAGATGGAATAATAATAATAAAGATGAAAAAAAGTAATTTTAAAATGGACAAAAACAAAATTTTTTTAAAAAAGGAAAAACAATCTGTGCAGGGTGGGGTAGGGCATCCAGGCTCTGTGGGAGCACACAGACTGGGATGGATTTCCAGCCAGCCCAGAGGGTGGGTGGGAGTGGAGAATGGCCACACTTTTGTTCACCAGGATGGTGTAGGATATAAGAGTACCAAGGGAAACATCATAGCTTTCCAGTTATTGTTGTCTGGAATGCGCTTGCAGTCCCCAGCAAATGGAGGCTATTCTTAGGTTCCTGGAATCTGAGAGAACGCTGTCACTTTAATATCCGAAATGGTCGAATTGCGTGTTAACATTCAAAATGGCTGCACCCTCTGGACAGCCCAAAGTTCATAGCTCAGCCGGTCTCCCTCTTTGCTGTTTCCCCTTTTAGTCACCAACTACCAGTGCAATCTGCCATGTAGCCCCTGGCTAGAAGAACCAATTTTTAGGTTAATTCTTAGGTCATAACACCACTTGGCAATATCTGAGCTGTCCATGCTGTCAGGATTGCTGACAGACCACAGCTCCGTGTGTCTCCTTGTTTGGTGTTTTCATGTAGGTTCTTCTCCTAGTTGGAGTTTAGTCCACTTCTGCAGTGTTCCTTTCAAAGCTCAGGGCTTCAGGGTTATCTTCTGTATCTGTGTTAATTGGTTCCCCTTTTCTTTGTTGGAGAGGGTCTGTGTAGTTTGTCTTCCTATTCTGCCATCTTACTGGAGCTCTCTCCATGGTGGGTGACTTTTAAGGGAGGTCATCATAAAAAAAAGAAAGGCAAGTAGAAGCTGCATCACCTTTTCTAAAAGATGCTAGAAAGTCATACAGTGTTATTTCCTCTCTGTTCTATTAGCTGAGGTAGTCACGAAGGCCCACTCATTTTTAAGAGTAGCATACCCAGACTCTACCTCTTAATGAGAGAGTGGTAAGGTTTGGGAACAGCAGTTAGGATGAGAAATATTGTTTCAGTTATGTAGAGTACCAAAACAGATACATTTCCTAGTCTCAATGAGTTTATTATGCATCAGGGTGATGAGACAAGTAGAACACACCTATAATCTTTTGTCCTTCTATGGCAGGAGAAGGACAAAGGACCATGGAAACCTAACACTGATGACATCCCACACAAATCCAAGTCAGGAGAAGAAAACGTTTGGATTCTGAGAGAAAAAGATATATATATATTTTAATAATTTTTCCATCAATTGGATATCTTTCTATTAGCAATTTTCTGACCCGTGTGAAAATTCTAATTCTGTTGTAGACACCAGCAATTCTTGGAAACACATAATAGCTAAGCAACTACTATGAGTGAAATTTGCACTATATGTTTTATATAGTGTTTTAGTTACCTAGTGCTGCTCTGACAAGAATATACCACAAAGGGGTGGCTTGAACCAAGAGGAGTTTATTCTCTTACAATTTTGGAGGCTTTAAGTCTGAGTTCAAAGTGCTAGGCTCTAGGAGTGGGTGAAAGCCCCTCAACCTTGGGCTTCAGCTCTGCTTCCTACTCCCAGTCCACTGAAGCTGGAGGCTTTTCTTCACTCAGACAGCTGTTGGCTGCTGAGGCTCAGAAGCCCGACATTGGCAAGTAAAAAGGCAGAGTCCCAATGTTACCAAACAACATGGCAGGACACTAATTTAAGTCCAGATGAACTCACAAGATCAGCAGGGCATGGCAGGCTGTTGAAAAACAAATTGGCTATATACTGGGTTCAAGCATGCCAAAAAGCTAGAGACCATTCCCAAAGCTGCTTCTTATATATGGGAAGCAGACCACATCCCTAAAGCAGCTATTCAGCGTCTTGTGGTACAACCCACCATGGAATTGATTGCCAGGCTCATCATGGAGAATAACAACCCTGACACACTCCCTTCTTGATTTAAACCATGTAGCGTTCCCTTGTTCTGTTCGAATGACAACCTCCTGGTCAAGGTACAGATTCCTCATGAGTACAATCAAGTGCTCGGGAATTCCCATTCTTCTCAATGTTATCCATAATTTGTCATGATCCACA
>NW_006921931.1:3038049-3063391 GCF_000298275.1 Orycteropus afer afer
TCTCTGAGTTGTCCCTGGGGCTGACTGCTCCTCTGTCTGTGTTCCTGGCTTTTATCCCCTTTCTTCTGCTCTTCTGGCCTGCTACTCTGGGTGGGCCTGAGTTTCCTCTCCTCACCTAATCCCTTTGGCTGATTGTTCTTCTCTCTGGCTTCCTGGCTTTTAATCCCCTTTTTCCTGCTCTTCCCCCCTGCTACTTTGGGCATCCCTGAGTTGTCTCTCCTCACCTGTAACCCTGGGCTGACTCTCCCTTCTAATAGTGTGTTCAAAATAAGTGAGATGAAGTCTGAATATCGTTGCTTCTAAGGAACATTCTGGCAGTACTCTCTCTAAACGGATAAGGAGGGAGAATAGGGAACTGATGGCAATAGTGGTAGTAAGATGTAGGAAGGGTGTAGTACTGGCAACTCAAACACCACTTTCAGTTTCACAATTATACCTTGAACTGTTATGAATATAATAGTGACTAACCTCGGAAACCCAAGGAGGGTTGGTATGAGTTGGGTCCGACTCAATGGCACATAACAGCAACAACACAACAACCTTAATGACCAAAAACAACCATCTTAAGACTACAGCAGTAGCTGTCTTGATAAATGTAATTTTCCCAGGTAGAGTGTGCAGAAACTGTATGTGAAGTCCCCTTCAGCTCATCTTAGCTGGTTTCTTTGCTTTCTGAGCCAGCACAATATTCTGGTGTCTGAATCATTTGCTGTCAAACTGTAGGGGGCTTGGAGAATCCTAAAAACCATCAAGGTGGTCTACTTTTTTCCATCCAGGATCATATCATCCCCTACATAGTTTGTGGGGATTAATGCAAATGGAAATATGGGGCCTCTTGTTAACAAGCTATTAAAGACTTCAAGACAATGACAGTAGAGCATTAAAATAAGTGTGGGGCACTATGTAACTATACAAGTTGTGTGCCCAACAAGTTTTCTCTGTCCCTATCAAGTTCTATGTCCCACAGATATCATATGTCTCTACTGTTCATAAAGAAATCCTGGGTTTTGGGTGCAGGGACTACCAGTGAATTTTGGTTTGAGTGCCAGTGTCCAACCTCCTAGGAGCTATCTTCTGAGAACAGCCATAGTCTCAGTTCTTGGGATTATTGGCCACAGTAGACCTCTTTTTAATTAAGTGCATCCTTTCGCTTCTAGTGTTCTGACACCACCAGTTATTTGTGCCTAAGGTATTTGACTGCTAACCAGAAGGTTGGTGGTTCAAACAGACCAGCAACTTCATGGATAAAAGATGGGACACCCTACTTTGGTAAAGATTTACCACCTTGGAAACCAGTGCAGGTTGTTATGAGTTGGAACCAACTCAATGGCAGTGAGTTCCCCGCCCCCATCTGTGAGTTGTAACTCTCACTGCTTCTCAACTTGGATTGCTAACCAGGTGACCTCTGAAGTGTGTGTGTGGGGGGGTGGCGAATCTCAGGCTATTGCTAATTTCAGAGCTAATTTAAAACAAAAATGTACTTGGATTTTTAAATTTGACCAGACGTCACAGAGTGAAGTGAATGGGACATGAAGAAGTATACATCAGATAAACAAATAACTTCAGGGACATGTACTGCGTTCAGTTTTTTAAAAATAGTTACCTGTTTGAGTCTTGTTTTCTATTAACTGTATTGAAGTGTGGCAGAGTCTAAAATGCAAAGTGACTAGTTACAATTCAATAGCCCTGTGTTAGGCAGGGTTCTCTTGAGAAGGAAAACCAGTAAAGCTTATAATATATAGAGAAAGAGAAATTTATAGTAGAAAAATTTCTCACACACTGATAGAAGCTGGTAAGTCCCAAGTTCTTGGATCAAACGTCAAGCTGGAGCCTTTTCCCTACTCTCGCAGCTGCAGGGGCTGGTGAGCTCAAGGTTGGCAGGCAGTACACTGGCTGTTGACTCCAATGAATGACAAATCCAAGATCTCCAGGCCGAATGGTGGATTGTTCACTCACAGACAGTTGTAGGGAGCACAACAGGATCCCGATCCACAGAAGAGTGTCTCTTTTCCCAGGATGTCCATATATTAGAAGCAGGCTGCACCCCTTGGGAAACTCCCTTTCAATGGATTGGCTGCTCAAAACATATATACATCCGATCCCATCATGGGAATAACCCACATCACAACTGCTTAAACCACACAGAATTGTGCTCCAGCCAAGTTGACACACAGCTCCAACTATCACAGGCCCACACTGCACTGTGTCTTGAATCGTTTAATTGGCATTCTTCCTGCTTCTCAACTAGATTAGACAGTTCTCAAGGACCATATTTTATAAGAACATGTATTTATTATTTAAATATAATTCAAATATTATATATGAAATATTATCCAAAAAACCAAACTCACTTCCATAGAGTAGATTCCAACTCATAGTGAGCTCCATTGGGTTTCTCAGGTGGTAAATTTTTATGGAAATAGATTGCCCCACCTTCTTTCCATGGAGCAACTGGTGGGTTTGAACTACTAATCTTCTTGTCAAATGCCTTAGGTACTATACCACCAGATCTCCTTATAAAACATTATATTAAAAAATTTAGTATAATTACTATATACAATATAACAGACTGTTGAAACCGAACTGCCTTAGAGATCATTTACTTCCATTATTTTATCTGAGAAACATTTGTAGAATTTATTTTCCAGAAAAATACTGTGACAGGTGCCAGGATAACAAGATGAATAGATCCTGGCTCCTCTCACCAAGGACCTGACAATCCAGTGAGGGAGGAAAAAAAAAAAAAAAAAAAAAAAAAAAAAAAAATGAGAAGAGTCTGTAATAATATTATGTTGGTGTTATGGAAACATACAGGAGAGAATAATTAGCACTTCAATCGATTTAATTATAATAGTCAAGTTCCTCTTATGCAATTAGGGCTTACTTACAGGATAAAACAGCAAAGAAGGTAGACATGATCCAATTCCTTAAGGGGAGAATTGTTAGCAAACAAATATCCAGTTTCTCCTGGAGAAAAGAGAAGCCTTCACAGAGGAGGTCATACATGGACTGACTGCTCAAGCTTCAGTAGACCTTCACTGGGCCTGCAGGAAACGAGAGAAAGAAGCAACAGGGGAGCACTTGGCATGTAACCTGACATAGTTCTTGTCGACAATTGTCCAGTAGTCCATACTTTGGTTAGTTGTAATTTCTTTCCATGGTATCATTTATGTCAAATTCTTTGTCTTTTTCTCAATTTCTACCATCCACGATGACTATGTTTCAGACCAGTATCCCTTTGTTTCAGGGAAGTCCTCCTATATCCTTGATGGTGTGATGAATGATCCACCTACAGCCAGACAGTGTCCTTGCATTTTGTAGGTGAGTATATACTGAAAGCATCCTGGGGGTGGAAAAAGGGCAGGGAGATCAAGGGTGGCTTCTCTGTCTTGGAATAAGTTCTCCCCAAACAGGGTTAACTGGTCCTCTGGTCTCTGTCAGAATCTTTCCTGCTGCCAGAAGATACTAAATATGAAACTTTAGCAGCATAGATCAAGTAGATGAACTTTTGGGAAAATGAGAAGTTTTACATTTGTAATGTCACCAAAGGAAAATGGGAGCTATAAAGTTCCTGCTTGCCATTAGTGTCACGTTTCCAGCAGACTTCAATAATATGACTAAATCTATATCCCAAGGAGATTTGGGGTCTTGCTAGCTATTAGAGTTTACATTTTAATGCCAAATTCTTTCAACTGGCTGATCCAGCCTCAATGCCTATAGGATGGGAACACAGGGGACCATGGGGAGATCAATGTGACTCTTGTGGTAAAAATTGTACATATCTGATTTTCTAAAGAATTCAAAGTTATTTTAAGCATTTTAACTATCTATTAGCCACAGATCAGGTGTCTTGTTTTGGAAGGGAGTGAGCTAAGAAGACTTGAGCTTTATTTTCATTTATTGAAAAAGAACAAGACTTAGTATCAGATCACCTATAAGCTGTGAACACTTAGTCAGGTCATTTACCCTGTCAGAGTTTCAGTTTCCTATTCATAAAATGAAGCCAATGTCTGCCTAGAAAGTTATATATAATGATAAATGGACATACAGGATATAATGAATGATAAAAATTTTGTAAACTTAACAGTGTTGTACAAAGTCTTTTTCCCCCCTTCACTTGCACAGTTCCTTAAAATACAAAATAAAAACTCCAGGGGCTGTAAGATGTTAAGATTTTAATTCTGTACATCAAAAGGAGGTGATTGGGCTAAGTGCTAGGCAATCAGACATCTAGTTAAGTCTCTGCTACTTTGGTCAAGGTCAAGTCATTCATTCATTGATTGATTCATTCATTTGTTGTCTCATTTTGTACCCCATTTGATGTTCTTTACATAAATCTCTTGGTCGTTTGATGCTTCAGTTTTCTATTCCATAAAATGGCAATAATCGTAGTTGAGTTACTGCACAAACTTCTTAGAGAGATCAGATGAGGTTCTGTTGATCTACAAAAGTGATGTCTCTTACCTCAAACAACAGCAACAGCAATTTCAGAGAAATAAAGTTGAGCCTACTAGTAGAACTCAGAGAAAACTGAAAGGTTGGCAGATAAAGAGAGATCACCTTTGTGGATTGAATTGTGTCCCCAACCATGTATATTGAAATACGGGCCCCTGTTACTGTAAATATGACACTGTTTGGAAAGAGGATAATTTGTTGTTGTTGTTGTTACCTTCTAGGTCTCCAAAACAAGACACATACTTTGAATCCTTTGGAAAATCAGACATGTACACTTTTACCACAATACCATCGTACCAGGGGAAATAGATGCTAAACTGAATCACTTCTGAGTCATAAAAAGAGCAGAATAGTCACCAAGGAATACTTAAGGAGAAGACAGACACCATTTGAGGACCTATATACAACAAAAGAGTGCCAAAGATTGCTGGCATACATCAGAAACTAGGAGATAAGTTCACAGACGAATTGAAATGTTTGATGCCCTGATTTATACATAGCTGTGAACAAACAGATTTATATTATTTAAAGCCACCTACTTCTGATAATATTTGCATTATGACAGCACTAGGTAAATAGTACAACCATTTTCCAGGAGAGAACAGGGCCCCTAGGAGTGGCTCTTTGTGAGACTAGGGCTCTCTGTGCGTAGAAGATGAGAAGGATATCTGAACACCCCCTTAAGTGTGTCAGGATGCCAGAAATTGAAGACAGACAACAACCAAGCTGCTGTTGACAGTAGAGTTGGTAATGTGATACTTAAGAATAATGTGAAATTGCCACAATCTATCATGCCATTTCCTTTTTAATAATTTAACTAATTGCACATGTAATACAAAGACAGGCTTTGGTCATAAATAATGCATGTCTTAGTTTCCTACTACAGCTATGACAAAATACCACAAGTGGGTGTAAAGAACAAAAAAATTGCTTTCTTGTAGCTCTGGAGGAAAAAAATCCAAGTGAAGTTCTTAGCCATGTTGGTTCGTTTCATGCAAATAGGGAATTCTTTGATTCCTTGGCTTGTGCACAATCCTCACAGAGTTTTTGTCTGTCCCTTTACTTCCATGTGATGCATGTGTGTGTCTTTGTGTGTGTGTGTGTCTTTATCTAATCTGCTCTTTCTGTAACTTAGAAGTGATTAGATTTAGAACTCACTCTGCCTGAGGAAGATCTAATTAACATAACAAAGAAAATCTGATTTCCATACAGTATTAAATCTATAGGTATAGTTGTGATGGTTAAGGTTGTGTGTTAACTTGTCTGGGCCATGATTCTCAGTGGTTGGCCTGTTATGATGTAGTCATCCTCCATGATGAGATCTGATATAATCACCTCTGTGATGAGGTCTTCTATGAGCAGCCAATCAGTTGAAAGGAATTTTCCTCAGGAGCATGGCTTACTTCTAATCCATACGGACATTCTGCTAAAGCTCACTGGCTTTTTGATTAATCTGGACCCTGCATCTGGCGCATCATCATCTGACCTCTTGTTCTTTGGTCTTGAACCACTGGCCTACTGTGTTGCTTGCTGTTCTTGGGATTGTTGGTTTTGTATCCTGTGAACCTGTCATCTTACCTGCCGATCTTGGGTTCATTAGCCCCAGGAGAAGCTTTCAGCCTAATGTCTGAGTCATGGGACTTGGAACTTGTTGGTCTCTACAAACCACTTCTGTGACATAAATCAATTTTTCTCTCTCTCTCTCTCTCTTGAACCTAGCCTAATACAAGGGTTAATATTCCTACACATATTTTGTGGGAGAAAATTTAGTCTGTAATAGCATAGAAAAGAATGCTAATATATAATTACAAAGTGCAAAGGGAAGTCAGATCCTAATTTAGTAACAAATCAGTTCATCATAATAATATACACATATATTACACATATTTTATTTAAATACATCCTTCATCAGGAAAGTTTGGCCTTTTCATCATTAAAGGGGTTTTTGTCCTTTTACTCTGTTTTAAGTTTAAATCTTTTCTTACTATTCTACTTGCAAGGCTAATTGGTTTCTCCGATCTGGCAATATCTTCATTTCTCTTTTCCTTTTAATATTTTAGGCAAGAAGTAGCAAGAAGTTGCTTGTGAAAATCCCTTGCCATAAAGTTAATTTTGACTCATAGTAACACTGTAAAGCTGAGTAGAAATGTCCCATAAGTGTTCCAAGGCCTGTAAATCTTTACAGAAGCAGACTGTCACATTTTTCCCCCACAGAGTGGCTGGTGGGTTTAAATCACTGGCCTTTTGGTTAACCAGGGCTCCCCTATTGATTGTAGACATGGGTATATCAAATTACAGACTCCTGAGATATAAGAGGGAGTTCCGGTGGCCTAATGCCTAGGGCATTTGACTGCTAACCAGAAGGCTGGTGGTTCAAACCTGCTAGCCACTCCTCAGAAGGAAGATTCAGCAATCTACTTCCGTAGTGATACCACCTCAGGAACCCAAGGTGGGGGTCACTATGAGTTAGATCTGACTCAACAGCAATTAGTTTGGTTTGGTTTTGGAGATATAAGAAGAAGAAAGAAAGTCAGAGGTCTTCAAAAAGAGGACAAATCTTACTAATAGTTAAATTTTATTGAATATTTGATTTTTTAAAAAAGTTCCTATCAGAATGCAAGTATTTTTTTTTTTTTTTTTGTCCTAAGATTTTCTCAAACTCAGCTAATTCTTTGGGTAAAACAAGGAGCAGATATCCTTTGTGTTCATTTTTGTTTTTTTGCTTTTAAAATTTGATTTAAAGAGAAATCTTGAAGTTACTATATCTTCAATTTTAAGTTAAGGTTGAAGCTTTCTTTTTAATTTCAAGTACTCTTTGTATGTCTGTTTATTTGCATTGCACATGCAGACAGGCTGTGCCTTAGATTTCCAGGCAGCCTTTAGATTGCTAAGCATGAGATACATATATCCACTAGCATCAACAATTCTTTGGGTGTTACATTCATCTGTGATTGAGCTAGACACATGAGACACAAGGTGTTAGCAAAATGAAAATCATTATTATTATTTATAGAATGCAAACATTAAATAATAATACAAATTGTCAAAGAGAAGTCATTTACCTTTCCTCAAATTTCCCATATTCATTCTTATGTCTTTGGGTATGTGTTGTGTGGTTCAGGTCAGATGTTGTGTTCATGTCACTGCTTCCTCCCTCTATCATTATGCTGTCTGAGGTGCCTGCATGGGTCCTGTGGTTTCTGCTCTGTTGCTAGGCTTCTCTGCTGGCTAGAAGAGTCCTTCACAGGATCTCCTGAGCCTTTGTTATTGCAGGCTCTCGCCATACTACCCAGGCCTGTGGGACTCTCTTGCCACCACACTACACAGGTCCCTGTTGCCCAATGAGGGAGGTGTGCAACCTTTGTATAGGGCACACTTAGGCCTCTCTTGCCCTGTACAAGCAAGTGTTACATCTCTTTTAGCTCCACCAGCAAGCCTTCTGCCCAAAGGTGCTTAACATTCAGTTTGTGGGCTGGGCAGGCTCACTGGTGTTGTCTCTCCTTATCTTCAACATTCTTTCTTTCTTCTGTCTAGACAGTTTTCAATGCAGGGACTTCAGGTCCTTGATCCAAAGATGTATTCTGCTCCAGACTATTAATCTTGATGGTAGTGAGGTCACCCCCACCCAAATTTTGTGGGCTTGACTTCTTTAAGCCTAGAACCAAATCAAACCAAACTCACTGCCGTCGAGTCCAGTCCAACTCATAGCGACCCCACCTTGGGTTTCTGAGGCAGTATCTCTATGGAAGTTGATTGCCCAATCTTCCTTCCGAGGAGTGGCTGGTGGGTTTGAGCCACCATCCTTCTAGTTAGCAGTCAAATAACATGGGATGGCAAAACTGATCAATGCATTGGCAGGCCATAGGCACCTCATTTGTACAGAAGCTCTGGTGGTGTAGTGTCTAAGGCATTTAACTACTAACCAAAGGCGAGCAGTTCAAACCCACCAGCCACTCCTCAGAAGCAAAACTGGGCAATCTACTTCCGTAGTGATACTGCCTTGGAAACCCAAGGAGGGGTTGCTAGTCACTGTCAAATCCATACAAGAATTTTACACATCTTATTTGCATAGTCTAAGCCAATCATTTTGTCAGAATTACAAGACCATGACTAGAAAGGTCATATAAAAACAATTTATTGCACTGCAAGTACTATTTACTCATATTTCTTAGAATTCATTCAACAAACATTTATTAGCCAACTATAGCATAATAAATCAAGGAGTTTATTGCAATTAATTTCATGTAATCTTCACAAAAACTCTAGAATATAAATGCAATTAACTACATTGTTCTTTGAAGAAAGAAAAAGGAGATATTAGGCCAAGATCACCATATCACTTCAGTGTGAAACTTCAGTGATGGCAAATGCATCCTATATTGCATGCCAATTTTGATAGATCAGTAGGGACTTCTTGAAATAATGTGTTGAGAAAGTGTTGAGATCACATCTGGACTCATTTGCCATCAGCCACAATTGTCAAAGGAAATGAAGGGAACGAATAGTTGTAGCTCTTGTCCCTTGTATTTCTAATACTATCCTGTTGTGCAAATCAGAATCCCTAACAATCTCTCCATTGTAGAGCAGCTGAATTTTGACACTGCAGGAAGTTCCAAGAGGCAGTGCTAAAGTCTGGATTGCTAAATTATTAGATTTCTATTTATCAAAAAATTCCAACAAGTGAAATGTTCAAAACTATAGGAAAAGGAGGGGGATCTAATATAATTCAACAGTAATAGCTGTAATAGTTTATTGAATGGTAGTGAAATAGTATGCTTATTCTCTTATTTCCTTTTAGGTGAAATTAAGTCATGGAAATAGGCACAATTTGCTTCAGTTTGTTTTCACACTTAGGTAGGTATACAAAGATGGACTCTATTTATCTGAAGGCATAATTGAGTAAGTGCATATTTCAAGTTAATAGGTTAGCATAGTTGTTGGCAGCATTTCAGATATCCATCAAGTAACCTTGGTAATGGATTTTCACACATTGCTTTCAATCAGTTTCACATATTTGAGCTCTTGGCAATGTATTTTTTTATTGTCATCTGTGTGAGGCATTACATACAGTGAATTTAATTTGGATAACTATTTAAAAAGGAAAACAAGTACACCTCTAGAAAATGTCTTTGTCTGAAAGTATCATCTGAAAATATTCCAGTTTTGGAAAAGCTTATTTATATAGTGTTACAGAATTGCCTGGAACATGTGAATCAAATCATTTCTGGGACAGACTTCAGATAGATTAACCTGAAGATGTGAATATGCAATAACAAATAAAATAAAGATGCAGTTACTCAAAAAATGATGCAATTGGGTAAAAATTTTGTGTTGACACTTTCTGGTAAGGTAATGAAGCTGAGAGTATCAGAGCATCTAAGATTTGATGAGATCTGTATATGTATTAGTGTTGAAGGAAATCTATGATACAATATTACTGAGAAAAGAAATGTACAAAATAATAAGCATAAGATAATAACCACTTTGCTTATAATTCCCTTCATATATGTGTTTACAAATGAGTAGAGAAAAAAATTAGAGAAACACACACACACCAAGACATATACAAAAGCTATTTTTGAGGAAGTGGTGATCAATGCCTTGGTAGGCCATAGACACCTTATTTTTATAGGAGCTCTGATGGTGTAGTGCCTAAGGCATTTGACTGCTAACCAGAAGGCTGGCAGTTCAAACCCACCAGCTACTCCTTGGAAGGAAGATTGGGCAATCTACTTCCATAGTGATACTGCTTTAGAAACTTAAGGATGGGTCGCTAGTCACTGTCAAATCCATACAAGAATTTTACACATCTTATTTTTCATAGTCTAAGCCAGTCATTTTGTCAGAATTACAAGGCCATGACTAGAAGGGTTATATAAAAACAATTGGGAAGATTGAAACAGGACTGGACATTTTATTACACACTTTTTTATGGTTTCACATTTTTATAGCATTTACAGTCCATTCTCATTATTCATGGCACTTATGTTCTATAAGATTACTTTTAACACTGAATTAGTGAATACTGGGCCACTGCCCCTGAGGGAAATTCACAGTTAAGCTCCTATGTCAATAGATCAATACATAACCTTGTTTTATGTGTGCTTCTTTTTAAAGACACTTTATTTAATATATATTTCTTAAATATAATTGATTGTATACAGTATTTCTTCATAATGAAACACTGAATGAACAGGATATAACATTTTTTCTGATCATGGGTGACATTACTGTAAAATTGCTTTGACTTTTCATCTCACAACAATGCTGTCTACCATGCCTTGTTTTCATTAGTGATAATCTCATGAATCTACAGGTGTACCAGCTTTTCTGTCCTTTATATAGATTCAATATATACTATAAATGTTACTTTAACACTTTCTGGAGTGGTCATAAGTTCATATTAGCAAATTTCCTCTTCCTTTTTCTGGATGTTGATAAATTTACATTGAACTTATGGGTAATAGTACTGAAACTCATGGCTGAACAGAGCTTAATTAACACATACTTAAATAATAAAGCATATTAATTAAGGAGGCACATCACAGATTTCTTGCATTAAAAATGCTAGCCAGAACTTCAGCACTGTAAGTGGGGGTCATTTTAAAGAGTGATATCACCAGCAAAAATGCAAAAATCTTGAACCAAATAGATCAGAAAAAGGAAATGTGTTTACAGTATGAGAGCTGAAGCAAGAAAGAAAAGCATCATATTTGTTTGACCTCAGTTGGAAATGTGTCTACTGGATGACTCAAAATTTTTGCCACTATACATTTGTCCATCATTGACTGAGAAGGACTGCATATTTGGCTTTGAGGATTACAAATAAATTATGTCCTTGTTGTGATTGTTGTTGTTGTTATGTGCTGTTGAGTCAGACCCGACTCATAGCGACCCCTCCTTGGGTTTCTGAGGCAGTATCACTACAGAAGTAGATTGCCCCATTTTCCTTCCAAGGAGTGGCTGGTGGGTTTGAACCACCAGCCTTCTTGTTAGCAGTCAAGTGCCTTAGGGCCTATGCTACCAGAGCTGTGGCATCAATTCAATTCTGACTGACAGCAAGTCTACGTAATAGAATGAAATACTCCCCAGTTCTGGGCCATCCTCGTAATCCCTATTGTGCTTGAGCCCATAGTTACAGCTAATATGTCAAGCCATCTCATTGAGGGTCTTTCCCTTTTTCTCTGACTCTCCAATTTATCAAGCATAATATCCTCCTCCAGGGACTAACAACCTGACCAAAGTAGGTGAGACAAAGTCTGGCCATTCTCGCTTCCAAGGATCATGAACTGTAGCCATTGCAAATAATTTATAGTCATAAGCAAATTTTCAAGTCTAAAATCTATGAATTGTGAGGATCAACTATATCAATTTTGTGATTTTTGATGGTATGAAAAAAATAAATAAAAAAAGAGAACTTTTGGGAAAAATGAATTTATTTTTAAAATTCTATCTTTATTCTGTAAATTCCTGGGTGGTGCAAATGGTTAGTGCACTTTGCTGCTATCCAAAAGATTGGAGGCTTGATTCCATCCAGTGGCACCTCAGAACAAATTCCTGGAAATCTACTTCTAAAAAGTCAGAAAACCCTACAGAGCATGGTTTTACCCACACACTTGAGATTACCATGAGTTGTAGTGGACTCCAACAGAAACTGGGATCTTTATTCTGACTTTGGAAGTAAATACATAATCAAAGATCATATTTATGCCAATGCTAATGATTCAAATCTGTCAGTTATCTGGTCTAGAGTAGGATTTTCCAAATTCTGGATCAAAATGTATTATAGATCATCCAGTCAATATAATGGGTTTTTGATAAATTTTCTATTGAGTTGTTTGCCCTTTTCTTATTGATTGCTGGGAGTTATTTAAGAATTCTGTTTACCAGTACTTTGGTAGTTCACAAATTTTACTTTCTTTGTATTTTTAGTGAAACAAACCAAAAATCATATCATTTGCTGTCAAGTTGATTCCAACTTGCAGTGATTACTTATGTGCCGAGTAGAATTGTGCCCCATAGGGTTTTCAAAGCTGTCACCTTTCAGAAGCAGATATTCAGGCCTTTCTTCTGACATGACTCTATGTAAGTTTGAACTGCCAACCTTTCGGTTGGTAATTGAACCATTTGTGCCACCCAGGACTCCTTTTCTAATGAACAGAACTCCTTAATTATAATGCATGGTACTTGAATGTGTGTGAGTCTGTTTTCTTCATGGTGTACACTTTTCTTTTTTTTTTAATATAGCTTAAAAATCATTCCTTATATCACTATCAACCATATATTTTCTTGTGTTGGCTGCTGAATATTTTTAAATTTTTCCTTTAATATTTGAGTCTTGAATCCACTTGCAATTTAATTGTTTATGGTGTAAGCTAGTATTCTATTTCATTTACTTCAATATGGAAAAGTTATAGGCCTGAGACAATTTATTGAAAAGGACATGTTTTACTCATAGTCTACAATGCTAGTTCTATAGCAAAAAATATATATAATAACATGTATATGCATAAGTCTGTTTTTGGGGTCTTTGTATTGATGGATTGTTTAATTAATCTATTCTTGCATGAATTCCTCAATAGCTTAATTGTTATATCTTTGTGACTATTATAGTAGTATTCTCAACTATTATTTTACTTCAGGAAAATTCTGGTTGTCTTTAACAATTTTTTCTCCCTTATAAATTTTAAAATTATCTTGGCAATTCAGCAAAAAATTCTGTGGGATTTTATTATTGTTTTTGAAATCTACAGATTCATTTGGACAAAATTAACATCTTTATTATATTTCATGCTTAGTATTCATATCCAAGAAATGGACTCTCTAGGAAACACACATGACTAACCATTCAACTACTAACTGAATTGTTGGTGATTCAAACCCATGCAGAAGTGTCTCAGAATAAAGTTCTGCTGACCTGATTCCAAAAGTTCACAGCCTTGTAAAAACTATCAAGTACAGTTCTTCTCTGTAACACATAGGGCTACCATTAATTGCAATAAACTCCATGCCAACTGGTTTGGTTTATGGTTTATCCAAAAATATATTACTCTATTAAAGTTTTCATAATATCTTTGTGTTAAAAGATTGTGCATCACCTAAAATTCTTCAAATCTCATCCCTTACTTCAGCCATTTCTGTGCTGACTAGTTTTGCACAAGCAAGCATGTTTCACCATTATACTGGTGCAGTAACTTCAGTCCTTGAGCTTGTAAGTCATACATCTCACTTCTTTCCCATGGGAAGATAATGGCAAACATGCATGTGTACTCTGGGCCATAGAAGGCAAGAGCTGAAGGATAAATGTTCCCCTTTCCTATTCTACACTGGAAAGAATTGAGACACATTTCATAAGACTCTTTAGAAATCTGTGGAGGTCACCCAAACAATGACTCTCTCAATAATGTGTCTTTTTGAGACTTCCAGCTATGGGATAGTGAAGACTCAGACAATATCTTTTTCAAAGAAAATAAATCCAGAAGTGAAAAATAAACCATATCAAGTGTCTGGAAATCAACCAAAGGCAAACAGAAAATTAAGATGAGTTTATTAATAAAATACTGCTGAATATTTTGTAAGAAAGGTGGAAACTTATTACATTCTTCCCTGAAACTGCTCCCATTTCTCCACTTCCTTGCTCAGTTTAACAACATGCTATTCCTACAAGAAAGGAAAGCCAGGGCATCCAGGAAAGAGCAATCAAGTGAAAGAGGGATCCAGCTAAGGGGAGGGACCCAGGCCCCAACCCCCAAGCAACAGAAAATGTGCAGGGGAAAGGAAAGGAAAGCCAGGGCATCCAGGAAAGAGCAAGAAAGTGGAAGAGGGATCCAGGTAAGGGGAGGGACACAGGCCCCAAACCCCAAGTGTCAGGAAAAGCAAAGGGGGAAGGAAAAGAAAGCCAGCATGTCCAGGAGAGAGTGAGCAAGTGACAGAGGGACACAGGGAAGAGGAGGGACTCAGAACCAACCCCCAAATGGAAGGAACAGAGGAGGGAAAGGAAAGGAAAGCCAGGTTGTCCAGAAGAGATCAAGTAAGTGACAGAGGGATCCAGGCAAGGGGAGGGACGCAGGCCCCAACCTCCAAGAGGCAGGAACAGCAGAGGGAAAAGGAAAGGAAGCCAAGGCATTCAGGAGAGAGTGAACAAGTAGCAGGGATCCAGGTAAGGGGAAGGTGGAGAGGTTTCAAACAGCTAAGGGAGACAAACTTGTCTGTCAGTTTGTCATACTGTGGTGGCATGTTGCTGTGAGGCTTGAGGCTGGTGTTTCAAATGCCAGTGGGGTTGCACATGGTGCACAGGTTTTGGCATGGCTTGTAGACTGAGACAGACTAGGAAGAAAGAAGAGGCCATCCACTTCTGAAAGAATTGGCCAGGGAAAACCTTATGAATAGCACAGAAACAGTCTGTTACAATACTAGGCAACTATATGAATAGCCTGGAAACACTGATACAGTGTAGGAGGATGAGACACTTAGGCCAGGAGGCTTTCAAAATATGACTGGGAAAGAGAGACATCATCAGAGTAGAACCAAGCTTACTGATACGGATAAAGTGAACCTTTTGAGACCTCTATCTACTGATGTGACATGACTCAAATTGAGAAACGGCTGCAAACATCTGTTAATAATTGGAACATGGAATGTATGAAGTATGAATCAAGGAAAATTAGAAGTTGTCAAAAATGAAATGGAACACATAAAGATTGATATACAAGGCATTAGTGTGCTGAAGTGGACTGGTTTTGGGCATTTTGAATCAAAAAACCATATGATCTACTATGCCAGGAATGACCATTTGAAGAGGAATGGCGTGTCATTCATCATTGCAAAGGATAGTTCAAGATCTATCCTGAAGTACAATGCTGTCAGTGATAGGATAATAACCATATGCCTACAAGGAAGACCAGTTAATATGACTGTTATTCAAATTTATGCACCAATCATCAAAGCCAAAAATGAGGAAATTGAAGATTTTTATCAGCTTCTGCAGTACGAAATTGACCGAACATGAAATCAAGATGTGCTGCTTATCACTGATGATTGGAATGCAAAAGTTGGAAACAAAGAAGAGTCACTGGTAGTTGGAAAATTTGGTCTTGGTGACAGAAATAACCTGGAGATTGCATGATAGAATTTTGCAAGATCAATGATTTATTCATTGCAAATACATTTTTGCAACAACACAAATGGTGGCTATACAAGTGGACTTCACCACACAGAGTACACAGGAATCAGATAGACTACATCTGTGGCAAGAGATGATGGAAAACTCAATATCTTCAACCAAAACCAGGCCAGGAGCTGATTATGGAACAGACCATCAACTGCTCATATGCAAGTTCAACTTGAAGTTAAAGACAGTTAAAACAAGTCCATGGAAGCCAAAATATGATCTAGAATATATCCTTCCTGAATCTAGAGACCATCTAAAGAAAAGATTTGATGCATTGAACACCAATGACCGAAAACCAGAAGAATTGTGGGATGACATCAAGAGCATAATCCATGAAGAAAGCAAGAGGCCACTAAAAAGACTAGAAAAGAAGAGAAGACCAAAATGAATGACAGAAGAGACTCTGAAACTTGCCCTTGAGTAGAGAGTAGCTAAAGAAAATGGAAGAAATGGCAAGATAAAAGAATTGAACTGAAGATTTCAAAGAGCAGCTAGAGAAGACAAAGCCAAAATGTGCAAAGACTTGCAGTTAGAAAACCAAAATGGAAGAACACACTCAGCATTTCTCAAACTGAAAGAACTGAGGAAAAATTTAAGCCTTGAGTTGCAATATTGAAAATTCTATGGGCAAAATATTGAATGATTCAAGAAGCATCAAAAGAAGATGGAAGGAATACACAGAGTCACTGTACTAAAAAGAACTGGCAGACCTTCATCCATTTTAGGAGCTAGCATAGGACCAAGAACCAATGATATTGAAAGAAGACAAAGCTGCACTTAAGGAAGTGAAGTGAACAAGGCTGAAGAACAAGGCTCCAGGAACATATAGAAGACCTATTGAGATGTTTCAACAAATGGATGCCCCACTGGAGGCACTCACTCAATTATGCCAAGAGATTTGGCAAACAGCTACCTGGCCAACTGACTGGAAGAAATTCATATTTGTACCCATTCCAAAGAAAGGTGATCCCACAGAATGTGGAAATTATCAAACAATATCATTAATATCACACACAAGTAAAATATTACTGAAGATAATTCAAAAATGGTTGTAGCAGAATATTGACAGTGAACTTCCAGAGTTGCAGGCTGGATTCAGAAGAGGATGTAGAACAAGGGATATCACTGAGGATGTAAGACGGATCTTGGCTCAAAGTAGAGAATACCAGAAAGCTGTTTACTTGTATTTTATTGACTATGCAAAAGCATTTGATTGTGTGGATCTTAACAAATTGTGGATAACATTGAGAAGAATGGGAATTCCAGAACACTTAATTGTACTCACGAGGAACCTGTATATAGACCAGGAGGCTGTCATTTGAACAGAACAAGGGGGTACTGCATGGTTTAATATTGAGAAGGGAGTGCATCAGGGTTGTGTCCTTTGACCATAATTATTCTATCTGTATGCTGAGCAAATAATCCATGAAGCTGGACTATATGAAGAAGAACATGGCATCAAGATTGGAGGGAGAATCATTAACAACCTGCAATATGCTGATGACACAACTTTTGCTTGCTGAAAGGGAGGATGGCGTGAAGCACTAACTGATGAAGATTGAAGAATACAGTCTGCAGTATGGATTACATCTCAATATAAAGAAAACAAAAATCTTACAACTGGACCTATAAGCAGCATCACAATAAATGGAGAAAAGATTGAAATTGTCAAAGACTTCACATTGCTCGGTTCTACAATTGATACCAATGAAAGCAGCAGTCAGGACATCAGACAAAATATAGCACTGGGAAAGTTCCTGCAAAAGACCTCTTTCAAGTGCTGAGGAGCAAGGCTGCCTCCTTGAGGACTAGGGTGCACCTAACACAAGCCATGATATTTTCAATTGCCTCTTATGCATGGGAGAGCTGGACAATGAATAAGGAAGACTGAAGAAGAGTTGATGCTTTTGAGTTGTGGTGCTGGTGAAGAAAGCTGAAAGTACCATGGACTGCTAAAAAGAACTAACAGATCTGTCCTGGAGGAAGTGCAGACAGAAAGCTCCTTGGAAGCAAAAATGGCCAGATTTCCTCCACCTACTTTGGTCCTGTTATCAGAAGGGACCATTCTCTGGAGAAGGATGTCATGCTTGGTAAGGTGGAGGGTTGATGAACGAGGGAAAGGCCCTGAATGAGATGGATTGACACAGTGGCTGCAGCGATGAGCTCAAGTATAGCAGGGGTCACCAAGCTGGTGCGGGACCTGGCAATGTTTTGTTCTGCTGTGTATAAAGTCTCTGTGAGTCAAAGATGACTGGATGGAACCTAATAACAACAACAATATTTGATTATTTTCCACCTGAGTTTGGAGACCATCGGAAGAATGAATTTGACACATTGGACACTAATTACCAAAGATCAGAGGTATTGTGAGATGACATCAATGATATCATATAAGAAGAAACAAAAGCTCATTAAAAAGTCAGGGAAGACAGAAAAGACCAAAATGGATGTCAGAAGAGCCACTGAAACTTGCTATTGAGGTAGATTTGCTAAAATGAATGAAAGAAATGATGAAGTAAAAGATCAGAATAGACAATTTCAAAGGGGGGCTTGAGAAGACAAAGTAAATATTATAATGAAATGTGCAAAGACCTACAGTTAGAAAGCCAAAAGGAGAGGATGTGCCCAGCATTGCTCAAGCTGAGAAAACTGAAGGAGAAATTTAACCCTCAAGTTGCAATACTTAAGACCACTTTGGGCAAAATATTGAACAACACAAGAAGCATCAGAAGAAGATGGAAGGAATGCATAGTCACTACAAAAAAGATTTGGTTGATTTTCAACCATTTCAGGAGGTAGCATATGCACAAAACTGATGATATTGAAGGAAGAGGTCCAAGGTTCACTGAAGGCATTGGAAAAAAGACATGGATGAAAAACAAAGCTCCAAGAATTGACAAAATATCAATACATATGTTTCAACAAATGGATGCAATTCTAGAACTCACTCACCTATGCCAGGAAATTTGGAAGACAGCTACATGTCAAGCTCACTGGAAGAGATCCATATTTGTGCCTAATCCAAAGAAAGGTGATAAAGTAGAGTGGGAAAATTGTTGAAAGATATCATTAATATGACACACAGGTAGCTTTTTGCTGAAGATAATTCAAAAGTGGTTGCAGCAGTAAATGAACAGGCAATTGTCAAAAATTCAACCCAGATTCAGACGAACACAATGGAATGAGCATTGCTGGTGTATGGATCTTGACTGAAAGCAGAGAACACAAGAAAGATATTTACCTGTGATTTATGACTATGCAAAGACATTTGACTGTGTGAATCATAACAAATTATGGATAACATAGGCAGAATAGGAATTCTAGAACCCTTATCTGTACTCATGTGGAACCTGTACATAGACTATGAAGCAGTCATTTGAACTGAGCAAGGGGATACTGTTTGTTTTAAATTATGTAAAAGAGTGTGTCAATGTTGTATCCTTTCACCATATTTATTCAATCTGTATGCTGAGCAAATAATTTTAGAACCTGGACTATATGGAGAAGAACATGGTATCAGGACTGGAGGTGGATTCATTAACAATCAAAGATATGAAAATGACCCAATTATGATGCTGAAAATGAAGAAGACTTCAAGCATCAAGTACTACAGTCTTTAATATGGATTACACCTCAACATAAAAAAAGCAGAAATCCTCACAATTGGACTAGTAAACAACATCATGATAAACAGAAAAATAATGAAGTTGTCAAGGATTTCATTTTACTTGACTCCACAATCAATACCCATGGAAGTAGCAGTCAAGAAACCAAATGATATATTTGATTGAACAAATCTGTAGTAAAACACTTCTTGAAAATCTTGAAAAGCCAAGATATCACTTTGTGGGGTAATATGTGATTGTCCCAAGCCATGGCATTTTCACTTCATATGCATATGAAATTGGGACAAAGAATAAGAAAGACCAAAGAAAAATTGATGAACTTGAATTATAGCATTGATGCAGAATATTGAAATCATCATGGACTGCCAGAAGAGCAAACAAATCTGTCTTGGATGAAGTACAGCTGGAATGTTTCTTCAAAGCAAGGATGGCTGAGACTTTGCCTCTTGTATACTTTGGTCATCTTGTCTGGAGGGGCAAGTCCTTGGAAAAGGATGTTATGCTTGGTAAAGTGGATAGTCACTGAAAAAGAGGAAGGCCGGTGATGAGTTGGATTGGCACAGTGGCTGCAATGATGGGCTCAAGCATAGCAATGATTGTGAGGATGGCACAAGAAAAGGCAATGTTTCCTTCTGTTGTACATAGGGATGCTGTGAGTTGGAACTGACTCAACATCACTGAACAACATAAAATCATTTAGAGTTTCTATTATATATCCTTCTAGAAGTTTTATAGTTTTAGTTCTTTCATTTAGGTCTATAAGTATTCACATAATTTTTCCAGGTATTGTTATGCTTATTCCTTTCTGGTATATAAATCTGGCCTTAAATGGCTTCTTTACAAGCCTGTGCTGCTCAGTGTATAGCTGAATACTATATGGAACTACGGGACAATCTCCAGAGCATTCTATGCATCTCCCTTGCCTCTGGAACTCTATTCTATTGATTGGCCACCTCAAATTCTCAACAAGTTTCCCTCAACTCATGGAAACCTTTAAGCTCTGTTTGGCTCCCGTTTCCCTGGGCTGTGGCCTGCAAACATTCTCCAGGTAGTAAACTGTGGTAATCTTTTCTTTTTGGTTTTCCTCCAATATACCATCTTCCAAAACAACAAACATATTAAATGACAGTATTGATACACAGGGAGCTCTATAGTATAGTGCTTAAGGCATTTGACTGCTAACCAGAAGGCTGGTGGATCAAACCCACCAGTCACTCCTTGGAAGGAAGGTTGGGCAATCTACTTCCATAGTGATACTGCCTCAGAAACCCAAGGAGGGGTCACTATGAGTCAGGTCCAACTCAAAGGCACAGAACAACAACAACAACACTGATAGACAACTCTCTTTCAAACCAACATCCCAAATCACTAGGACAGAAACAATCAAATGTGTTGATCCTATCTATGAATTTTACCCAGGTGAACACATTCACTTTCTTGTGTATTACTGCTTGCTTTTAAATTTTTAAGACAGATTCTTTCCCCTTATAGTTTTTTGTGTGTGTGTGTGTGTGTGTGTGTGTGTGTGCCTTGGAAGCAAATTTACAAAGCAAATTTGTTTTACATTCAATAGTTCATGCACATTTGATTTCACACCCTGATTACTATGGTAATCTTGGTGTACATCTTATTTTTTTTCCTTCTTCCTAGGATGATAGTTCTGTTTCATTTACTGTTCAATCTCTTTTTTCCAATATTCTAGCCAATATTTTTAGTTGTTTAAGATGGAAAGATAAATTGGATGGCTGAAAGTAGTATATTCCCAAGTGTAGTTCTTACATAAAAATTTCAGGAATTAGGGTCCAACAAATATAAATGTAAGAAAATAAAATGCTAAATTGCAACTTATTATAACAAAAATGAAAACTTGAAAGAAGAGAGAAATATTCAAAGAAAGTTTTATAGTCTCTTTAATACTATACACATTCTTTATAGAACTTTAAGGCTAATGACAACTTGGATAGTAGACAGAACACTAAAGGTTCTCAGCAAAGCACAATGGGAAGCACAAGGATGTCAATGCAAAGGAGTGGAATGAGAGATAAGAAAAAATTAGCCACAGCAAGGTGAGAGAAAGTGAAATCTTGAAGCATGGTTGTGTGACATTGACAGAGGAGAGAGACTGTTGGTTTTTTTCCCAGTATCTTAACCCTATTTATCTGGCAGTGATAGGGAAGTGGTGATGAAGACATTGATTCAAAATAAAGGAGATGAACTAGGGCATGGTTACTGAAATTCAACCTTATTTCTTAGCATGTGGCTAAGAAACTGAAAAGAAAGGGCTCAAACTGAGACAGCTAAAAATATGAAATAAGGGGATCTGGGGACTGATAAGATACAGTGCATGAAAAGACTAACTGAATTAATGGTGTCATAAGCACACTGTGGAGAAGGCACTACATTCTGA
This sequence comes from Orycteropus afer afer, assembly GCF_000298275.1. NCBI lineage: Eukaryota > Metazoa > Chordata > Mammalia > Tubulidentata > Orycteropodidae > Orycteropus > Orycteropus afer. The sequence goes on from NW_006921931.1 coordinate 3,059,708, forward strand.
ATATGACTTCTTAGCATTAAGTTGAGAGTTTACCAAAATAGCTATTTTAGAGTAAAATAGGAAAAAATAGAATGAATTCAATCATAATATTGCCATAAAATGTCATTTCATCAGGAGAAAGATATGGTGTTTGGTCAGTAGCCCCCACCTTAATTCCCTCTAGCATTTGAGTGCCTGAAAAACTAGGCACAGCAGTTTGAAATAGGGATTCTGGTGCTCTGAACAGCTCACTGAGTCAGATTGCAGCAAACTCAGGGGAGAAGGATTAGAAATGAGAAAGGGGTGGGAAAAAAAAAAAAAACAAAAACAGGGGAATCTGCCCTGTGAAGCACCAACTGGCGGGCGAGAAAGGCCATCAGAGACTCACTGGATTAAGGAAGAAGATGTACCACACGAGTATACCAGCACTCACCCTATGAATCTACCTTCACCATCTGCTTTTATCAGTAAACTTGAGTCTGCTGGGTGCGAGCAGGCACTTCCAGCACCATTGAAACCCAAGCAGAGACTATTAACACCACAAATGAGTGGACCCTGGGAGAAAGGGGTTGGGACAGCTTTTTGGCACAGAAGGGCTGGTGCTTGACTTTGTCAATAATCTTGGGTCCGCTGGGTGTGAGCAGGCATTTTCCCTCCCTCCCTCCAGCACTGCTGAAACCCAACCAGAGAGATCATTGGTGCCACAAGTCTGCAGGCCCTGGGAGGAACTCCTGTGGCAGATCACAGTGTGGGCCAGTTTTCTTGGACCAGCTCTTTGGGATGGAGGGGCCTCGAGGGAGGGGTTTTTGTGTGTTTCTGAGCCTGGCAGAAAGTGGCAACCCCTAACAACTGGAGGCTTTGCTGAACTTGAGCTGCAGGCCTGTGAATAACACTACAACTTCATCATTAGCAACTCGCTCAAAGCTCTAGAAACCACCCCTAGAACATGGAGTTTCCCTTTTTTGTCTCTCCTGCTCACACCTTCCCCACCAATACCCTCACTCATCCAATAGAAAAAATCACATTCAACCATCATGATACTTCTCGATTCAAATTCTAAACCCTCTATATGACTAGCAGAGACCTATATCCACATTCCACACAGTGATTCCATCATCACAAAGAAAACTGCAGAGCAACCCAGCACATCTGAATTAATAACCAAAATAAAATAAAATACACCAGCTCCACCTTTTCAAAATATTAAATCATAAAACCAAGACAAAAGAAATAAATACATAACTGACACTTAATGATAACCTCAAAATGTCTAGGAAACAACAGCCAACCTCAAATCAAACAAAAAAACAGGACATGGCATTAGAAGAAAAACTACAAAGTTCTCATTAAACATGGAGGAAGAGGAGGCAACAGAATTATCTGAGAAGGAATTTAGAAGATATGTTTATAGAGTTTTTACAAGAGCCTAAGGAAACCCCAAACATAAGCAAGAAGAACACAGACAGTTCCCTGGAAGAACTCAGGAAAATCATTCAAGAACAAAATAGCAAGATTAATGTACAATCAGAACTCATACAAAAACAGCAGTTAGAAATCCAGAAGATGAATACCAAAATTACAGAATTACACAATACAGTAGAAACACAAAAGAGTAGGATAGAAATAACTGAAGAACACATTTCCCAACTAGAAGACAAATTCCTGAACACCAGCTTGTATGAAGAAAAGTCAGAACAAAGATTTAAGAGAAATGAAGAGAACCTAAGAGTTATATGTGACGACATTGAAAGAAACAATATACACCTCATTGGAATTCCAGAACAAGAAGAGGTGGGGAAAAAAAAAAAAAAAGCACTGAAAAAATTGTGGAAGACCTACTAACAGTAAACTTCCCCAATATTATGAAGGAAGAAAAGATATTTGTCCAAGAAGTGCATAGAACCCCATACAAGATAGATCCTAAGAGAAAAACACCGAGGCATATTATAATTAAACTCTCCAAAACCAAAGACAAAGAAAAATTTTGTGAGCTGCCTGGGACAAAAGAAATAGTGGTTATAGTAATCAAACAGTTAGGCTGAGCTCCAATTACTCAGCAGAAACCACACAGGCAAGAAGGCAATGGGACGGCATATATAAAATACTGAAGGAAAATAACTTCCAACCAAGAATCCTGTATCCAGCCAAATTATCCATCAAATATAAGAGCGAAATCAAGGCATGCCCAGGCAAACAGAAATTAAAGGAATTTGTGAATAACAAACCAACCCTACAAGAAATGCTTAAGGAAGTCCTTCCAATAGATAATCCACAACAGAGATCAACAAAATCAGGATACATGGCATCAACATTAAAACCAAATCAGAAATAGAAACTCAAAATAAGACCATAAAACATTGTACATTAAAAATTAAAGAAGACAATCTGCACATGACAACAGCAACTAACCTATTAGAGGGAATAAAACTTCTAGGTACAATCTTCCAAATGGAGAGGAATACAGGACAAATGTCTTCAGAGAATGCATGGTTCTAAAGATGTAGAGACAAGAATTCACTCCAAGGTAACCATGGAGAAAAGTAACAATCCCCTTAAGCAAAGCCAGAAGGAAGGAAAACATATGGGTTTAATAAGCACAAAACCAACAATAAAGAGGAAAAGAGAGGAAGCATTAAGCAACAAATCAAACTCAGCACAGAAAAGTATATGCACCAAGGGAGCACCAACAACAGGACACACACACACACAAAACAGTAGAATGACAGCAATCAGTTCATATCTAGCACTAATTACACTCAATGTGAATGGACTAAATGCACCAATCAAGAGAAAGATAATGGCAAGGATAAGCAAAGAAGACCCATTGATATGCTGCCTACAAGAGACTCACCTTAGCCACAACGATAAAAACAAATTAAGAGTTAAGGGATGGGAAAAAATATTCCAAGCCAATGGTAGTCAAAAAAGAGCAGGAGTGGCAATATAAATTTCTGATAAAATAGACATTAAGGTGAAAAACATCATAAGAGACAAGAAAGGACATTATATGATGCTGAAAGGGTCAATTGACAAAGCAGACTTTACAATAATAAATATTTATGCACCCAATGAAAGTGCTCCAAAATAAGTGAAGCAAATATTAACTGAATTAAAAGGGACAATACACAACTCTACAATAGTGGTAGGAGACTTTAACACACCACTTTCAAAGAAGGACAGGTCAACTGGAAGAAAAAAAAAACTCAACAGAGATACAGAAGAGCTCAACAATACAATCAACCAATTCGACCTCATAGACATATACAGAACATTTCACCCAACAAAAGTACAATTCACATTCTTCTCCAGTGCACATGGATCCTTCTCCAGAACAGACCATATGTTAGGACATAAAACAAGCCTCAATAAATTCAAAAGCATTGAAATACTACAAAGCATCTCATAACACAATGGTATAAAATTAGAAATTATTAATAGGAAGATCAAGGAAAAACATCAAACATGGAAGCTGAACAATTCACTGCTCAAAAACTACTGGATAACAGGAAAAATAAAAACTGAAATAAAAAAGTTCCTAGAAACAATGAGAATGAAGACAAATCTTACCAAAACCTACGGGACACAGCGAAAGCAGTACTCAGAGGACAGTTTATAGCAATAAATGCATACATCAAAAAAGAAGAAAGAAACAAAATCAACACTCTGACTCATCAACTCCAACTAGAAAAAGAGAAACAAAGGAAT
>NW_006921931.1:3063903-3071382 GCF_000298275.1 Orycteropus afer afer
AGAAGTTGGAATACTCCAAAACTGATTTCATGAAGCAAGCATAACACTAATACCCAAACCAGGGAAAGACACCACTAGAAAGGAAAACTACAGACCAATTCCCTCATGAACATAGATGCAAAAATCATTAACAAAATCCTAGCCAACAGAATCCAGCAACATATAGAAAACTAATACACTCTGACCAAGTGGGATTCATACCAGGTTTACAAGGGTGGTTCAACATCAGAAAAGTAATCAATGTAATCCACCACATAAACAAAACAAAACAAAACAAAACAACCACATGATTTTATTAATCGATGCAGAAAAGGCATTTGATAGACTCCAACGCCCATTCCTGTTCAGAACTCTCAGCAAAATAGGGATAGAAGGGAAATTCCTCAGCACAATGAAAGACATATATGCAAAGCCAATGGCCAACATCATTATTAATGGAGAAAGACTCAAGGAAGGCATTCCCCTTATGAACGGGAACCAGACAGGGATGCCCTTTATTACCACTTCTATTTAACATTGTGCTGGAACTCCTGGCCAGGGCAATAAGGCAAGAAGAAATAAAAGGCACACAGATTGGCAAAGAGGAAGTAAAACTATCTCTATTTGCAGACGATATGCCTGTGCATAGAAAACCCAAGAGACTCAATAAAAACTACTGGAACTAATAGAGAGTTTCACCAAAGTGGCAGGATACAAGGTCAACATACAAAAATCAGTTGGATTCCTCTATACCAACAAAGAGACCTCTGATGAAGAAAGAAGGGAAACAATACCATTTACAATAGCTACTAAAAAAATAAAATATCTAGAAATAAACCTTATCAGAGACACAAAAGACCTATACAAGGAAAACTACAAAACACTGCTATAAGAGACAACAAGGGTACTACATAAATGGAAGAATCTACCTTGTTCAAGGATAGGTAGACTGAATATTGTGAAAATGTCAATAGTACCTAAGCAATCTACACATTTAACGCAATCCCGATCGGCATTCCAACAAAATTTTTTAAGGACATGGAAAAAACAATTACTTACTTCATATGGAAAGGAAAGAGACCTTGGATAAGCAGAACACTTCCGAGGAAGAAGAACAAAGTAGGAAGTCTCACATACCTGGATTTTAAGAACTACTATACAGTCACAGTAGCATTGTATTGGTACAATGATAGATAGATAGACCAATGGAACAGAATCGAAAGTTCAGATATAGACCCCATCCATCTATGAAGAGCTAATCTTAGACAAAGGTCCAAAAACCATTAAATGGGGAAGAGACAGCTTCTTTAACAAATGGTGCTGGCAAAACTGGATATCCACTTGTAGAAAAATGAAACAAGACCCATACCTCACCCCATACACAAAAACAAACTCAAGCTAGATCAAAGACTTAAATGTAAAACCCAAAACTGTAAAATTAATCAAAGATAAAATAGGGAAAATCTGAGGGCTCTGACTTACGGCATAAATAGACTCTCAAGCATAATGCAGAATGCACAGGAGGTAGAAGAGAAGCTAGGTGACTGGGACCTTTTAAAAATTAAATTCTTATGTGCATTGAAAGACTTTGTCAAAGGCTAAAAAGAGAACATACAGATTGGGAGAAAATATTTTCCCATGACGTATCTGATAAAGGACTTATCTCCAAAATCTGTAGAAAATTTCAACACCAAAAAGACAAATAACCCAATTCACAAATGGACAAAAGATTTGAAGAGACAGTTCACCAAAGATGATATATTGGTGGCCAACAAATACATGAGAAACTGCTTGCGATCGTTAGACATCAGAGAGATACAAATCAAAACAATGATGAGATATCATCTCACCCCAGCAATAATCATAAAGTTCAACAGGTCAGAAAATAACAAGTGCTGGCAAGGTTGTGGAGAGATTGGAACTCTTGTCCACTGCTGGTGGAATTGTAAAATGGTACAATCATTGTGGCATACGTATGGTGTTTCCTTGAAAAACTGAAAATAGAAGTACCATTTGACCCAGAAATTCCATTACTAGAAATATATCCTAAAGAGGTAAGAGACCACACATGAACAGATATATGTACACCAATGTTCATTGCAGCACAATTCACTATGGTACAAAGATGGAAACAACCTAAATGCTCATCAATGGATGAGTGGATAACCAAATTATGGTACATACACATAATGGAATACTATGCTACATTAAAGAACAATGAGGGATACACGAAACATCTCACAACGTGGATGGACCTGGAGGATATTATGCTGAGTGAAATAATTGGGGAAGGACAAGTACTGTATGAGCCCATTACTGTAAAAAGACAAAGAAGGGTTAGCTTGCCAAAGGGGACTCACATTGTAGGTTACCGGGTTGGGGAGGGAAGGGGAGGTATTAATTTCAGGCTAGTTGGGCCCCACATGCTGATGTGGGTAAGAGGAGGGATATATGGAAAGAGTCTGAGACCACCATGATAAGATTAGGGAAAGGGAGGACACTGAATTGTGCACATAGGAGTTAGATGACAGATGCTAATACCAACCAGTGTGCCCACAATACTGCATTACCATTAACACCAAACATCAGGCTACAGATAAACACAAAAACACCAGAGAAGGCCAGATGGGGGTCAGTGAACAGGAGTACACTCTAGACCAAGGATAGATTTAGTGCAGGCTAATCTTGCACAGATACCCATGACACAAAATACCTGCGATCCTTACAGAAACAATAGAAGACAGACACAGAGCAATCCCTCACAGACACCCAGACACTATGGGAAAGAGATCCAATAGATCTACCGTCTCAGGACCATAGTACTGAGGGACACCAGACTCAATTGGCACAACAAAATACATAAAAGCCTTGTTCCTCATCCTACATTGGTGAGTAGCGACTGGGGTCTTAAAAGCTTTCAAGCAGCCATCTAAGATGCACCTAATGGTCTCCTAGCATTGGAAGCGAAGAAGAGAGCAAAAAACAAACAACCACCACCACCAGCAACAACAAAAAAGGCATTTGGAAGCAATCAGTCCTAGAACATGATGGCCCTCAAGACCAGAAAAACTAGATGGTACCCAGCTACCAATGCCAACCACTCAGGAAAGGATCAAATCTGGAGATCCTGGATAGAGTGTGAGGAAATTCATGGAACAAAACCCAAAAACTCAATAATGACCAGAATTATTGGTCGGACGGAGTCTGGCGAGACCCCCAATACTATGGCCCTGGAATGCATTCTGCAACTGGAATAAAACTCACTCACTCCCAGGGGCTGGCTCTCAGCCCAATAGGTAACAAGATGTACATACAGACCACTCAACCCAGGAGGATGCACCAACATAGTCTTTGGGAATTCATCTCTTGGAGCAATAGACCACAGGGCACCAGAGGGGCAACATTCTTACAGAGGTAATACAGAACAGACAGGAGTGCATAATTATGAAAGGCAAGGGAGAGGGTTACTGGGCAGGGAGGGGAGGAGACTGGGTTAGGGTTGGGCATGGTAAATGGGGAGTGAACTAAATATTCACATAACGTTGAATGTAAAACAAACTCTTAAAATAAAAAAAGAAAATGTCATTTCATTAGTATCTTTACACTTTTTTCTTTAAGAATCTTTTAAAATGCATCTCTATAATCATGAAGGAACAACTCTGAAACTGAATTAATGATTCCATTTTCCTATTGACCAGTTTTTCTGTTTGTAAGAAACAGTTGAGAAAGGTTTCTAGTGTCTACAACAAAAAAATTATTAAATGTTTATCCAGTCTATCAAGGAAGACGGACTGTGAACACAGGAGCCCTGAAGCAGTGGTTACAGTGCTTGGCTGTTAATCAAAAGTTCTGCAGCTTGAACCCACCAGCCACTCCATAGGAGAAAGACATGGCAACCTGCTTCAGCAAAGATTACAGTCTTCAAAACCCCAATGTGATAGTTCTACTCTATCCTAATGGGTCTCTGTCAGAATCGACTAAAAGGCAATGGGTTTAGTTATGGGGTTTAAGCTAAGGCTAGACTTTTTCTGCTAAGCAAAAATCCTGCTCAGGGCTAACAAAGAGTCACACTGCAACTAAAATGAATGTTCGATCTCAGATGGTAGCACCACAGGCTGGCATAATGGGATGGTGTACTTCTCAATGAACATTTAAGTTAATGGATATAAGACTCATATTTGTTTTCCATGCCACAAGCAAGGAGAAAGGGCAGAGAGGAAGTGGGTTGAAATGGTTCTGCAGTTAAGGCTATTCACATGCCAGAAACATTGCTCTTCTTGGAGAAAGGTTTGATGTCTGAGTGCTGAGCTGCAAATCTACGGCTGCCCTTACATCCCTTTCATGTATAATGATACTTTTGTCCATTTTCACTTCAGCTCTGAATTTTCCTTTCCTTGACGTCTTATTAATTCATCCTTCTGGGGAGTCTTTCAGAGAAGAAAACTCACCCTGAGGAAAAAAATCAAGCCAAGCCTAATTGACTAAACTTTCCTATGGCTCAATGCTGAGAAGAACCTTTCAAGTCTTTGCCAATTGGCAGAAATTTTAATGACAGTCTTCCAGGATCAAAGCAAGTCCTTTAATTTCTTTTAACTGTGAATTTAGTGGTGACTATTGACATGTAAAATATTCTCCATGGAAGAAACAGAAATCTGAGAGTAGTTGAATATTAACAAGTATCCTGTGTGGGGGACAATTCAGTATACTCCCATTAATCCAGACATGGAGAACCAAAGCAACAGAGCCAAAGAAAAAGGACATGTAATTGTTGCTTGGCTATGAAATCCTGGGGAATAAACCCTTCCAAGTCTCTCAGTTTGTATGGCAATATAATCACACAGAATGGTTTGCAGTCATTTATTGTAATGCCAATAATTAACAGTAAGTTAGGAACTACTGTGGAGATGAAATGAACCCACCATAAGTGTCTGCTTCTAAAAGTTACCATTCTCTCTTTTGATTTCAAGAGAGATGATTTTGAAGTAGAGTAAAGAGCAAGGGAGTAGGAGGCAAGGGATCCAATGTCTAGCTGCTACTTTTCTAGCCAGGGTATAGTGACTTTGGTCACATCACTTATTTCCTCTGGGTCTCAGGTCCTTGATCTGTAAAATGCAGTAGCTTCTAGCTCTAAATGATAAAAGCCTTATTTTTTCTTGTAAGATCTAAAGCTTCTTTAACAGTAAGAAGTGAAGTGAAAACTTATATTGCTACATGACAGGATTTATCAAATTTTAGTGTATGTAAGAATGTGTAAAAGATACTCTTTGAATCTCCAACCTAAGAGATATTGATTAGGCAAATTTATAGCAAGCTTCATGATCAATTTTTAAAACCAGTAACTAAGATGAGCCCTTGGTATTGAAAGGGTATATTTGCAACAAGTGCATTAAATCAAATGCCTATTTCTCCCATATTTAGTGTAGCTACATACATCTTTTCCTGTTGTTCTTGTTGTTAGGTGCTGTCAAGTCATGTCTGACTCTTAGCGACCCTATGCACAGCAGAAGGAAACACCTCCCGGTCCCATGCCAGCTCCTTAATCCTTGCTGTACTTGAGCCCATCACTGCGGCCACAGTGTCAATCGATCTCATCGAGGGCCTCACCCTCTTTCATTGACATCTTTCTCCAGGGAATGGTCCCTTCTGACAATATGACCAAAGTAGGTGAGACAAAGTCTGGCCATTCTCGCTTCCAGGGAGCATTCCAGCTGCACTTCCTCCAGGACAGATGTTAGTTCTTGTAGCAGTCCACAGTGCTTTCAGCATTCTTCACCAGCACTCCAACTCAAAAGCATCAATTCTTCTTCAGTCTTCCTTTTTCATTGTCCAGCTTTCACATGCATACAAGGCAATTGAAAATATCATAGCTTGTGTCAGGTGCACCTTAGTCCTCAAGGAGACATCTTTGCTCCTCATCACTTGCAAGAGGTCCCTTGCAGGCAACTTGCCCAGTGCTATACGTCATTTAATGTCCTGACTGCTGCTTCCATTGGCGTTGATTGTAGAACAAGTAATGTGAAGTCTTTGACAACTTCAATCTTTTCTCCTTTGATTCTGCTTATAGGTCCAGTTGTGAGGATTTTTGTTTTCTTTATATTGAGAAGTAATCCATACTGCCCACTGTATTCTTCAATCTTCATCAGTAAGTGTGTCAAGTCACCCACACTTTCAGCGAGCAAAGTTGTGTCATCACCATATCACAGGTTGTTAATGATTCTTCCTCCGAACTTGATACCACATTCTTCTTCATATAGTCTAGCTTCTCAGATTATTTGCTGGGCACACAGATTGAATAAGTATGGGGAAAGAATATGACCCTGACACACTCTCCTTTTGATTTTAAACCATGTAGTGTCCCTTTGTTCTGTTCGAACAACAGCCTCCTGGTCACTATACAGATTCCACATGAACACAATCAAGTGTCCTGGAATTCCCATTCTTCTCAATGTTATCCATAATTTGTCATGATCCACAAAATCAAATGCCTTTGCATAGTCAATAAAACACAAGTAAACATCTTCTGGCATTCTTTGCTTTGAACCAAGACCCATCTGACAGCAGCTCTGATATCCCTTGTTCCATGTCCTCTTCAGAATCCAGCTTTCACCTCTGGAAGTTCTCTGTCAATATACTGCTTCCACCATTTTTTAATTATCTTCAGTAAGATCTTACTTGCGTGAGGTATTAATGATATTGTTCAATAATTTCCACATTCTGTGGGATTACCTTTCCTTGAAATGGGTACAAATATGTATCTCTTCCACTCGGTTGCTGGGTAGCTGTTTTCCAAATCTCTTGACATAACAAAATGAGTGCCTCCAGTGGAGCATCTGTTTGTTGAATCATCTCAATGGCTATTCCATCAATTCCTGGAGCCTTGTTCTTCACCAATTCCTTCAGTGCAGCTTCGACTATTTCCTTCATTACCAGTGGTTCTTCAACATATGGAACCTCCTGAAATGGATGAAAATCTACCAGTTCTTTTTGGTACAGTGACTGTGTATTCTTTTCATCTTCTTTTGATGTTTCCTGCATCATTCAACATTTTGCCCACAGAATCTTTCAATATTGCAACTAAAGGCTTAAATTTTTTCCTCAGTTTTTTCAACTTGAGAAATGCAGAGCGTTTTTGTCCCTTTTGGTTTTCTAACTCCAAGTTTTCGCACATTTTATTATAGTAATTGGCTTTGTCTGCTTGAGATGTTCTTTGAAATCAGTTTAGCTTTTTTATCTTGTAATTTCTTCCATTTTCTTTAGCTCCTCTCCACTCAAGGGCAAGTTTCAAAGTTTCTTCTGTCATCCATTTTGGTCGTTTCTTCTTTTCTTGTCTTTTTAGTGATATTTTGCTTTCTTCATGGATAATGTCTTTGATGTCATCTCACAATTCTGGTTTTTGGTCATTGGAGTTCAATGCATCAAATCTATTCTTTAGATGGTCTCTAAATTCAGGAGGGATGTATTCAAGATCATATTTTGGCTCTCGTGGACTTGTTTTAACTG
>NW_006921931.1:3071679-3085885 GCF_000298275.1 Orycteropus afer afer
TTCCAGCATTATTTCTGTCACCAAGGCCAAATTTTCCAACTGCCGGTGATTCTTCTTTGTTTCCAACTTTTGCATTCCAGTCACCAGTGATAATTAACACATCCTGATTGCATGTTTGGTCAATTTCAGACTGCAGAAGCTAATAAAAATCTTCAATTTCCTCATCTTTGGCTTTGGTGTTTGGTATGTAAATTTGAATAATAGTAGTAGTAACTGGTCTTCCTTGTAGGGGTATAGATATTACCCTGTCACTGACAGCATTGTACTTTAGTACAGATTTTGAAATATCCTTTGTGATGATTAATGCCACATCATTTCTCTTCAAATTGTCATTCCCAGCATAGTAGACCATATGGTTGCCTGATTCAAAATGTCCAAAGCCAGTCCATTTCAGCTCACTAATGTCTAGGATATCAATATATGCATTCCATTTCATTTTTGATAATTTCCAATTTTCCTAGATTCATACTTCTTACATTCCATGTTCCAATTATCAATTGATGTTTGCAGCTGTTTCTCCTCAATTTGAGTTGTGCCACATCAACAAATAGAGGTCTTGAAATGTTTACCTCATCCATATCAGCAAGGCTGGTTCTACTCTGATGATGCAGCTCTTTCCCAGTCCCATTTTGAGAGACTTTGACCTAAGTGGCTTATTTTTCTGCACTGTATTAGACAATGTTACTGGACTATTCATAAATTTGCACAGTAATGTATCAGACAGTGTTTCCCTACTACTCATAAGGTTTTTCCTAGCCAATTCTTTGAGAAGTGGATGGCCTCCTCCTTCTTCCTAGTCTGTCTCAGTCTGTAAGCTGTTGAAACCTGTGCACCATGTGCAACACCACTGGGTTTGAGACATTGGTGGCACAGCCTCAAGCCTCACAGCAACATGCCACCACAGTAGGACAAACTGATGGACAAGTTTGTCTTCTTTTGCTGTTCAAAACCTCTCTACCCTCCCCATGCTCCCCACCTTCACTTTACATGGATCCCTACCTTTTTCCTGCCACTTGGGGGTGTAGCCTGAGTCCCTGTCCTTACCTGGATCCCTGGCATTGCCTCCTCGCTCTGTCCTGTTCCCCTGCACCCTGGCTTTTTCTCTGCTTTCCCCGGCTCTCCCGCCACTTGGGTTGGGCATGGCTTGGGTTCCTGGCCTTACCTGGATCCCTACCTCTGCTTCCTCTCTCTATCCTGGTCTCCTCCTGGCTTTTCTCTGCTTCCCTGGCTTTTCCTATTAACTTGAAATTGCAGCTAAATTTCCAAAACTGAAACAATAGGTGCCATATCAAAAGAGACTAAGAAATATGCTGTATATCTGTCACACTTTCCAGGGGGTGAGAAAACCCTAGAAGCATCAGTATCCTTTTTTCCTCTTGCAAGCCTATATACTCAGAGGGAAGACTGGGCAATGTACTTCTGTAGAGATACCACCTAGGAAATCCAAGGAGGGATCGCTATGAGTTGGATTCAACTCCATGGCAGTGAATAAGTAGAACACTAGGAATGTGGGAATCCCTGGAAAAGTGTATAGCCAGACTTCGGGAAAGGAGAGGTGAATGAAGAGAGGGATCTTCAAGATTAATCAAGCTGTTAGTTTGCTACCACTGCCATACCAAATTACCTCAATCTTAGTGACTTAAAATAACAAAATTTTATCATTTTATACTTAGGTGTTTCCGAAGTCCGAAAATACTTTATTTTACCTTTGGGCTAAAATAAGGTATATGGGTGGGGCTTTTGCACTTTCGAGAGGCTCTAGGGAAGACTTTGTTTCCTAGCCTTTTGTAACTTCTAGGGGCTTCCCACCTTCCATGACTCACGGCCCCCTTCCTCTATTTTTAAATGCAGGAATGGTATGTTGAGTCCTCACAGCACTCTGATTTTGATTCTTCTGCCTCTCTTCTACTTTTAAGGAGCCTTGTGATTACCTTGGGTGCACTGAGACAATCCAGGAGGCCAGTTGGTTAGCAAACTTAATTGCATCTGCAACTTTCATTCCTTTACAATAAGACATTCAGGGAAAAGTTGGGGGAGTAAAATATGTATCATTTCCTCTCCTCACTTGGAATTTTTGAGACCTTGGCTGGAGTAGTGATAGAGGAAGTGAAGAGATTTTAATTAAACTAGAAAATATAGTTTTGATCTAGACTGGACTGGATTTTTTGTTTTTGTTGTTTTGCCTCATAATTACCAAAGAATTATGAAACTCATTTAAGATACTGTTAAAGCATGATTCTCTTCCAAATGCAGAATGTAAACATTTTTTTTTGCAACTCGTTAATTAATGGGGGGAGCTCTGGTAGCGTAGTGCCTAAGGCACTTGACTGCTAATTAGAAGGCTGGCGGTTCAAACCCTCCGGCCACTCCTCGGAAGGAAGATGGGCCAATCTACTTCCATAGTGATACTGCCTCGGAAACCCAAGGAGGGGTCGCTATGAGTCGGATCCGACTCGACTGCACATAACAACAACAAATTAATGGGGAACCAGTAAGATGTTATAACTGCTTCATAGAACATTTTAAAAGGTAAGATATTTATAGGATAATAAGATCACTGGGTTAAATACAAAACTAAATAATGTTTAACAAGGCCATACATCTTTAGGATTATTAGTTTAATTAGGCAGAAATCCTTTACATCTCTAAACCAAAAATCAAACCAAACTCACTGCTGGGGAGTTGGTCCAGACTCATAGAAACCCCTCCTTGGGTTTCTGAGGTGGTATCTCTACAGAAGTAGATTGTCCCATCTTCCTTCCGAGGAATGGCTGGCGGGTTTGAACCACCAGCCTTCTTGTTAGCAGTCAAATGCCAAAGCTACGAGTAACTTAACTGTGTTGGGGAACTTTAATCAACAGTAAACAGTGAAAGGAATGAAGTTCATACTCTTAGATAGCCCTTGGGTGGCTTTTGGCTGTGTATGACATGGAAACGATATATTACATACCTTTTTGTCACATTTTAAACTATTGTATAATTTTTTCTGACAATGTTTTTAAGGATGAGAAAGGAAGATTGAGATCATGTTTGAAAGTAATGGTAAGGAAAAACAATTCAGTTTTTACTTTACTAAGTTCAATTGTGTGTGATTAGCAGAACTAAAGCAAAGATTTAAGATTGTGAAATGATGATAAAAACAAATCAGAGCTTTTGGTTGAATTTTATGACATGATAACAAATGTGCTCTTTTCTGAAACAAATATTGGAGATATTTACACAAAGTTTTTTCTTCATTGTTGACTGCCAGGATGACTTTGTTCCAGTTATCCTACACTCAGTGAAGTGTGCAACCTAATTTGAAGTCCTCCATAATCATTACTGTTTGTTCTCTGGTGAGAACTACTCCCTTTTATGAATAGCTCATGTAAATAAAATGTAAAAACTCCGGTTCTATACCATTATCTCTCTTAAAAATGCCCTGCCTAATGGATTTTGACTTCAGTTTTTAGCAACTTGTCATAGTTTAGATAAATGGTTTTCTTTTCCTTCCTAGAATCCAGATACCACTGATGTCAGTTTGAATCTTTTTAGAAATAGTAACTGCCTCAATTACTGACCTCAAGCTCATATTACCATAGACCTTCAAACATGAAAAATATTTAAATAAGACCAAAAAAAATATTTTCTGCCACTAAAACTTGTCTAGTATCTCTGTTGTTATGTGTTTGTGAACAAAATGGATTTAAATAAATTTCATAAACAATGAAACACACAATTCTAGTATACTTTCATATAACTTATCAACAAACACTGTTGCAAAATTATTTTACATTATTTTCCTTCAGGTTAAAATAGCATATTGCTTTAGTTGCTATTTTAACCTGAAGGAAAATAATGTAAAATAATTTTGCAACAGTGTTTGTTGATAAGTTATATGAAAGTATACTAGAATTGTGTGTTTCATTGTTTATGAAATTTATTTAAATCCATTTTGTTCACAAACACATAACAACAGAGATACTAGACAAGTTTTAGTGGCAGAAAATATTTTTTTTGGTCTTATTTAAATATTTTTAGTTGGGAGCTCTGGTAGCATAGTGGCTAAGACACTTGCCTGCTAACCAGACGGCTGGCGGTTCAAACCCACCAGCCACTCCTCGGGAGGAAGGTTGGGCAATCCTACTTCCGTAGTGATACTGCCTCGGAAACCCAAGGAGGGGTCGCTATGAGTTGGGGCCGACTCGACGGCACATAACAACAACAACATTGCTTTAGTTAACACCAACTCATGGTGATCCAGTGTATAGCTAAACACAACATTGCCTGGTCCTTTGGTTTTTCATGATCACTGGTATGCTCGAATCCATTGTAGATGCTACCGTGTACTTTGAATTCCTTCTAACATAAAGTCTCATTTTTCAGATGAGCCAGAAAATATTCTTTTGTACATTATACATGCATATTATAAATGGAATTTTCACTGGATAATTTTCAGAAGTAGATTGCCAGGTGTTTTCCAGCATGTAAGCTCTGATAACTCTGTTGTTAATATAGCTTGAAATATTGGTGGTCTAACTTCCAGCATTATAGCAACACAGAAACCACCACAGTATGATAAAGTGACAGTAGAGTAGGAGTGAAATAGCACACTGAGATCCAGTTGTTTACTTGAAGACCAACTTATTAAGAGCCTCTGGATCAAGCTGTGATTGCTGCTTTAATGTTAAAATGGATAGAAATCAAACCATTTTTTACTCCCATTTATGAATATCTTCTTCTGATGAAACAAATTATATGAAACAACGACATTGAAATTTATGCCTTGTTGAGTAATACTTGGAAAAACGGAATAATGAAATGATCTCTTTTTTGACCTACTGTTTAATCATCAATTTAATGTGAACCAGTGTGTCATTTAATTTAACACCATGGGAAACCTAGTTCATCATTGTAACTACGGTAAGAATTCCTATTAAATATTTACTTAGCAAAAAGCTGTTGGTTAATTGTAACCAGTGGTTAGAGTGTAGGTAAAAGGGAAAACATAGATACCTGTAGGAAACCTGCTGTGGCTAAAATCTGATGCTTATCTCACTTTGTATCCTGCTGAAGCAAAGTCAGATGTGGTCAGGATACAATGGCAGGGTGCAAACAGCTTTGTTCTTACCCAATTTCACAGGAAAATTATGTTCTATCTTTACAAAATAAATAATAATCCTTTTCTGACTAAAATATTAATGCTGAGACACAGATACCAGAAGAAAACAAGGCTTGAGCTCTCCAAAATGGAAGATGGTGAGCAAAGTTTCCCTCCTGTACTCCCAGACCTGCATTTCTATCTCTTGTTGAATCCACATCTCTTTTATTGTTTCCTAGTATTTTCATCCTTTTGCTTTTCTCTCCCTGGCATATTCAGCCCAGACCCTCAGGATTTGCCATCTCAATGTCATGCCTGTACCCTTAGCCTCCTTCTTCCCATTCAATACTAGTACCTAGAGAATCCCAATTATGTGTCAATCCAAATACCCATGTCTTTACTTATACGCTTATATTACTGAGCATTCAGATAAAGACCAACACAGACCTGTGCTAAGTGGTGTCTTATACATACCTAGTTTACAACTTGCAAAGCCAGAACCAAACATATTGCTAAAATTAGTCAATTTAGACTCAAAGTGACCCTATGGGACAGAGTAAAACTGCCATAAGGATTTCCAAGGCTGTAATCTTCACAGAAGCTGACTGCCACATCTTTCTCGTGCACAGCAGCTGGTGGGTTCCAATGCTGGCCTTTTGGATAACAGCCAAGCACTTAACTGCTACACCACCAGAGCTCCTAAAAACTAAAACTCACTGCCGTCAAGTCTGATCCGACTCATAGCGACCCTCCTTGGGTTTCTGAGGGAGTATTACTGTGGAAATAGATTGCCCAGTCTTCCTCCCAAGGAGTGGATGGTGGGTTTAAACTGCCATCCTTCTGGTTAGGGGTCAAATGCCTTAGGCGCTACACCACCAGAGATCCCACCAGGGTTCTGAGCTGACCTGAAATCTGCCTTATAATCTCTTAAAGGAAGCTCTCTATTAAACTTTTCAATAATCAGCTTAAAGCTTTACTGTTTATTTCAAACTTTGTCTTGAGATGAGATGATCTTGCTTCAATAAGGAAATAGAGGCCTCTTTGAAGGAATTTTGCTTATCTTTATAATTTTCACCTAATTAAAAAAAAAATGTATCCCCCCTCCCCTAGTCTAGCCTCTGTCTCATACTCCCTTTCTTCCGTAGTTGACTTGGAAGGAAGACTGGGCAATCTACTTCCATAGAGATACTGCCTCAGAAATCCAAGGAGAGGTCGCTATGAGTCAAAATGAACTGGACCGCAATGAGTTTGTTTTTTTTGGTTTTTCCGTAGTCGTGAAAAGGGTGTTTTGGTTTATGGCTCATTTCACCACTAGTATTCTCAGTTTTAAAACTTATAAATCATGGTCCATTTTGGCTGAAATCCTCAATTTCTTACTATCTCTTTTGGCTTTTTCTCCTTATCATAAAAACATAATTTCTGTTTCCCTATATTAACAAAATTGAACAAAAACCTCAAAACTTAAAATAAAAAAGGACCAAAGAAAAATTAAAACCAGTCTTGTTTCATGTTCAAACATAACTATTGTCTCATTTCTTCCCTTCGTTACTTCACTGAAGTTTTAAAAACCTAGTTTCCATTATCTCCATTTTCCTCTCTCACTTCTTATCTCTCTGTAATCTACTTTTTATGTCTACTGTTCTACTGAAAATTCTAGTCAATGCCATGAAAAGCATCAATCTTTATCTCATTTTTCTTCCTGAAGCATTTAATGAGTTAATCACTCCTACTCTTCCATTGAAACATTTTCTCCCTCAATTTTCATGGTCTGATTTTCTCTTGTTACTTCTTCCAACTCCTCTACTCTTTGGAAGTTCAAGTTGCATGTGTTTGTTACTTTGTCTGCCACTTAAATATTGACCTTTTCCTAGGATTTTTTCCTCAGCTCCATCTCTTTTCAATCTATACCTTTTCTTTGGTTGTCTCATCCATTTTTATGACTTTAACACCCTCTTTAGGAGTGATTGATAACCTGAAATTCAGAATTTTTTTAAGAAGTGATGGAATATTTACTTTTCAAAAAGCACTCCTTCACTATGAGTGTGCGTGTGTATGTGCATGCGTGTGTGTAATCTCCGTCAAACCTCCAGGGGGGAAAAGCCCTGATTTGTAGCATTTTTTATTGTTTCCATAGTATAAATATTCCCACCATGACCAATTTCAAGCTACTAACATGTAATTTAATGCAGAGTTGGGAAGATATATACAACTTCTGGCAATCATTATACAATATTTCCTCCATACAGAGATAATAGAATATGAATAATATTAATGAACAAAAATATCAATTCAACCTGGACAAATTTTCAACCACTTCAGAACATTTAAGTTATTTCTCTCTAGTATAGTAAGTTCATTTAAAAAGTAGATATTTTCCCTAAAAATGATGAGTTTTGAGCATTGTTGCCTTTTAGTATAATTTAAATGCAATTTTATATAATTCAATTTTTAATAATATGTGTGTTGAATGTCTGGCTTGAAAAATTCCTTTCAATTTAACAATTAGCTCTTACACACTAAATTCAAATTAGTTGTTCCAGCACACTACTGTGTATATGTTGCAATGAGATGCTCCATGTCATCTTTAAGAATCAGTGCTTTTCTTGAAAGGCTTATGGGAATCTTCAGTTTATGAATGAGTGTGCAAATTCAGAGTTACTCATCTATTCATATTTCATATTAAATCTATGTTTCCATATCCCAAATGTCAGGCACATTCACATATCCCAGAATTTCCCACAGGCACAAGCAGTTGGGATGTCTAAAAGTAAATGCTTATTTCTCCCAAAGCCTATTTTATGTTAGCAGAATTATGTTAATATCCACCCGTGTGCTCAAGCCGGAAACCTAAGCATTGCCATTACACCTTTCTTTCCTTTCTCTTGCACTCTAATTGCCTAGGAAGTAGTGTCAATTCTACTACTTCAATAGTATTTGACAATCTACCTGATTCTTATTGTGAGCTTTGACTGGCTTTCTTCCTGTTCTTTTCTACTGATTAAAAAAACAAAAACAAAAACAAAAAACCTCACTGCTGTTGAGTCAATTCAATTCATAGTAACCCCTCTTTGGGGTTCTGAGGCTGTATCTCCACAGAAGGAGGTTGCCCAGTTTTCCTTCCAACAAGTGGCTGGTGGATTTGAACCACCAGTCTGCTTGTTAGCAGTCAAATGCCTTAGGCACTATGCCACCAGAGCTCCCATATCATAGCAGATCCCTCCCCCACCTTGAAGTCTTTTCCAAAGGGAAAAAAAAAAAAAAAAAACCACTGGCCCACTGCATCCACTCAATTCCAACTCACTGCAACTTCTATTGGGTTACCAAAGCTATAAATCTTCAGGGAGGTAGATTGCCTCATCTTCCTCCTGTGGAGCAGCTGGTGGGTTTGAACCATGGACGTTCTAGTTAGCAGCCAAATGACATACACAGTACATCATAATCACCGGGAAAAAGAAAGCAAAAAAGCAAAAAAAAAAAAAACAAACTCACTGCTATCAAGTTGATTCTGACTCATAGCGGTCTCCATTAGGTTTCCTAGGTGGTAAATCTTTAAGTAAGTAGATTGCTCAGCTTCCCTCTGTGGAGTGGCCAGTGGGTTTGAACTGCCAAGTTTCTGGTTAGCAGTTAATTGCCTTAGGCACTACACCATTTCCAGTCGCTATATAATACTACTGCTAGCCCCATCAGATTCTCCTTTGTTTGGGGACCTGTTTCTGCTAATCCCTTTGTCTGGAATGTTCTTTTCCTCCTTCTTTGCATACTTTAGTTATTCTAAGGCTTACTAAATCAGAATGTTGACTCTGAAAATACTTCCTTAATATTCTCTCTTCCTTGGCTGCAATTCCCCACTTTACTTCATCCCGAACCTCTGAATGAACTGTATCTTTTCACTTCTAAAACATTGAACTTACTTGGATTTAGTTGTGATCATATGTTGACTTCTTAACTTCACATTATAATTACCTTAATGGAGGCCAGTTTTCTGTCTTACTTATTTATTTTTTCCGAGAAACTAGCACATGTCTGGAACATTGTGAGTACTCAAAAGTTATTTTGAAATGTGTTGAATTTTGAGGAGAAATATCTACTTTTAAAAATAACTTACTGTATTGAGGAGAGATAACATAAATGTTTTGAAATTGTTAAAAATTTGCCAAGGCTGAATTGTATAGCCTTTAGTTGAAAGGGACATTAAAGACCAATCTGAAGGAATTTAGCAAAGAATTGAAAATAAATGTAGCTATTTACATTTGGAAAGGAACCCCAGTTGCTCAGTATAATATTCAGCTACTAACCAAGATGTTGGTGGTTTGAATCCACTAGCCACTCCTCAGAAGGAAGGTTGGGCAATCCTACTTCCGTAGTGATACTGCCTCGGAAACCCAAGGAGGGGTCACTATGCGTCGGGGCCGACTGGACAGCACACAACAACAACAACAACAAGCCATTCCATGGTAAAAAGATGAGGCAACCTGCTTCCATAAAGAGTCATAGCCTTTGAAACCCCACAGGACAGTTCTACTTTATCCTACAGGGTCACTCTAAGTTAGAATCAACTCTGTGACAGTTGGTTTGGTTTTTGAGTTTATTTACACTTGAATAACTGTATTTAAGTATATGTAGTGCATAAGGCATTTGGTTATTAACCAAAAGTTTAGTGTTTTCAAAAGCTGATGAGGTACTCCATGGAAGAAAGATGAAACAATCTGCTTCTGTAAAGATTTACAGCCTTGGAAACCCAGTGGGGGCTGCTATGAGTTGGAATTGACTCAAGGGCAGTCAGTTTGGTTTTGGTTTATTGTGATGAAATATCAAAGAGAGATGAATTCCAATTAAGATGACAAGTTTTCATTGTCATAAGCAGAACAAAATGTGCATAGAGATTTCTGTTTAAATATTAACTTCACAGAAATGAATGAGCTATGATAGCACACCATTTCAACTGCAAAGATATTTATTCATAAGACTGCCATGTTAATCCAATTTAAAACTCCAGAGAAGAAAAGCCAGATAAATTAAAATTCCTCAAGAACTACAAAATTTTAATTGTGGTTTAATATTAAATATTTTAGAGATAGAAGAATGTACACAATACACTAACTACTTCATTGAATCATACGTTTTGAGATTTATTCATTCTTTTTTCTCAAATATTAAAAATTGTTGTTCACATACCAAATGCCAAGGACTACAGAAACAGCTACAATGTTTTAATTTTAATTTAACAGGATAAAATAGTTTCAAGCAGAAAGAATGAAAGGTGTGGTTATTTCACAGTTCAGTGTACTTTGATAATGATTATAATGGTTGTAATGATGACTATGACCATTATATATCAGATAAAAAACCACAACCCAAATTCACTGCTGTTGAGTTGGTTCTGACTCATAGCAACCTCTCCTTGGGTTTCTGAGGAAGTATCACTAGGGAAGTAGATTGCCCAACCTTCCTTTTGAGGAGTGGCTGGTGAGTTTGAACCACCAGCTTTTTGGTTAGCAGTCAAATGCCTTAGGCACTATGCCATCAGAGCTCCTATATATCACATAGTTTTCTATAAAGTTTCACCTAAATCACAATGAAAAGAAAGAAAGAAATCAAACAACATATGACATTGGGCAAATCTGATACAAAAGATCTCTTTAAAACATTTTTTAAAAATAATAAAGATGCCACTTTGAGGAGTAAAGTGTTACTAACTGAAACCATGGTTTTTTTTTTTTTTGTTTTTTTTTCCAATTGCCTTTCTTGCATGAGAATTAAGAAGGGCCAGACTTTGTGTCACCTACTTGGTCATGTTGTCAGAAGGGACTAGTCCTTGGAGAAGCATATTATGCTTGGTAAAGTGGAGGGTCAGCAAAAAAGTGGAAAACCCTCAATGATAAGGATTGATTCAGTGGCTGCAAAGATGGGCTCAAGCAAAGCAGCAATTGTGAGGATGGCTCGGGACTGGGCAATGTTCCGTTCTGTTGTACATAGGGTCACTATGAGTCAGAGCCAACTTGATGGCACCTTACAACAACATCACCATCATGATAATGATGATGATGTTAGCTATGCTTAGGTGATTTGCATACACTAGCTCATTGAATCCTCTCAACAATACTCTGTAAGGTTAATACTTTTTCATTTTTTTATAGATGATGAATCTAAGTTTTAGAGATAGATCACATAACTTACTTTTAATTAGTAAATTGTGGATTTAGGCTTCCAGAAAATCTATCTAACTTTGTTGTTTTAGGATCCATCAAGTTGGTTGTGACTCATAGCAACCTTATATATAACAGAAGGAAACATTGACTGATTCTGTGCCATCCTCACAATGTTTGCTATGTTTGAACCATTGTTGCAGTCGCTGTATCAATTTACCTTTTTTAAAGTCTTTCTCTTTTTCACTGACTCTACTTTATCAAGCATGATTTCCTTCTCTAGGGATTGGTCTCTCCTGATAACATGTCCAATGCAAGCGAGTCAATGTTTTGCCATGAATACTTCTAAAAAACTTGGCTGTACTTCCCCTATAACAGATCTGTTCATTCTTCTGGCAGTTCATGGTACATTCAATATTCTTCACTAAAACCATAGTATGGAGTCATCAGTTCTTCAGTCTTCCTTATTCATTGTCCAGCTTTACATGCATAGAAGGCAAATTAAAAAACCATGGCTTGGGTCATACATACCTTAGACCTCAAAGTGACATCTTTGTTTTTAATATTTTAAAGAGGTCTTTTGTAGCAGATTTGACCAATGCAATATGCCGTTTGATTTATTTCTTGTCTTTTCTTTTTTAATTGTGATTTGGGTGAAAGTTTTATTTGTGATTAGTTATCCATTCAACAATTCATACTCATCTTGTTTTGTGGCATTGATTGCATTCCAGTAATGTAATATCACTTTTCCCACTTCCTCCCTGTGTTTATCATTTCCCTTTGTCCTTGTTTCCTATCCCTTCCTGACTTCTGAGTTTTGTCTTGGGCAAATGTTGCCTGTTTGATCTCTTATAGTTCATCATTCTAATAAGCGTTTACCTCCCTGGTGTTATTTTTCACTGTAGACACCTGTCTGTTTTGGGTTGAATGTTGAGTGATGGGGTGAGTTAAGTTCCAGGCTTGAAGGGTATCTAAGAGCCATAAACTCAGGGGCTCTACCACTCTATCTCAGACTAGTAGCCTGGTCTTTTTTTGTGATTTGAGTTTTATTCCACATTTTTCTCCCACTCTATCCAAGAACTCCTATTATGAGCCCTTTCAAAGTGGTCAGCAGTGGTAGCTGGGTATCATCTAGTTCTTCTGGTCTTAGGGTCATGGAGGCTGGGGCTCATGTGGTCCATTAGTCATTTGCAGTAATTATTTCTTTGTGTTTTTTATTTTTTCACTCTTTTTTGCTCTGTATGAGGCGAGACCAACAGTAGCACCTTAGATGGCTGCATGCAAGATTTTAAGACCCAAGATTCAAAATGGAGTCTCTCCAGTGAGCAGCACGCTTTTACCCTCTGGCATCTAAGGTCTTGGAAAACTAGACACAACAGTTTGAATTAGGAACTTGGGTTTTCTGAACAGCTCATTGAATCAGAGTGCATCAAACACAGAAGAGCAAAATTAGAGAAAAGACAGGGAGAATATTTAGGAAAGAGCTACTGGCAGAGAACGGACGGGCACCCAAGAGAGGCATTGGAAACCTTTCTGGAGCAGTCACTGTGTGTCTGGCAAGAACGGCCACCTGAGATCCCTGAGCCAGGAGGGAGGACACCTTCTAACAGCATACCAGCCACCACTCTAATATTCCAGCAGGCAGTGTCAGAGACCTGCCTCCAGCAGCTAATTTTGATTTTCTTGGAGGTAATTTGGGTCTTCTGGGTGCTGATGGATACGGCCAACTCTGCTGAGATTCAGTGGAGAACTTACTGTTGCAACAGGAAGGCTAACTCCCTCCCTTCCCAGCGGGTCACAGAGTGAGCTGGGGTCAGACTGGAAGACATCGTGCTTTTCTTTGTCACAGAGATCAGGACTGCAGGTCACTAGCAGCCACTCTCCGGACCCAAACACAGCTGAAACTGCAAGCATATTTGGCTCCACAGCTAGGCGGTGTCACAGACGGGCTCCAGAGCCGACCATCAGCGGTCTGACAGGATTCCATCAGTACTGTGGGTGGACGGAACAGGGAGAGTGAAAAAATGGCAGTCCCAGGAATTTTGCCTTGGAGCCGTTCTTTGGTGCTGTGGGGCCACAGAGGCAGGGTCTTTGAGTGTGCCTGAAATTGGCAGAAATTTGGGACGATCTAACAATAGTAATCTTTCCTGAGTTTGAGCAGTGGTCTTGTAGATAAATACATCAGCAATAATAGCCTGCTCAGGTACTCCCCCCACTGCAACACACCTGAAACTGTGCGCACCTTTGGTGCTGAAGATAGGCGGTATCACGGACAAATTCCAGAGCCGACCATTAGTGGTCTGGTGGGATTGCCTCAGCACCATGGGCAGATGGGCATGGAGAACAAAGAAACCACGGCTGAGCACAGTCCCACAAATTTTGCTTTGGAGCTGTGCTTTGGCACTGTGGGGCCACAGAGGCAGGATCTTTGAGTGTGCCTGAAATTTGCGGAAATTTGAGATGCTCTAACAATAGGAATCTTTCCTGAGATTGAGCCTGGTCTTGTAAATAAATATGTCATCAATAATAGCCTGCTCAAAGCCCTAGAAACCGACCCTAGCAACACCAAGCTTTCCTTCTTCTGCTCCCACCTTCTCTGCCAATAACTTCACTCATTACATAGAAGAAACCATATTCAGCCAATTACCATAAAACCTCCCACTTCGAACTCTAACCCTCTTTACAAAAAACAGAAACACATATCCACTATACACACAGTGATTCCACCATCACAAAGAAAATAGCAGAGCTACCCAACACACCTGAATCAATAATAACATGAAACACACCAGCTTCACCTTTTCAAAATATTAAACCGTAAAACCAAGAAAAAACAAATCAACATGTAACCAGCAGCTAGAGACAATGTAAGGAGACAGCACTCTACCAGATTCCAAGGGCTTGAGAAGAGGTTCTGCTTTCCAGTAACCCCAAGAACTCTCCAGACCTATACTACACAACTGAAAAGGTCCTAGTTTAC
>NW_006921931.1:3091064-3114102 GCF_000298275.1 Orycteropus afer afer
CTGGTATTGGTTTAATGATAAATACATAGACCAATGGAATAGAATTGAGAACCCAGAAATAGATCCATCAACCTATGCTCAGCTGATTTTTGACAAAGGGCCAAAATCCATTAAATGGGCAAGAGAAGGTTTGTTTAATAAATGGTGCTGGCAAAACTGGAGATCATTTGCAGAAAAATGAAACAAGATTTGTATCTCACATCATACACAAAAACAAACTCCAGATGGATCAAAGACTTAAATGTGAAACCAAAACTATAGAGTTCCTCAAAGAAAAACTAGGGGCAAATTTAGGGGCTGTAATATATGGAATAAATAGACTATCAAGCATAACTCAAAATGCACAAACAGCAGAAGAGAAATCAGATGATTGGGACCTTCTAAAGATTAAATTTTGTGTGCCAAAGCTTCTCCAAAAGAGTCAAAAGAGAACCTACAGATTGGGAAAAAATATTTGGTAATGACATATCTGACAAGGGACTTACTCTAGAATTTATAGAAAACTCCAACACCTCAATATCAAAAAGACAAACAATCCAATTAAAAAATGGGCAGAAGACATGAATAGACACTTCACCAAGGACAATATTCAAGCGGCCAACAAATATAAAGAAATGCTCACAATCACTAGCTATTAGAGAGATGCAAATCAAAACGACAATGTGATACCATCTTGCTCCAGCACTAGTAGCAAAGTTCAACAAGAGAGAAAATAACAAATGCTGGCTAGGATGTGGAGAGATTAGGACTCTCATACACTGCTGGTGGGACTGTAAAATGGTACAACCACTGTGGGAAACAGTGTGGCAATCCTTTGAAAAGTTAGAACTAGAAATACCATTTGACCCAGCTATTCCATTACCAGGTATATACCCTAAAGAAGTGACAGCCATGACAAGAACAGACATATGCACACCCATGTTCATCGCAGCAGTATTTACAATAGCCAAACTATGGAAACAACCTAGGTGTCCATCAACTGAGGAATAGGTATCTAAACTGTGGTACATACACACAATGGAATACTATGCAATGCTAAAGAATAATATAGAATCAGCAAAACACCGCATAACATGGATGAACTTGGAGGACATTATGCTGAGTGAAATGTCAATCACAAAAGGACAAATATTTTATTAGTCCATTATTGTAATAGTCAAGGAAACGCTTATCTATGTAAGACCAGTTTCTTTGTTGGTTACCAGGGTGGGAGGGGAGGGGAAGGAATACTGTTAGATAGATAGGGATAAGTTTTGTTTGGATGAAGAAAAGGGCAATGTCCCAAATGTGAGTGATCAATATAATGACATTAAGGAAGAGAAAGACATAGAGAGGTATGTGGGGAGTACAGAGAACAAATATGAACCCTTTTGCACATATAGCACGGTGTGCTCAGTGAAGGCAAACACGGGTATATGGGTGGATGGATGGGTGGATAGGCTGAAATATTAGATATGTATATGAAGTGGAGAGTGCACCCAAGAACATGTTAGGGTTGGCAGACAGTGGCCCAATAACCTTATCTGTATGATCTGAATTCCCAGGTGTATAATGGGGCTGACAAGGGGCAAGGTTGTAGTCACTGCTTGGTCACAGCCAGCTACCCAGAGGGACCAAGTAGTTGAACCTGTGAGCTTGGGCCTATAGTCACAGAGGACATAAAGCTCAATTGGTATAACATACTACACAAAGCATTGTTCCACCTTCTACTGTGGCAAGTAGCCACTGAGATCTTAAAAGCTTGCAAGCTACCATCTAGATGCAATGATGGGTCTCTCCTCGTCCAGAGCCAAGAAGAATGAAGAAAACCAAAATTCATGGAAACAATTAGTCCTAGCAACTGGTACATCAACCGATCTGCAGCCTATACGACTATGAGACCAGAAGAACTAGATGGTGCCTGGCTACCACTGTCATCCACTTGGAAGAGGAACTTTGTAGGAGATCTTGGCTAGACATGGGGAACAATGTGGAAGAAAACTCAAAATCATTAAAAAAAAATAAAAATAAAAAAGCAGGGAATAGGTTTGCTGGCCCTATCAAGCCTGGTGGAACCACTGAGACTATGGCCCCTAGCTACCCTTCAGGTCTGGAATTGAACGCACACCTGTGGCTTCCAGCCAAACAATAGACAGGCATTCTAGTTGAGCATTTACCTGAGGTAGATACACTCCTTGGAGAGAACAAGCAAGAGAGAAAGAAGGCACAGGGAGACAGCTCAGGGGGTAGGAGTGCATGGAGGGATGGACACAAGGAAGAGGTATCTATCAGGAAGAAGTGAGAGGGGAGATACTGCATTGTGGTAAATTATGGTCAATGTCATGAGACAAAGTGTATGTGATCAGCTGTATGGAAAGTGTATTTACTCTGTAAATTTTCACCCAAATCACAAAAAAAAAAAAAAAAAAAAAAAAAGACTTTAAGACTGCAGTGGCTACTCACCAAAGTGGGATATAGAAAATTAATTGTCTTTGTGGACTATGTATTGTCAATTGACTTTAGTGTCCCCCAAAACTGTGGTCCTGAGCACCTAGGTCCAGAGACTCATTCCTTCACAATGTTTTTGTTCTGGCTAAGAAGTTTTCATAATTTAGCCCCTGTGTACTCTACGATGGTCTGGTGGCATAGTGCCTAAGGCATTTGACTGCTAACCAGAAGGCTAGCTGTTCAAACCCACCAGCCATTCCTTGGAAGGAAGATTGGAAGATCTACTTCTGTAGTGAAACCCAAGGAGGGGTCACTATGAGTCGGATCTGACTCAATGACAGTGAGTTTGGTTTTTGGTTTGGTATGCTCTACGATATTCACAAATGTATTTGTAACACATATAAATACTACGTAGAAATATCTTCAGTCAAAATTATTTGGGTGTATAGTCCCATTCACCTTCCCACCCTGTCCAGCTCAAGGGTCTGTGTATTATTATTGTTATTACAAAATTGTGGATGTAATAGTATTTACCTTTGTTTCCTTTGACTCTTGTGCTCTTCTCAGTGTCTTCCTTTGTCTTGATCATTTTGTGCCCTTTCCTTTTTTTTTTTCAATCATTTCTGACTTTTGCTTTAGGTACTATATGTTCAAGAGTAAGTTTCAGAATCTCTTCTGACATCCGTTATCCCAAGTGTTTTCTTTCCTGTCTTGTCATATATGATGTCCTTGATATCATCCTACAGTTCATCTGATCTTTGGTTATTAGAGTTCAATGTGCAATTTTAGAGCCCAAATTTTCCTATTATGACCTGGAATTTTAATCAGAAGAATCAGGTGAATTTCTGTCCTGCTGCACTTCTTATTAAGTTAGAGAATTTGAACTAGTCTTATGGATTGAATTTTGTACCCCAAAATATGTGTCAATTTTGCTGGGCGTGAGTCTCACTATTGTGCAGTTATTATCCATTTGTAATCTGATGTAATTATCTTATGTGTTGTGAATCCTCACTTATATTAATAAGGCAGTATTAGAAGCAGTTATGTTAATAAGGCAGAATGCAATCTATAGGATTAAGTTGTATCTTGAGTGACTCTCAACTGAGATTTAAAAGGGTTTAAACAAGCAAGGAGAGATCAGAGGGACCTACTACCGTCAAGAAGAAGAGCCAGGAGTGGAACTTGTCTGTTGGACCCAGTGTCCCTGTGCTGGGAATCTCCTAGGTTCAGTGGTAGATTAATGCCAAGACACATGGAGATCTCCAAGAAATGCTGGACCCACAGACACTGAAAGAAGACAAGGATCTTACTACTAAACTGTGAGCCAATGCAGAGAGAAGGTCCTCCCCAGCACTGGTGCCCTGAAGTCAGACTTTCGTTTACCCAAACTACAAGAGTATCGATTTCTGTTTGCTAAGGTTATCCACTTGTGGTATTTCTGTTATAGCAGCACTAGATAACTAAGAGCCAGTGAACACTTTTCTGAGGTTTAGTTTTTTTATCAGTAAAAAGGGGATAATATTATTTGTCTTTTATATATCATATTGAACACCAAAAATCAAACTCACTGCCTTCGAATCAGATCCAATTCACAACAACCCCTCCCTGGGTTTCTGAGGTGGTATCTCTATGGTTAGCAGTCAAATGCCTTAGACACTACACTACCAGAGCCTTCAGTAAAGATTAAATGGGAAGAAGATGTGAATATCTTTTATTTATAAACTATAAATCTTTTTCTAAATAATTTTTATTTTTAAGCTATACTTATGCATGTTATATAATATGTGAAAATGTTATACTTTTCCCTAAAAAGTCAGTTTTGGTAAGTTCAGAGTTTTCAGGATTCATGACAAAGATAATACAACCAATGTAATAAAATGGAGATACATTCTACGTAGGCTATAAAATCTAAGAGTGAAAGAATCCTTTCTTTCCAGAATTGATTTTGATGCTGCTGGTAACCTGAAATGGAATTACTAGGTTTCATTGTACTCTCCTACCTTGATATTCTGGATATTCTAATTTTCTGAAAATGTCATGCTGTTTTATATTCTATTTGCTATTAGGTGAGGACTGGCATGAAACATATACAGCTATGTGCAAGATGAATTTCAGATGGAGAAGGTTGAAGTGCTGGTGGCTGATTCTGTCTCAAAAGTTACTCTGTTGAGTAACATCAAACACAGAAAGCTGAAAATGTTTCCTTTGCCTTTGTCCTATAAATGCACATTGCTTTTCAGTTCCTAATGATAATATTCAGTGTAATTGACTTTTTTAGGGGTATTATTATTATTTTTTAAAATTCTCTTGCCAAAGGAGGAAATTCATTGTAAATGAAATCAAAACAATATACCTGCAATTCTGAGATAATTCAATAACAGCTCCAGGATTTCTGGAGATGTTTGTAAAGTGTGCATGTAGTTTGCATCATGTTGAACAAGAAAACATCTTTAAAGAACAAAGAGCATACTACCTTGATTGTGTTTTTCTTGGTAGCTAAAGAGCTTTTACAAATTATTCAAGTCATAAAGCAGAGAGCCTTTGCAAATCAGCAGAAAGAAAATTAAAAAAAAAGAGCTATCAGAAGGGAATGTTCTCTACAAATCTATTCTGTCTCCAAATTTATCACCATGGAAAACACTCTGTCTCCTTTTGACACAGGCATTCTGACTTTCCTTGGCTGCTGCACACAGCTCTGGCCTTGTATGTCTTTGGACACAGATAAATCAAAAACAGCTTAAGCATTCAAATAAGTGTTTAGCACTGTTTCTGCCACAAGTTAATTGTCATTATGCAACTACTTTATAAATATAGAAGCGCTATCCTGACCTGAAAACATAACTTTTCTTCCAGAATATACATTTGTTTAATTTACAGGATGTGTTCAACTGCTCACAACCTCCAGACAAATATGGGTATATAAGAGTGTGTTACATACTAAATCATTAATTGTACTAGTTAATGATAGACAATACCAGTAGTTAAATATGCTGTTTAAAAATGCGCCCCATTACTGTAAAAAGAAGGGTTTGCTTGTGAAAGGGGACTCACGTTGTAGGTTACTAGGGTGGGGAGGGAAGGGGAGGGATTAATATCAAGCTAGTTGGGGCCTACATGCTGACATGGGTTAGGGGAGGGATATATGGAAAGAGTCTGAGACCACCATGATAACATTAGGAAAAGGGGGGACACTGAATTGTGCACATAGGAGACAGACGACAGATGCTAATACTAACCAGTGTGCCCACAATACTGCATTACCAGTAACACCAAATACTAGGCTACAGATAAACACATAAACACCAGAGAGGATCAGATGGGGGTCAGTGAACAGGAGTCTACTCTAGAGCAAGAATAGAATCAGCATAGGCTAATCTTGCAGATACCAGTGATACAAAATACCTGCAATCCTTACAGAAACAACAGAAGACAGACACACAGCAATCCCTCACAGACACCCAGACACTATGGGAGAGAGATCCAATGGATCTACCATCTCAGGACCATAGTACTGAGGGACATCAGACTCAGTTGTCACCACAAAATACATAAAAGCCTTGTTCCTCATCCTACATTGGTGAGTAGTGACTGGGGTCTCAAAAGCTTTCAAGCGGCCATCTAAGATGCACCTAATGGTCTCCTAGTGTCGGAAGCGAAAAAGAGTGCAAAAAAAAAAAAAACAAGGGCATTTGGAAGCAATCAGCCCTGGGCCTCGAGACCAGAAAAACTAGATGGTGCCTGGCTACCAATGCCAACCACTCAGGAAAGGATCAAATCTGGAGATCCTGGATAGAGTGGGAGGAAAAACATGGAACAAAATCCAAAAACTCAATAATGACCAGAATTACTGGTCGGACAGAGTCTGGTGAGATCCTAATACTATGGCCCTGGAATGCACTCTGCACCTGGAATAAAACTCCCTCCCAGGGGCTGGCTCTCAGCCAATAGTTAACAAGATGTACATGCAGACCACTCAACCCAGGGGGACACACCCACATACTCTATGGAAATACATCCCTTGGAGTAATCGACCACGGGGCACCAGAGGGGCAACATTCACATGGAGGTAATGCAGGACAAAAAGGAGTGCATAACTATGAGGGGCACAGGGCGTGGGTTACTGGGCAGGGAGGAGACTGAGTTAGGGTTGGGCATGGTAAATGGGGAGTAAAACTAAATGTACACATAACATTGAATGTAAAACAAACTCTTAAATAAAAATAAAAATGCATTCAGCATTTCAATATTGCTTGCACTTTCGCAATTATGGGCAGAGTGTATTTTTATATTGTGGAAAATGCTATTGAGTGTGTGCAGTGATTTCAGAGACTCAAGAAAAACCTTTTTCCTCTTCTCAAATTTCTTCTTTCTGGCACTGATACTTAAAATTTCCATGCCAGGGTATAAAATAAGGTGTTCCGTATATATAGTGTTACAGGTTTAAAAGGCAATAACTCTGACAGTAATTACACCATTTTTTATATCCATGCTTTTGAGTTGTGGTGTTGGCAAAAAGAGCTGAAAATACCATGGACTGCCAGAAGAACAAACAAATCTGTCCCAGAAGATGTGCAGCCAGAATGCTCCTTGGAAGCGAGAATGTCCTGAGTTTGTCTTACCTACTTTGGTCATGTTGTTGCAGGGACCTTTCCCTGGAGAAGGACACCATGCTTGGTAAAGTGGAAGGTCAGCAAAAAAGGCGAATGCCCCCAGTGAGATGGACTGGAACAGTGGCTGCTACAACGGGCTCAGGCATAGCAAGGATGGTGAGGCTGGTCCGGGACTGGGCAGTGTTTCATTCTGTTGTATGTAGGGTCGCTGTGAATAGCTGAGTCGATGGCAACTAAAAACAAAAACAACAATAAAGGTGGGATAAAGTAAAAATGGTCAAAAGACACTAGAAAAAAAAAATTCTAACATTATGCCAATCTGCCTACAATTGTTAAAACTTTATTATCTAACAAGATATTCATGAAGACTACTGTGAAAATTTGTTACTGCAGAAATAATTCAACCATCTAGGAAAAGGCCCAGTGTATTGCACATGTTTCTTTACATATAGAGGTAGACACAATTAAAATGAAAGAAGTATGTTTCTACTCAAAAATTCAAACAACAATAGCCAGCAATGATATTTTTAAAATTATTTCTGAACTTTAAGGATAATTCAAAATTCAAATTCCAACAAAATGCACTGATGTTTTAAACTCCCAGAATTTTAAGCATGTTCCACACTCTTTGTTTTCCATAATTTCTGATGAGAAATTAGATTTTAATTAATTTTTTATTTGCAGTATGTAATGTATGTGTCAGTTTCTTACTAGTTTTAAACTTTGCTCTTCGTCTTTAACTTTCAACACTGAGTATGATGTGGCTCAATATGGGCTTTTTAATTCATTGGTTTGATTTTGTGGAGTATCTTTTATCTCAATTTTTCCTTTTATCAGTTTTAGGATAATGTTAGTAGTATTTTTCTATTCCATTCTCTCTCTGTCTCTGTCTCTGTCTCTGTTTCTGTCTCTCTCCCTTCCAGGACTCTGGCTACACATACATTGGACTTTTTGATATTAGCTCATAGGCCTCTGAGATTCTACTTATATTTGTCTATCTGTTTTTCTCTTTATTCTTTATATCGGATGATTTCTTTTTATCTATACTCAAGTTCACTCATTCTTTCCTTTGTCCTCTACATTCAGCTGATTGTTCCATCTAAAATTTTCTTTATTTTAGATATTTAATTGTTCATTCTGAAATATCCATTTCATTTTTTATCATTGTTTTTAACTATTCTAATATTTTCTATCATGTTGTTATATATTTTCATTCTTCGCAAGCATATCTTAATTATTTTATTTATTTATTTTTAATTGAGAACATTTATAATAGGCAAATTAAAACTTTTAGGGGTTTCATGTATATATATATATATGCACACATATATGTACACACACACATATCTATTTCTATCTTCAGACTATATTTTACTAATTTTGCATCATATCTTGGACATTGAGAAAGTTAAGCTATGAAGAATATGAACTCTTTTATTTATCTTGAATGTGTATTCTTTTGGGAGCTCTGGTGGTGTAGTGCCTAAGGCATTTGGCTGCTAACCAGAAGGCTGGCAGTTCAAACCCACCAGCCACTCCTTGAAATAAGATGTCTAATTCTGTAGAGATACTGCCTCGGAAATCCAGGGAGGGGTTGCTAAGAGTCAGGATTGACTGAATGGCAGTGAGTTTGGTTTTCTGTTTTTTTTTGTGTATGATTGCCTCTGTTTTAGCAAGTAATTATTTCGTTTGGACTTGAACTGCAGACACTGTTCCTCGGGTAGCAGCTCCAGTCTAAGTAAAGCTGCTTGGCCTTTAAATGAGCTACTTTAAATGTGTTCTTTTCATGACTTATACCAAAAAACAAAAACCAAGCTCACTGCCATCAAGTTGATTCCAACTCATAACGACCCCCATTGGGTTTCCAAGGCTGTAAATCTTTACACCCCATCTTCCTTCTGTGGCACAGCTGGTGGGTTTGAACCACCAACCTTCTGGTTAGCAGTCAAATGCCTTAGGTAGTACATCATCAGAGCTCCTTAACTCACTGCCATCAAGTCTATTCCAACTTATAGCAACCCTCATTGGGTTTCCAAGGCTGGAAATGTTTATTGCCTCATCTTCCTCCCATGTAGCAGCTGGTGGGTTTGAACTGCTGACCTTCTGGTTAGCAGCCAAATGCCTTACCCACAAAGCTACCAGAGTAACTTAAAAATCTGATAGTCAGATTTTGGACATCCTTCTCTGTCTCTTTATTTTCTTTGATTTATTTGCTCTTCTCTGTGACCACGATTTTCCCATCTGTTGTTTTCCATGAGTACTCCTGCCAAATTGTACATTGCTCCTACTGCGATTGGCATTATATTAAAATATGTCTTCAGGTTGCTGATTTTTTTATTATGTCCACTTATTACAGTTGTTTTTTGATAGTAGTTTAGTCTGGTAAGTTTTGGTCCATTACTTTTAGATGTGGAAACCCTATTTGTAACTCATTATTAAAATATCTCTGTGATGTTGAATAACAGACTAAATGTATGTATTTTGTCAAGTATATCTGTTGAGTAGCATAACATACTCTCTTGAGATCACAGAGACATTTCCCAATTTAGAATATTTTCTTTTGTAAAAATCAAGTATAAATTGCCTTTTTAAGATTAATAACTACTTTTAAGGAGCTCTGGTAGCATAGTGCCTAAGGCATTTGACTGTTAACTATAAGGCTGGCAGTTAAAACCCCCCAGCCACTCCTCAGAAGGAAGGTTGGACAATATACTTCTGTAGTGATACTACTTAGGAAACTCAAGGAGGGGTCGCTATGAGTCGGGTCTGACTCGAAGGCATATAACAACAACAACAACTATGTTCAGTGCTATTAGAACATAACCACAGGTACAGAATAATTTCATTGTCTTTTTCCACTGTACTGAAGAGTAGTGTAAAGATTCTACTTTATTTGAAAGATCTTGTGTTTCTAAAATTACCCACATTAATTATACTCTATAAAGTTTTATGTACTGCTGGTCTCAAATGATTTGTTTTAATATGTATCTCTAAATGATTCAAGGAATACATTTTTCAGAGGGTACTGTATCTATAACTTCATCTTAGAGTTTTTGTTTAAGCCCTATCTAAAAATGTTCTCTTTCATGTTTCCCCATGTTCTTCTTTTTCTGAGTAAAATATAGAACTCATTAAACAAGTTATTTACTACCAGGAGTAAATTTTTCTCAATGCATGTTATTCAGTAGTCCACAAAACAAGCAATTCCAATATTTTGTCATTGAAAAGACATCTACCAAAATCATAAACTGAACCATGTTGGCAATATCAGCTCTTTCATCTAAATGTACAGCAAAACTATACACTTTTTTTCTTATTAATTTCTTCTTCTTATCTTAACATTGTACATCAAATCTTCTAACAATATTTGCTGAAATAGAAGGTATTTATTTATGAATATTTTGTTCTATTTATGATTTCACACAATTTTAGTGTGGCAGCAAGAATAAGAATTCTCTCAATAGCATGTGACTTTTTGTCTTGAAAAAAAATTTTGAAAAAAACTATATATTTATTATTTAAAGTTTAGTAAAATTTGTAGAATAGTAAATAATAGCATATTAAGCACTGATAAAAAACGTAGTTAGTTTCCTTTATGATGCAATATTTATATTTTAAATATATTAAGGCTTCATGTTATCATTCTCACTGCCTTCAAGTTGGATATGACTCGTAGAGACTCCTCCTTGGGTTACCAAGGCAGTATCACTATGAAGTTAGATTGCTCAATCTTCCTTCTGAGGAGTGGCTGGTGGATTTGAACCACCAACCTTCTGGTTAGCAGACAAATGCCTTAGGCACTACGCCACCAGCAAGGTAATTTTATAATAATTCTCAGCAATATACTAATTTTACTTGATGAACATGACAATACTTTAATTAACCATCTTATTTGGAAATCTGAATACCAAAAATGGAAAAAAAAAAATATATTCTTAATTGAACCTCCTTTAGCAAGTTCCAAATAATATATTCTCAGGATCACTAAAGTTCTTTATTTTCTAATTTAATCAAGGTTCTATAAAGTGTTTACTTCCTTTATTTTTAAAAAAAGTAATGAGATAATATTTATTGTGAAGTCCTTAACACTGCTCAAATCTTCTAAAATATAATAAAAATATGTATTTTTGTCTAGATATAACTTCACCAATTGAATACAGTTCTAGAAAAAAGATGTTTACATTACTGACATTAATTTCACAGTGTATTCTCCTAAACATATCTTTAATCTTACATTTTCTGATATAATTCGACCTTCTGGGGATCCCAGAAAATTAAAAATTATAGTCATTGAATCCAATTTTAAGAAAGCTCTTTACTGAGACCATGAATGGAAATAGTCAATACTGAAGTCAGGTAAACATCAACTGTCAAATGTAATTATAATTCTTGCAGGTTTAAATGAAGTTATTACAATTTTGTCTTATTCAGAAAAAACACATTGATATCCCAAAGAAAAGTAATTAAATCTAATGAAGTTAAATTTAAATATGAGAAAAAATCTACATAATTGGCAAAAAAGGGACTTATCTCAATTTGAAGCCTAACCACATTAGCAATATAAAGACAATCAAAGATAATTTGATTTAAGTACATTTCTTAACTACACACTATTCAATGTATGTGTATGTCTGTGTGAATGTTTGTCTGTGTGAATGTATGTCCTGGAAGAAGATGAAGAGGAGGAACTGGATGAGAAAAACTTGAAAAAAAGGCTTAGATCTCTTCTAGAGAAACAGTGCAATTGTAACAGGCAGAGTTCAGTTGTTAACACTGAGGGAAAGATAAAGGATTATTATACATGAACCTGATGTTGATTTATCTGTCAGAGTCTTCTCGGGAAGCAGGTGACACAATAAATAAAGTAAATTACAAATAATTGAATGAATTGACTATTTTCAGAGATATTGGAAAAGGAAGAAGCTCTTACCAAAGCTTAGTAAAAACTGTGATCATAGGAAGGAACTGTTCTATATGAGCAGTGGCTGTAGATAGAGAAACACAACCACTGTTAAACTGCTTCTGGCCTGAGCAAGACAGCACAGAGAGGACAAATGTGAGACCACACGTTTGTACTAATGCCCTCCAGGTAATTATTCTTTAACTAGGAGCATTAGTGCTGGGAACTCCAGCACGTTCCCCATGCCTCAGGGCTTTACCTCACAGAGTCCTGAACCCCCCCTCCCCTCCTTTACTTCCCCAAGCAACAACCAACCAGTAAATATCAGGAAAATATTTGAAATTCCTATACCTAAAATAGTCATGCTTGGTAAGGTGGAGGGTCGGCGAAAGAGGGAGAGGCCTTCAACGAGATGGATTGATACGGTGGCTGAATGATGAGCTCAAGTATAGCAGGGATTGTGGGGCTGGCGCGGGATCGGGCAGTGTTTCGTTCTGCTGTGCATGGGATCGCTATGAGTCGGAAACGACTCGAGGGCACTTAACAACAACAACAAAATAGAAACAGTAGTTTGCGGCCTTGGCCCTCAGGACAGAGCCAATCAAGTAGGGACAATGTGCAATTCAAAAAATGACAACCAATCCTGTAATTTTTTGATTGAAACTTCCCCGTTCCTGCTCTATCCCCGATAAAAGACCCCCTTCCCCTTTGTTCGGGGCTCTCAATCCTGAACCGCTGTGTCGGTGACGGTTGGGGGTCCCAGCTCCAGCCTGAATAAACAACCCATATGCTTTTGCAGTGGAATCGGCTCCTTGGTGGTTTTTGGGGATTCAAGATCTGGGCACAGCACAAACAACCCTGTTTTCATCTCCTGCTTGGGTTTTCCATTAGGTGAAACCAAGTAGAAACAAAGACACAATTTTATTTTTTAAAATAGAATCAGGCATTATTTATTTATTTGTGTATTTTTAATTGTGATTTGGGTGAAAGTTTACTGAACAAATTCATTTTCCATGCAACAATTCATATACATTTTGTTTCGTGACATTTATTGTAATCCTTCTAATATACCTGCTCTCTTCCCACTTCCTCCTTGTGGTTACCTTTTCCCTGTGTCCTTCTTTCCTATGCATTCCTGCCCTCTGGGATATCTCCCTGTGCAAATACTGCCCTTCTGATCTCCCATGGTTGATTGTTATAAGGAGTTTAACTACCCGGTATAAATATCCATCTTATACCCCTGACCATTGCTTGACTGGAAGCCATGGGAGTGAGTTCAATTCCAGGCTCAAATGGTAACTAGGGGCCATAGTCTCAGGGGTTTCATCAGACTCTATCAGACTCTATCAGTCTCTATCCCTGCCCCTAAGATGGCAGGGAGCAGCAGCAGATGCGGCTGGGTGGCCAAAACAGGTAAGGAGGGTGGAGAACAGCCCCCAAGGCAGCAGGGAGTAGCAGCAGACAGGGCTGGAGGCCAGGGCAGGTAGGGGGAAGCCTAGGAAGTGAGCAGAGTGGTTGGAAGAGCTAAGGGAGACGAACTTGTCTGTCGGTTTGTTGTACTGTGATGGCTTGCTTGTTGCTGTGAGGCTGGAGGCTGTGTCAGCAGGGGTACCCACTGTGGACTGGTTTTGGTGGAGCTTCCAGACCGAGACAGAGTCAGAAGAAGGAAAAGCCATCCACTTCTCAAAGAATTGGCCAGCGAAAGCCTTATGAATAGTAGTGAAACACTGTCTGATAGTGTCGTAGTTAAGTTTGTGTGTCAACTTGGCTGGGCCTGGTTGAGTGGCTGGGCAGCTGGATATATTATTCCCCGTGGTGAGAATGGTCATCAACTCCTTGGTGGAATCTACTGCAAGTAGCTGAGTAGCTGCCTTAGGGTATGTGGTCTGCTTCTGTATACAAGAAACAGCTTTGTGAATGGTCTCTTACTTATGGCACGCTTAAACCCTGCGTGTAGCCTAGTCATTGTTAGCAGCCTGCCATGCTCTACTGATCTTGGGACTTTCATTGGAGTTGAATTAATGGCCTGCCATGTGATTTGGTAATATCAGAACTATGCCATTTTATTTGTCGACCTTGGGCTTTCAGCCTCAGCAGCCAGTATCTGCCTGAGAGAAGAGATGCCTCTAGCTTCAGTGGGCCGGGAGCAAGAGGCAGAGCTGAAGCCCAAGGTCAAGGGGCTTTCACACAGCCCCTAGAGCCTGGCACTTCGAACTTGGACTTCTAGCCTCCTGAACTGTAAGAGAATAAATTTTTGTTTGGTCAAGCCATACCACTTGTACTATTTTTGTTAGAGTGGTACTAAATAAGAAGAACAAATATATTACTGGAAAATTTTATGAATAGCCCTGAAACATTGTCCGATACAGTGCCAAAAGATGAGCCCCTCAGGTTGGAAGGCACTCAGAATATGACTGGAAAAGAGCTGCTTCATCAGAATAGAGTATATCTTAATGATATGGATAAAGTAGGGCTTTCAGGACCTCCATTTGCTCAAGTGGCATGTCTCAATATGAGAAGAAACAGCTGCAAACATCCATGGATAATCAAAACATGGAATGTATGAAGTATGAATTAATTAAATTAGTATGAATAAATTATAATTAATTATAATTATAATTAAATAATAAATTATAAGTAAATTAGTATGAATAAATTAGAAGTTGTCAAAAATGAAATGGGACGTATAACAATTTATATCCTAGGCATTAGTGAGTTGAAATGGACCAGTTTGGGCGATTTTGAATCAGATAAGCATATGAGGAATGGTGTGGCATTCATTGTCACAAAGGATGTTTCAAGATCTATCCTGAAGTACAATGCTGTCAGTGATAGAATAACATCCATATGCCTACAAGGAAGGTCAGTTAATACAACTATTATTCAAATTTATACACCAACCACCAAAGCCAAAGATGAGGAAATAGAAGATTTTTACCAACTTCTGCAGTCTGAAATTGACCAAACATGCACTCAAGATGTACTGATTATCACTGGTGACTGGAATGCAAAAGTTGGAAACAAAGAAGAATCACCGGTAGTTGGAAAATTTGGCCTTGGAGATAGAAATAATGCTGGAGATTGCTTGATAGAATTTTTTAAGACCAACAACTTATTCATTGAAAATCCCCTTTTTCAACAACACAAATGGTGGCTATACATGTGGACTTCGCCAGACAGAGTACACAGGAATCAGATTGACCATATCTGTGGCAAGAGGTGATGGAGAAGCTCAATATCTTCAGCAAAAACAAGGCCACGAGCTGATTGTGAAACAGACCATCAACTATTCATTTGCAACTTCAAGTTGAGGATAAAGACAATTAAAAAAAAATCCACAAGAGCCAAAATATGACCTTGATTATATCCCTCCTGAATTTAGAGACCATTTAAAAAATAGATTTGATGCATTGAACACCGATGACCAAAAACCAGAGGAATTGTGGGATGACATCAAGAACATCATCCATGAAGAAAGCAAAAAGTCATTAAAAAGACAAGAAAGGAAGAAAAGACCAGAATGGATGTCAGAAGAGACTCTGAAACTTGCCCTTGAGCAGAGAACAGCTAAAGCAAATGGAAGAAATGATAAGATAAAAGAGCTGAACAGAAGATTTCAAAGAGCAGCTTGAGCAAAATCAATTATTATAATGAAATGTGCAAAGACGTGGAGTCAGAAAGCCAAAATGGAAGAACACACTCAGCATTTCTGAATCTGAAAGAATTGAAGAGGAAATTTAAGCCTCAAGTTGCAATATTTAAAGATTCTATGGGCAATATATTGAATGATGCAGGAAAGATGAAAAGAAGATGGAAGGAATACACAGAATCACTGTACCACAAAGAATTGGTTGGTGTTCGTCCATTTCAGGAGGTGGCATATGATCAAGAATCAATGGTATTGAAGGAAGAAGTCAAAGTTGCACTGAAGGAATTGGTGAAGAACAAGGCTCCAGGAATTAATGAGATACCCATTGAGATGTTTCAACAAATGGATGCCGCACCAGAGGCACTCACTCAGCTATGCCAGAAGATTTGTAAGACAATTACTTGGCCAACTGACTGGAACTATCCATATTTGTGCCCATTCCAAATAAAGGTAATCCCACAGAATGTGGAAAGTGTCGAACAATATCATTAATATCACAAGCCAGTAAAATCTTACTGAAGATAATTCAAAAACAGTTGCAGCAGTATATTGACAGCGAACTTCCAGAAATGCAAGTTGGATTCAGAAGAGGATTTGGAACAAGGGATATCATTACTGATGTCAGATGGATCTTGGCTCAAAGCAAAGAATACAGAAAGATGTTTACCTGTGTTTTATTGACTATGAAAAAGCATTTGATTGTGTGGATCATAACAA
The DNA here is from genome assembly GCF_000298275.1 of Orycteropus afer afer. NCBI lineage: Eukaryota > Metazoa > Chordata > Mammalia > Tubulidentata > Orycteropodidae > Orycteropus > Orycteropus afer. Next base: position 3,107,368 of record NW_006921931.1, read on the forward strand.
ATTGTGGATAACATTGAGAAGAATGGAAATTCTAGAACACTTCATTGTGCTCATGAGGAATTTGTACACAGACCAGGCGGCTGTCATTTGAACAGAACAAGGGGACACTGCATGATTTAAAATCAAGAAGAGAGTGTGTCAGAGTTGTGTTCTTTCACCATACTTGTTCAGTCTGTATGCTAAACAAATAATCTGGGAAGCTGGACTATATGAAGCAGAACACAGCATCAGGATTGGAGGAAGACTCATTAACTACCTGAATTATGCAGACAACACAACTTTGTTCACTGAAAGTGAGAATGACTTGAAACACTTACTGATGAAGATTGAAGACCACAATCTCTAGTATATAAAGAAAACAAAAATTCTTACAATGGAACTAATAAGTAGCATCATGAAAAATGGAGAAAAGTTTGAAGTTGTCAAAGACTTCATATTACTTGGTTCTACAATCAAAAACAATGGAAGGAGCAGTCAAGATATCAGATATTGTATAGCATTGGGCAAATCTGCTGCAAAGGACCTCTTTCAAGTGCTGAAGAGCAACATGTTTCCTTGAAGACTAAGGTGCGCTTGACACAAGCCGTGGTATTTTCCATTGCCTCACATGCATGTGAGAGCTGGACAATGAAAAAGGAAGACCAAAGAAGAGTTTATGCTTTTGATTGTGGTGTTGGTGAAGAATTCTGGAAGTACCATGGCCTGCTAAAAGAACTAACAAATCTATCCTGGAAGAAGTGCAGCTGGAATGCTCCTTGGAAGCAAGAATGATCAAACTTTGTCTCACCTACTTTGGTCATGTTGTAAGAAAGGGCAATTCCCTGGAGAAGGATATCATGTTTGGCAAAGTGGAGGGACAAAGAAAAAGAGGAAGGCCCTCAATGAGATGGATTGACACAGTGGCTGCAATGATGGGCTTGGGTGCAGCAAGGATCATGGGGTTGGCACAAGACTGGGCAGTGTTTCATTCTGCTGTACATAAGGTTGCTATGAGTCAGAGAAGGCACCTAATAACAACAACTATCAGACTAGTAAGCCTGGTCTTCCCCCACCCCCCCATGATTTCTACTTTTGTTTCACATTTTTCCTCCAACTCTATCCAGGATCTCCAGTTTTGATCTTTCTCTGAGTGGTTGCCATTGGTAGCAGGCCACCATTTAATCCCTCTAGTCTCAGGGTCCATCTTAACCTTGGACTAATTGTTTACAGATGCCTTTGTTTTCTTGCCATGTCCAGTAAAACCACACAGGTCACGGAATGAAGCAACATGAAAGGATTAATGGTTTTCTTTTTTATTTAAGGAAAGGGGGCCAGGTGGATACCCTGCATATTCTGCGAGAGTGACCCCTGATGCATCCACTCTGCTTTATTTATACATAAGCATATGAGTACATCATTATTCTTGATATTTCTTTAAAAACAATCAAGTATTCAATCAAATATTGTTTTACAGTAAAATCAAATATTTCCTTATAACAATCAGTTATTAATTAAAGGTTAAAGTTTTACTCTTTCCTGTACCCAAAGGCATTTTCCCATGTCCATATGTATTGGATAATTAATTAGATTAACATCTCTTGCAGGATTAGCAAATAATCACTAAGATACCCCATTCAAAAACATAATATGATTATTAAGGTTCATGATTCTAAAGAATGGTTTCTAAGGTACACTATTCTTTGGGCAAAACGTTATTCCAGGGACACAGGTTAGCAAACATTCTGCTGGGGCAACGTTCCGCTCCCGGAACACAAAGCTGAAGCCAAGCATTCAACCGTAAGAAAGACCTTGCCATCTCTTAAAGCAATCATTCAACCATACATCTCTTAACTGTAATTAGAACATGTGCCTTGCAATCATGTTCTTTTGGAGGTCTTTTTCTTGGTCTCCAACATTTTCTTCATTCTCCTTTGCTTCAGATGAGAAGAGACCAATAGTTGCATCTTAGATGACCACTCAAAAGCTTTTAAGACCCCAGTTACTACTCACCATTATAGGTTATGGAACAAGAATTTTACGTAGTAATTGAGCTTGGTGTCCCCCTAGACTATGGTCCCTAGTCGGCAGGCCTGGTGATTCTCTATCTCAAGGTGTTTGGTTGTCTCTGAGAGGTTACTCCAACTCTGTATTCCATTGTTTCTGTAATGTGTGTGGCTAATTTTATAGCACAAGCACACATGTGAGATTATCGTCAGCTAAATCTGTCCTTGGTCTAGGGTATATTCCTGTTCGCTGATACCCACCTGATCTTCTCACTTGTCAATGAATTTATATGTAGCCTAGTGTTTGGTGTTAGTGGTAATGCAGTATTATGCATATACTATTATTTGCCTCTGTTGTCTATACCTTATGTGCACATTTCAGTGTCCTTCCTTTCCCCAGTGTCATCAAGCTCTTTCCATGTTTTCCCTCCCATCACTCAAATCAACATATGACCCCCAAGTAGTCCAAAATTTTCCCTGCCCTTCTCTCCCTTTTCTGGTAAACTGTGAAGTAAATTTCCTTTCCTAAGTAAACCTTTCCTTGACTTTTACAATAATGGGTTCATACAATATTTGTCCTTCTACAATAGACTTATTTCACTCAGCATAATGTCCTTCAAATTCATCCATGCTGTGAGATGATTTGTATATTCTTCATTGTTCTTTCATGTAGCATAGTATTCCATTGTGTGACTGTACCATAGTTGGGTTATCCATTCATCTGATGATGGACATTAGGTTGTTTCCATCTCTTTGCTATAGTGAATTGTGCTGTGATGAACATGGGTATGCATATATCTGTTTGTGACCTGTCTCTCACCTCTTTGGGATATATACCTGTTAATAGAATTGCTGGATCAAATGATATTTCTATTTTCAGTTTTTTAAAAGAAATGCCGTTCCATTTTCCACAATGTTTGTACCATTTCGCTGTCCCACCAGCAGTGTATGAGAGTTCCAATCTCTCTGCAACCTCACCAGCATTTGTTATTTTCTGTCTTGTTGAACTTTGCTATTATTGCAGGGGTGAGATGATATATCATTATTGTTTTGATTTGCAGCTCTCTAACTGCTAACTAGAAGGCTGGCGGTTCAAACCCACCAGCCATTCCTTCCTCGGAAGGAAGGTTGGGCAATCCTACTTCCATAGTGATACTGCCTCGGAAACCCAAGGAGGGGTCGCTATGAGTCAGGGCTGACTCGACAGCGCATAACAACAACAACAACAACAACAATGGCTAATGAAGGAGCTCTGGTATCCTAGTGCCTGAGGCATTTGACTGCTAACGGGAAGAATGGCCATTCAAACTTACTAGCCACTCTTCAGAAGGAAGTTGGGTGATCTACTTGTGTAGTGATATCACCTCAGAAACCCAAGGAGGAGTCGCTATGAGTCAGATCCAACTCAGTGGCAGTGAGTTTGGTTTTTTTTTTTTTTGAATGTTTTGAATGGCTAATGACGGTGAGTGTTTCCTCCTGTGTTTGTTGGCCGCCAGTATATCATCTTTAGTGAAGTGTCTGTTTATGTCCCTTGCCCATTTTTTAATCGGATTGTTTGTCTTTTTGGTATTGAGGTGTTGAAATATTCTATAAATTTTTGAGATAAGTCCTTTGTCAGATATGTCACAGCCAATTATTTTTTCCCAGTCTATAGGATATCTTTTTACCCTTCTGGAGAAGTTTTTCGATGCACATAAGAACTTAATTTTTAGACGGTCCCAGTCATCTAGCTTCTCTTCCACTGCCTGCACATTTTGGACTATGCTTGATAGTCTATTTATGTTATGAACTAGGGCCCCTAGACTTGCCCCTATTTTATTTTTATAGTTTTGGTTTATACATTTAAGTCTTTGATCCAGCTTGAGTTTTTGTGTATGGGTGAGTTATGGGTCTTGTTTCATTTTTCTGCAGGTGGTTAGCCAATTTTGCAAGCACCGTTTGTTAAACAGGCTCTCTCTCCCCCATTTAATGGGTTTTGGTCCTTTGTCAAAGATCAGCTGTCCACAGATGGATAGGTCTATTTCTGGGTTTTTTATTCTGTTGCATTGGTCTATCTGTCTATCATTGTACCAATAGCATGCTGTTTCAACTGTTGAGGCTGTATAGGTTTTGAGGTCTGGGAGTGTGAGACCTCCTACTTTGTTTTTCTTCTTCAGCAGTGCTTTGCTTATCTGAGGTTTCTTTTCTTTCTGTATGAAACTAATAATTGGTTTTTCCATATCTTTAAAAAATATTCATAGTATCTGGATTGGGATTGCATTGAATGTGTAGATTGCTTTGGGTGATATTGAAATTTTAAAATATTCAGTCTTCTATCCATGAGCAAGGCAAATTCTTCCATCTATGTGGATCCTTTGTAGTTTCTTATAGTTGTGTTTTGTAGTTTTCTTTACATAGGTCTTTCGTGTCTTTGTTAAGATTTATTCCTAAATATTTTATCTTTTTGTAGCTATTGTAAATGCAATTGTTTCCTTATGTCTTTTTCAGAGGACTCTTTGTTGATATAGAGGAATCCAACTGATTCACTTTGCTGAACTATTCTATTTGTTTCAGTAATTTTTTGCTGTCTTTTGGGTTTTCTGTGTATGGGATCATGTCATCTGCAGAGATAGATTTCCTTGCTCTTTGCCAATTTGGATACCTTTTTATTTCTCTTTCTTGACTTATTGCCCTGGCTAGGACTTCCAATACAATATTAAATAGAAGTGGTGATAGAAGGCATCCTTGCTGGTTCTTGTTCACAAGAGGAGTGCTTTGAGTCTTTCTCCATTAACAATAATGTTGGCTGTTGGCTTTGCACATATACCCTTTATTATGTTGAGGATTTCCCCTTCTATCCCTATTTTGCTGAGAGTTCTGAACAGGAATGGGTGTTGGATTTTATCAAATTCCTTTTCCACATCAATTGATATGATAATATGGTTCTTTTCTTTTGTTTTATGTGGTGGGTTACATCGATTGTTTTTCTGATGTTAACCATCCTTGCATACCAGGTATGAATCCCACTTGGTCAGGTTGTATTATTTTTTTGATATGTTGTTAGATTCTGTTGGCTAGGATTTTGTTGAAGATTTTTGCATCTGTACTCATGAGGGACATTGGTCTGTAGTTTTCCTTTTTAGTGGTGTCTTTCCTTGGTTTTGGTATCCGTGTTATGTTTGCTTCATAAAATGCATTTGGGAGCATTCCATCTTTTTCTATGTTCTGGAATAGCTTGAGTAATATAGGTATTAACTATTCCCTGAATGTTTGGTAAAATTCTCCAGTGAAGCCATCTGTGCCAGGACTATTTTTTTGTGGCAAGGTTTTTTTTTTTTTATGACCTGTTCAAATTTCTTCTTTTGTTATGGGTCTGTTCAAGTATTCTATTTCCAGCTGGGATAGTTTAGGTAGGTTTTGTGTTTCTAGAAACTTGACCAACTCTTCTAGGTTCTCTAATCTGTTAGAGTACAGTTCTTCATAATACTCTGTTATTATCTTTTTTATTTCAGTTGGTTCTGTTGTGATGTTGCTCTTTTTGTTTATTATTTGTGTTATTTGCATCTTCTCTTTATTTTCCTTTGTTAAATTTGCCTGTGGTTTGTCAATTTTGGTAATCTTTTCCAAGAACCAGCTTCTTATTTTGTTGATTTTTTTCTTCTGTTTTGTTTATTTCTGCTCTGATTTTTATTATTTTCTTACTTCTGGATTCTGTAGATTCCTTTTGCTGCTCTTTTTCTAATTTTTGGAGTTGTTGAGTTAGAATGTTGATTTTGATTCTTTCTTATTTTTTGATGAGTGCATTTTGGAGGAGTTCTGGTAGCATAGTGCCTAAGGCACTTGACTACTAACCAGAATGCTGGAGGTTCAAACCCACCAGCCACTCCTCAGAAGGAAGATGGGGCAATCTACTTCCGTAGTGATACTGCCTTGGAAACCCAAGGAGGGGTTGCTCTGAGTTGAGTCCAACTTGATGGCACATAACAACAAGAAGCATTTTATTGCTATAAATTGACCTCTGAGTACTGCTTTTGGTGTGTCCCAAAGATTTTGTACTTGTATCTTCATTCTTATTTGTTTCTAGGAATTTTTTTTTTTTTTAATTTAACACTATATTTCTTCTGTTACCCAGTAATTTTTGATTAATGTATTCTTCAGTTTCCACATATTTGATATTTTTTCCTTGATCTTCCTATTATTGATTTCTAATTTCATAGTACTGTTATCTGAGAAGATGCTTTATAGTATTTCAATGTTTTTTTTTAATTTATTGAGGCTTATTTTGTGTCCTAAAATATAGTTTATTCTGGAGAATTATCCATGTGCACTGGAGGACAATGTGAGTTGTGGTTTTGTTGGGTGAAGTGCTCTGTATATGTCTATCAGGTTGAGTTGGTTGATATGTTGTTGAGTTCTTCTGTATCTTTGAGTTTTTTGGTTTTTTTTCTAGTTGTTCTGTCCCTCCTTGAAAGTGGTGTGTTGAAGCCTCCTACTACTGTTGTAGAGTTGTCTATTTTTCCTTTCAATTCAGTCAGTATTTGCTTCATATATTTTGGAGAACTTTCATTGAGTACGTAGATATTTATTATGGTAATATCTTCTTGGCCAATTGACCAATTTTAGTGCTCATTTTCTGGATTTCCAATTTCTGGTTTTGTATGAGTTCTAATGGTGTATTATCTTGTTATTTTGTTCTTGAATGGTTTTCCTGAATTCTTCCAGGGTACTGTCTGTCTTCTCATTGATTCTGTTTGTGGTTTCCTTGAGCTCTTAT
>NW_006921931.1:3114262-3128242 GCF_000298275.1 Orycteropus afer afer
GGCAATCCTACTTCCGTAGTGATACTGCCTCGGAAACCCAAGGAGGGGTCGCTATGAGTCGGGGCCGACTCGACGGCAAACAACAACAACAACATAAATAATATATATATATTTGTTGTTGTTGTTGTGTACTTTTTTAATTATTAACTTGGCTATACTGGGTTGATCTCCAGCTCTCTCTGTATTGGTGGAATCACACTGATGGGGATGTGGGTGTAGGTCTCTGTTCACTGGGAAGAGGATTTGGAGTTGTGATGAGTAGGTGTTGTCCACTGTCTGTCATTGATTCTGTGGTGCAGGAATTATTGGTGTTACTTTTTGGGTGAAGTCTTCAGTGTAATAACTCCTGTTGTCTGGTGGTGGTTTAATATATTTCTTCTATTGGATCAGGCAGGGAAGAAGAGGAAAAAATAAAAATAAAATAAAAAAAAAGGCACCAGTAGCAAGTCCCCATTTTCCACACTTGGGTGAGATAGTTCAGTCAGGCTGCCAGCATAGGCAGTGTATTTTGTGTCTTCCTAAGATGTCTACTAATGATGACATCCTACTGTTAATCAAAGGCCTGCAGTTCAAAATCAACAGAGACCCTAATGGGTAGAGGGCCACTACTTTCTGCTTGGATTGAGGATCTGCGAAAACCTAGTACCCTGGTCCATTCTGTGCTAAAAGGGGTCATAGAAGAGTTGAGCCCCACCCCACTGCTGTGCACTTGCTCCAGGGCTCCACCTACTCAAAGGGAGTTTCTCCCTTTCCCCCACTATTTTCTGGATTCCATGGCAGCCCAAGCCAAAGGGTGTCTTTATCCATTTCCCAGTGAGATTACCTAATCACTCAGAGCCAAAGGTCAATGCCAAAAACTCAATGTGGGTATTCTGAGTCTCCAATGCTTCTGTGGGTTCCATGATTTGTTTTTTCCCCTCCTTCCCTTGTCTGACCTCTTTTATATTTCTAATGAGTCCTCTCTGCCTCCATCTCTGCCAGCTAGGAGGGTTCATGTATTTTTCCCAGTTGCTTAATCTGCTCTTTTTCTCTGCCTTCACTAAATCTGACACTCTATCTTCTCCTTTGTTACTCATAACTCCAGTATCATTATTTCTATCTGATTTACATAGTTATTCAGGGATTAAGTTGGTAGAGGGAACAAATGTGAGGGTTATAGGTATGATGCCATCTTTCCACCTCCTACTAGTAGATTTCTGTAAGCTAACCTTGATACATGTCATAAACAATTCCCCTAATCTCTAATCTTGAAGAAAATATGCAACTTCTAGCAAATCTCTTCCCTAGGAAGAAGATGTAATATACCTATTTTTGGCTAGGACTTATCATGTGAAGCCAAGGTAAAAAAATCATGTATAAACACAAAGTTCATTCTCTGACAGAAGACAGAGACAAAGGGAATTTATTTATTCCCTTAGTCTCTGAAGACTGAGAATCTACTCTGTTTCCCACAGCTGACTTCAGACCTTAGCTATAAGCTATATCCGCTGAATATGAACCATGCTCTTTCTTCCTGAGACCACTTATTAAAGCTAAATGCCTGAAATATAAAGATTTAGATTTTAACCACTGAACTGATATTGTAATTGTAAATTGTTATTTCATATTCTCCAGTACTAAAAGAATGCCTTGAGGTCTTATTGCATGCCTTGCTTTTACTACCTTTCAAAAAATGAAACAATTGTTGAAAATCAATTGACTATAGAAGGATGGGTTTATTTCTGAACTCTCAAATATATTCCAATGGTGTATATATCTATCAGGAGCTCTGGTAGTGTAGGGCCTAAGGCACTTGACTGCTAACCAGAGGGCTGGCGGTTCAAACCCACCGGCCACTCCTCGGAAGATGGGGCAATCTACTTCTGTAGTGATACTGCCTCGGAAACCCAAGGAGGGGTTGCTATGAATCGGGTCCGACTCGATGGCACATGACAACAACAACAACAACAACATATATCTATCATCTTGGTAACCCCATATGTGCACAGTAGAGCTGTTCTATAGGATTTTTAAGGTCATGATCATTTGAAAGCAAATCACCAGACCTGTCTTCTAATGCAGTTTTGAGTGAGTTTGAACTGCCAACATTTTGGCTAGTACTTGAGCACTTAACTTCACACCAGAATCAACTTGATGGTAACTAGCAGCAATAGTTTGTGTCTATCATTGTACTGGTACCAGATTGTTTTGATTATAAAAGCTTTGTAATATGTTTTAAGTTCAGGAAATGTGACTCCTCCTACTTTGTTATTCTTTTTCAAGGTATCACTTCACACCCACTAAAATGACTGTGATTAAAAAAAAAGAAATACACAAGCAAGTGTTGGTGAGGATGTGGAGAAATTGGAATCTTCATCCATTGCTGATGGGAATGTAAAATGGCACAGCCATTGTAGAAAACAGGAAAACAGTCTGGCAGTTTCTTAAAAAGTTAAACTGAATTAATTTGAAATTAATCATTTTCAAATATGTCATATGTGATCTGCAATTCACCTCCCATGTACATACCCAAAAGACTTGGAAGCAGGAAGAAAACAAGATACTTGTACACTAATATTTATTGCAGCACTATTCACAAAATCCAAAATTTGAAAACAGCCTGAATACCAATCAACAGATAAAAGAGTAAGTAAAATGGAGTACGTCTATGGTATTTTATTCAATAAGAGGATAAAATCCTGATACATGCTACAATATGAATGAACCTTGAAAATAATGTTGAAGGAAATAAATCAATCACAAAAGGGTAAATATTATATGATCCCACTTATATGAAATATCTATAATAGGCACTATATAGAGAAAAAGCTTATAAGGGATTATCACTTATGGTGGATAGAAGGGAACAAAAAGGGGAGCTTGTTGCTTATGGGATACTGTGCCTCTGTTAAAAGTGATTAAAAAATTAGAAGCATATACTGGTGATAGTTGAACAACATGATAAACAGAATTTTACTGAATTGTACTTCTCAAGAATGTTGAAATGATAAATGTTTTCTTACATATATATTTCCAAAAAAAAAAAAAACCTACTGCCATCGAGTCTAATTCCTACTCATAGTGCCTCCCATTGGGTTTTCAAGGCTGAAAATCTTTATGGAAGCAGATTTCCTCATGTTCCTTCTGTGGAGCAGCTTGTGGATTTGAACTGCCAACCTGCTTAACAGTCAAATGCCTTACCCACTGTGTCACCAGAGGTCCTTACATATATATTTACCTCATTAAATAACAAAAAGAAAAGAAAGAAAGTGAAAAGACAATGCCAGAATGGGAGAAAACATTTGTAATTCATATAAGGGTTTTTCCCAAATTATGACAGGGTTCTGTTTTGATGACTCTGTCTTAAGTTGGTTCTGATGTAAGTCAAATAACTCCTTTTTTCTTTTTATTAGTTTTTATTGTTACTGCCTTTTATTATCAGTATGAATGTGATCATATTGAATCCAATCTTTACTTTTCTTTGGGATTTGGAAACATTACATATAAACTTACAGATGTATTTTCACATTGTATGTAGTTCCTATTACTGACAATAAGATGTAAAAAAAAAAAAAAAAAAAAAAGAATGATCCTAAGTGTGATTTATTGTAATTCAAATATGTCATATGATGGTGACTACCTGTATCTCATAAAGGATTTGTGTATATATATATGGTGGTTGTTGCATTAAGTATAGTTGGGTTGCCTCAAACTCATAGCGATCATATGTAAAACAATAAAAAATTACTGATCCTGTACCATCTTCAGTATCATTGCTGTATTTGAGCCCACTGTTGCAGCCACTGTGTCAATCTACTGTATTGAAGGTCTCTCTATTTTTCACTTTACTATGATGTCCTTCTCCAGTGATTAGTCTTTCTGATGACCTGTCCAAAGTAAGTGAGACAAAGTTTCTCCATCATAGCTTTTTGAGAGCATTCTGACTGTACTCCACAATATATATGTTTATTTTTTGTTTTGTTTTGTTTTGCTTTTTTGCTTGTATTCCATGGTATATTTAATATTCTTTGCCAGTACTACAATTTGAATGAGTCAATTCTTCTTCCATCTTCTTTTTTTTTTAATTGTCCGGTTTTACATGCATATGAGGTGATTAGAAAAAAAAAATGCTTCGATCAGAAGCATCTTTGATTCTTAAAACTTTAAAGAAGTCTTTTTTCTCACAGATTCGCCAATCCAATACATCATTTGATTTCTTGCTCTTCCATGGGCATTGACTCAGCAGTCCAAAGAGAATGAAATCCTGTACAACTTTCTTCCCCATTTATCATGATGTTTACTGGTCCAGTTACATTAATTCTGATTTTCTTTGTGTTCAGTTGTAAACCATACTGAAGGCTGTAGTCTTTTACTTTCATCAGTAAATGCTTCAAGTCATATCATTTTCTGCAAGCAAAGTTGTGTCATTATATTAAAGTTGTAAAGAGTCTTGCTCCAGTTCTGATGCCATATAGCCCAGCTTCTTAGAATATTTGTTCAACATATGGATTGATACTATTGCACACTTTTTTCAATGTTATACCACACAGCATCCCCTTGTTCTGTTCTAATAACTGCCTCTTAAAGCATGTGCAGTTTCTCTATGTGCATAATAAAGTGTTTGGGAATTCAGATCCTTAGTAATGTTATCCATACTTTGTTATGATCCACACAGTTGAATGTCTTCCTATAATCAATAAAACACAGACATTTTTCTTGTTTCCTCTGGTCTTGACCAAGATACATCTGACATCAGCAATGATAGTTCTCATTCTACTTTCTCTTCTGAATCTGGTTTGAACATATGACAGTTCCTTGTGGGTGTACAATTGCTGTCATTTTCAATTTATTTCAGCAAAATTTGCTAGCATGTGATTTAATGATATCATTTGATAATTGTATTCTGATTGATCACCTTTCTTTGTAATGGACATGGGTATGGATCTCTCCCAGTTGACTGGTCAAGTCTTCAAAACTTCTTGACATAGACAAATAACTGCTACCAGCATCACATCTGTTTGTTGAAGTATCTTAATTGGTATTTCATCAATTCCTGGAGGCTTGCTTTTTGCCATTGCCTTCAGCGTAGCTTATTCTTTTTCCCTTAGTACTGAGCGTAGCTTATTCTTTTTCCCTTAGTACTGTGGGCTTTGATCATATGTTACCTACTGAAATGGTTGAACACTGACCAATTGTTTTTGGTACAGTTACTGTGTATTCCTTCCATCTTCTTTTGAAGCTTTCTGTGTCTCTTCATTTTTTTTTTTTCCACAGAATCCTTCATTATTAAAATTTTGGCATGAATTTTCTCTTCTTTCAGCTTGATAAGTGCCCATTTTTTTTTCTTTCCTTTTGGTTTTCTAACTACAGATATTTGCATATTTCACTATTATACTTTACCTTGTCCTCCAGAGCAGCCCTTTGAAAACTTCTGTTCATCTTTATTATTTCATCATTTATTCTATTTGCTTTAGCTATTCTATGCTCAAAAGCAAGTTTCCAGCATCTCTTCTGACACTCATTTTGATCTTTTATATATTCCCTATCTTTTTAAATAATCTTTTAACTTATTATTGTATATGTTCTTGATGTCATCTCATAATCTTCAGGTCCTTAGTCACTAGTGTTCAGTGCATCAAATCTATTCTTGAGATATTTTGTAAGTTCGGATGAGATGTATTCAAGGCTATACTTTGTTGTTGTTGCTGCTAAGTGCCTTTGAGTCAGCTCCAACTCATTGCAACCATATGTACAACAGAATGAAACACTGCCCAGTCTTGCACCACCTTCACAATCCTTGCTTTGCTTGAGTCCATGGTTGCAGCCACTGTGTCAATCCATCTCATTGACTGTCTTCCACCTCTTTGCTAACCCTCTACTTTACCAAGCATGATATTCTTCTCCAGGGAATGGTCCCTTCTGAACATGACCAAAGTAGATGAGACGAACTCTGGCCAGTGGGTATTCTCACTTCCAAGGAGTATTCCAGCTGCACTTCTTCCAGGACAGATTTACTTGTTTCTGGCAAGCTATGGTATTTTTAGTATTCTTTGCCAACACCACAATTCAAATGTATCAACTCTTCTTTGGTCTTCCTCATTCATTGCCAAGTTTTTACCTGCATATGAGGCAACTGAAAATACCATGGCTTAGGTTGGGCACACCTTAATCTTCAAAGTGACATCTTTTACCCTTTAATATTTTAAAAGGTCCTGTCCAGCAGATTTGCCCCATGAATATGATGTCTGATTTCTTGACTGCTGCTTCCATGGGTGTTGATTGCAGATCCAAATAAAATGAAATCTTTGACAACTTCAATGTTTTCTCCATTTATCATGATCTGTTTATTGGTCCAGTTGTGAAGATTTTCATTTTCTTTATGTGGAGGTGAAATCCATATTGCATCCATCTTATAACCTTCATTAGTAAGTACTTCAAGTCATCTTCACTTTCAGCAAGCAAGGTTGTTAATAAATCTTCCTCCAATCCTCATGGTGCATTCTTCTTCATATAGTCCAGCTTCTCAGATTATTTACTGAGCATACAGATTGAATAAGTATAGTGAAATGATGCAACCCTGCCATACACCCTTCTTGATTTTAAACAACACAATATCCCATTGTTCTGTTTGAATGACGGCCTCTTGGGCTGTGTACAGGTTCCTAATGGGTGCAAAATGATGTTAACCAGTGCTAGTTCTTCATTGGTGGCTGTTATTTCTTCATGTCCCCCAAGCAGCCAGGACTGTTTAATATTTACAATTCTGGTGAGGGCAGGGAGATGCATGGTACTCCCCATTGCCCACCTCTGCACAATTGACTTAATTGTTCTTATTCTTAAATGGAATTCTCCTGCGCTTGTCAACAGGGTTAATCTTGAGGGAATGTCAATTCCTAAAATATGTTCAGGCAAAGGAGAGGATATTAGGAGGGAGGGAGAAACCCTATAGTGAGAGTGAGGGCGGTGCTTCCCCCGTAGCCATCAATGGCACTTAATGGACCTTTAAATCTATTTTTATTCCCATGAATGTGAGGGTGCATTCTGCACCTGTACCTACTAAGGCTGGGACTCTTTGTTCATTGGTTGGGGACTAGTGGATAACTATTTCAATGTGGGGGCTCCAATCCCCCATAATCTTCTGTACCTTCAGTAGGGGATTTTGGCCATCCTCCTAGTTCAAGGGAACAGGCACTTCTCGTATCTGGGGAGCAGCAGACTGAGCAGATTATCTTTTTTCCTCCCTTAGGGGAAGGAACTGCATTACACTGTTTATCTATTTATTTGCTTAGGAGTCCCTGCAGCTGTAAGTTCAGCCCAAAGCTGCTTTTTGAGTTACTTGTAGGGGCCCTTTTCCATTGGTGGAATTCTTCAGCTCTTTTTCTATTTGGGGGCCTTTTCAGTAGCTCCTACACTCTTCTGCCTTAGCCTGTCAGTTTTCCCTATGCAGGCAGCAACTTGTGTGGCTTGAGAGATGGAATGCCCTACTGCTGACTGAAAGATGAGCAAAAGACGACCATAGTACTGGCTGAGGGAAAACTGTAGGAGGGCATTGCTCATGTCATTAATAAATATTTCATTATCAGGACCCAGAAATTCAGGCATGTATGTAGGTGTGTATATAGCATGCTTTGCCTCTAATTCCTGAATTAGCCCTTGCAATTCTTCAAGAGTGTTCCATCTAGAAAAAAAAAAGGGGGAAACCAGATTTTCTGGCCCGACGGACCCTGGTGGAACCACTGAGACTATGGCCCCTAGCTGTCCTTCAGGTCTGGAATTGAATGCATGCCTGTGACTTCCAGCCAAACAGTGGACAGGCATATGAGTTGAACATTTACCTGAGGTAGGCACACTCCTTGGAGAGAAGAAGCATGGGAGAAAGAAAGGCTGCTTATGCATAGGGAGATAGCTCAGGGGGCAGGAATGCGTGGAGAGATGGACACAGGGAAGAGGTAACTATTGGGAGGAAGTGGGAGGGAAGATGTTGCATTGTGGTAAATTTTGGTCAATGCCATGAGACAAAGTGTATGTGAACTGCTGTATGGAAAGTGTATTTGCTCTGGAAATTTTCACCCAAATCACAACAAAAAGAAAAAAAAAAGAGTGTTCCATCTAGGGTGGGTGCAAAGAATATCTCCCTCTGTGGGTCATGCTGCTCAACAGGCTAAAATAATCCAGTTCATGAATGGCATTCCCCATTCCATTCTGAAACATATATAACCTCGGCCTTAAAGCAGAATGGGAAGTGACCAAGGCTATTTTTGTTCATTCCTGTTCTGACAATACTACACCATTTTCCCCTATATCCCACAACCTTAATACTTAGGCAAGTATAGACTCTCCTCCTTCCTGTCAGTATTGGACAGCTCTATCAAGGAGTTCCTTGGTCGTATATTCCCTTACTGTTATGTGTTCCTGCTCCTCGGAGG
The DNA here is from genome assembly GCF_000298275.1 of Orycteropus afer afer. Classification (NCBI taxonomy): domain Eukaryota; kingdom Metazoa; phylum Chordata; class Mammalia; order Tubulidentata; family Orycteropodidae; genus Orycteropus; species Orycteropus afer. The sequence goes on from NW_006921931.1 coordinate 3,122,668, forward strand.
GGACTGGGCTGTCCAGCATCATTTGGGGTGCAAAGCCCATCAGTCTTTACCTTGGTGATGATTAACGGCTGGGCTTTTAAGTGATCAGTTATGCTAATGCTATCCTCTCAGGCCTCTCTTTCCTCCTCTAAATCTGAGGACTCAAGAGGGTTCTGTTTTTTAGGGTCCCAATCAACCCTAGTTATAACTGCTATAACTGCTCAAATTTGTTGTTACGGTAGGCGATGCCCAGTCAATTTTGCTACTTGACACACTAACATTTCTATAATTTGGTGAAATGTTTGTACCGGGGTAGTGGTTGTTTCTTTTACATCTGATTGTGCCAATCCTGGATCTCTTTCTAACCTTAGTTCTTCTTTAACTGTCTGTATCTCATCCCTTAATTTCCGACACTCACTAGCTGCCACCAGCTCAGCATCTGTGGTGGTGCGGACTGCATGTAGCAGAGGCCAGGCTACCACTGTGACCAGCACTCAGTAGTCTCTTTTTATTTTCTCTACTCCAACACTCTGCAATACATCTAACAGTTCAGGGCCTCCTCATATTCGCGTGCAGATCCCCAGCTATCTAGTAGTCTGGCAATGGTCCCAAACATGCTTGCATCTGGCCATTTCCTGATTTCACCCATTACTCTGTTCATGTTTACTGCTGGCCTATGGGTGAGCTTTTCAGACTGCTGCTTGCCTTGCCTATTGTGGGAATTTTCTAAGGAGGTTAAAACTTCCTTCTTAGTAGGTAGCAGCAGTCCAAAAAACTTTTCTGGAGGCATAAGCAGAGACATGAACATTTATTCAGAACAGAAACAAAGACAATCAAGAGAGAAAGGATTTAAAAGATAAAAGAAAGCAGGCTTACAAATATTGCTAGCAATTCAGCATCCAGTGGTGTCAGGTTGGAGTAGATCCAAGATGACCACTAACCCCCTCCCACTTTGCAAGGATATTTATATCTGAGTTTGAGGAATTGGGGGTGAGTGGTACATGACTGGGAATAGAGGGCTATGTGACTAGCTTCAGACTTGGTGGCATGGGCCCTGATTGCGAGGGTCCCAGGGCAGTGCCCTATGACCACTATCTATGTATACTTTTGTAGGATGTTGCTGGGTAGCAAGTTTCATTGCTTAAAAGTATACATTACAGCAAAGGTAGTTAATACTTGATGGGGGAAGCAGGAGGATATGTGACAGGGAAGGAGAAGGGAAATGGTTTGTAGTTCTTATAAGCATGGCTAAATGAAATAGAATCTGAGAGCCATTTTGGGGGGTTGCACTTACTGACCACACAGTAACGTTAACTGGTCTTCCTAGAAGGCATATAGATATTACCTATCAATAACAGCATAGTACTTCAGGATAGATCTTGAAAAGTTCTTTTTGACAATGAATTCAACAACACTCCTCTTCAATTTGTCATTCCTGGCATAGTAAACCATATGACTGTATCATTCAAAATGGCTTATACCAGTCCATTTAAACTCATTAATGGCTAGGATATTGATATTTATGCATTCCATTTCATTTTTCATAACTTCCAATTTTGCTAGATTCATACTTCATACATTCCATGTTCTGATTATTAATGAATATTTACAGCTCTTTCTTCCCATTTTGAGTTGTGCCCCATCAGCAAAGTAAGGTCCCTAAAGCTTTACTCCATGCATGTTATTAAATTCAAGTCTACTTTGAGGAGGCATCTCTTCCTCAGTTGTCTTTTGATTGCTTTCCAATCTGAGGGGCTCATCTTCCAGCATTATATCAAACAGTGGGTTATTCATAAAGTTTTCCAGTAATACTTCAGGCAGAGTTTCGTTGCCATTCATAAAGTTTACAATGAGCAATTCTTTCAGAAGTGGATGGCCCTGTATTTCTTCCCAGTCTGTCTCAGTCTATTCTCAAGTTGTACTTTAATTCTCTTGATTTTGTTCAGCTTTAATTTGAACTTACTTATGAGTAAATAAGGTCTTTTCACAGGTGGCCCCTGGCTTTGTTTTGACTGATAATATTGAGCTTCTCCATCATCTGTTTCCACATAAATAGATTTGATTCATGTGTAAATCATCTGGAGAGGTTCATGTGAATAGTCATGTTCTTGAAAAGAGTATTTCCAATGAATATGTTATTGGTCTTGGATACTTATATCCTGTGATCTCTGGTATCATTCCTGTCATCATGACCATAATTTCCAGCAACTAATTCTTCTTTTGTGTTTCCAATTTTTGCATTCCAATGCCAAGTTACTATGGATGTATCTTTATTTCATGTATGTATATATGTACATATGTACAGGCATACATTATATATATATATATATATATATATATATATATATATATATATATATATATATAAAGAGAGAGAGAGCTTTTACAACTTATATTAGTTACCAAAGGCTACCATAACAGATTACCACAAATGTGGCTACTTAAAACAAGAGCAATTTATTATCTCATAATTCTGGATGTCCAAAGTCTGAAATAAAGATATTGGTGGGGTTAGTTCATTCTGATGCGTTTGGTAGTTCTGATAATCCTAGAAATCCTTAGAATTCCTTGGTTTGTAGACCTATCACTCTAATCTCTACTTCTGTTTTAACATGATTTTCCTCTGTCTCTGTTTCTCAAATTTTCTTGTCCTTTCTCATATAAAGACATCAGTCTGAATTCTTTACCTTAATTACATCTGCAAAGATATTAATTCCAATTAAAGTTACATTTTGAGATCTCAGATAGAAAAAAATCATTTAGGGCTACACTTCAATCCACTGCATAACTAAATACAAGGATAAATTATTCAATATTTAAAATGTCAAAGTTCAATACACATTTCTTTACAAAAGGTATATAAATGGCCCTAAGCAAATGAAAAGATGCTCAACATTATTAACCATTAGATAAATAGAAATCAAACCACAAATAGAATCTACTTTGTATATATAGGATGGGTAAAGCACAGATAATAACAAGAATGGATAAGGATGTATAGAGTTTGAAACCCTTGTACATTACTGGCAGGGACATGAAACGGTCCAGCTGTTCTAGAAAACTGACAGTTCCTTAAAATGATATGACACAGAAATTCTACTACTATGTATATATCTAATAGAATTGAAAACATATATCCACACAAAGTCATGCACACACATTTTCTCACAGCATTATTTATAACAGCCATAAAGAGTAAAAATAATTCAAATGCCCATCAACTAGTGAAGGGATAAATAAACTGAGGAATATTCATACAATGGCATATTACTTGGTAAGAAAAAAAAAATGGAGTGCTGATACTTGCTACAACATGGGTGAACCTTGAAAACTGTGCTAAAATGAAAGAATCTGGTAATAAAAGATGGCATGCTGTTTGATTCCATTTATATCAAATATCCAGATTGGGCAAATTTATAGAAGCAGGAATTAGATTAGTAGTTCTCGAGGACTGTGGTGTGAGAGAGAATGAGAGAATTTGATTGCTAATGGGTTTCTCTTATGGACTGTTGGAAATGTTCTAAAATAGATTATAGGATGGTTACCTAACTCTTTGAATATACTAAGAATTGTTGAGCTGTACACTTTAAATGGGTAATTTTATGGTAGGTGAATTAAATCTCAATAAATATTGTGGAAAAAGTATAGTTCTTATTTCTCTTGAAAAAAAAAAAAAAAGGAAAGGTGAAACATTCTGCTCACAGTCTCATATGGCTTGAGCTAATTAGCATCCATTTTTAGTCTGAACATCCACACTGCATTTTGGTACATTTCTCCAAGTCTTGCTTCTCTCATTCACAATATGTGCCTGGCTTTAGAGGCATTTGAGCTGGAGACATGTGGTGGAGAAGATATTAGATTATGAGTTAGAGAGTCAGATCATAATTTTTTATCCAGAAAAATGAGAGAAGGACCTAGAGAACTTTCAATGTCATGTTGTTGTTGTTATATGCCATGGAGTTGGACCCGACTCATAGGGATCCCTCCTTGGATTTCCGAGGCAGTATCACTACGGAAGTAGATTGCCTCATCTTCCTTCCGAGGAGCGGCTGGTGGGTTTGAACTGCCAGCCTTCTGGTTAGCAGTCAAGTGCCTTAGGCACTATGCTACCAGAGCTCTCTTCAATGTCATAGACACCCCTAAAATTAAATTTTCTTAAAATATTCATGCCTTCAGTGAAATTTTGTGTTACTACTTTTCCTTACACATCTAGTAGTCTAGGAACCTAAAAAATTACAAAGGAAAATATACTGATTTTAGAGAAGCTTCTTTTTGGGGTTTAGATTGATATTTCATCAATGGCAAAGTATAGGCAAATTATTTGGTCATGCCTAACACACATCACTGAGAAGAACAACATAGGCTCTTAGATGTATTAATAGCTTTTGTTTGTTTGTTTAAGAATTAGAAAGGCACTAAAGAGTCAACTTTTAAATAATTAATAATATTTATAATAATAAGATTATACAATATTACAGACATGAATTCAAGACTACATAAAAAAGAAAGCAGAAATGAATAGCTATACCCATATACAATGTCACATGCAGTACTTGTAATAGTGAAGTATCTTCTGTCTAACATCTTGTAATCTAGGCATAATGGTTTAATTCTGAATAGTTCACTAAGTAAAAGACTCCAAATTTAGTAATTAGTGTGACTTAGGAAAAAGCATTTCAGTTGAAACAAAGGAAGAATGAAAAGTGGAATGAATTCTTTCTTACAAGGAATTCACATATTGTCAATGGCATATTTTAATGGTTATTGGAGTCACCAAACCTGAAGCATAAATTATAATTTTAGAGTCATATATAGAGACTCTCAGTACCCTTAGGAGACTAGGTGATACAAGTGGTTTACAATTTGTTGCTAACCAAAAAATTGGTAGATCAAACCCACCCAGCATCTCTCTGGGTCTGGAAAAGCTACTTCCATAGAGACTACAGGCAAGAAAACTCCATGGAACAATTCTTTATAACACAGGGAGTGGCCATGAGTCAGAATCATGCATTTCCCTTTGTGCTATCATCCGTTCAGCTGTTCAACCGAGAAAGTCAAGAGCAGAGGGTAGAATAGTGGTTAGAGGCTTTAGCTCTTCCTAGAACTGGGCTCAAATTCCAATTCACTCACTTATGTGATTTTGACCTGTTACAGCCAATTTCTTAAAGTCTTAAGTTAGCATAATTATTCCCTTCCTTATAGAACTGATAAAAGGTTTGAATGATAGATACTGTTAGAGTCATTGTCTTCAAGAAATTAGACCATTTGTGTAAAATCTTTACCACAGGTGTAAGTACTTAAGGCTGTGTATGCAGAAATAGTTGCAATGTACTGATGAGCTCTGGCTCTGCACTTCAAGAAACCTAATTTGGAATCTCCATTCTTTCATGTTAGCTGTGCTTGTGATGTTGTTGTTGTTGTTATGTGCCCAGTTGGACTGACTCATAGAGACCCTTCCTTGAGTTTCCAAGGCAGTATCACTACGGAAGTAGATTGGGCAATTTGCTTAACTTCTCTAAATTTTGATTTTTCTCATATGTGTATGTGTGTATATCTGTAAATATATTCACACACCTATGAGAATAAACATATATAT
>NW_006921931.1:3128452-3132824 GCF_000298275.1 Orycteropus afer afer
TTAAGTTAATGATGCAGAATTAGTGAAAGGTATATGTTAAGACAAGTTTTTTAGAGATATAAAAGAGAGTAAACAAACAAGCAAGCAAAGCAGAGTTGGGAGAAGATAGATGCCAAGCCAAATGGAGATCTGCAAGGAACCAGGAAACAAGCTGAAGAGACAAGGACATATCCCCAGGATTGATAGCAGAACACCCACTTCCTTCGAGTCGGATCCAACTCATGGTGACCCCTTAATGGGTTTCTGAGGCAGTATCACTATGGAAGAAGATTGCCCAACCTTCCTTCCGAGGAGCCACCAGCCTTCTGGTTAGCAGTGAAATGCCTTAGGCAGTAGCCACCAGAGCTCCCTGATTGACAAAGAGAGAGAACTTTTTCCTGGAGCTGGAACCCTGAATTCGGATTTCTAGCTTCTCAAACTGTGAGAAAATATAATTCTGTTAGTTATAGCCATCCTCTTATTGTGTTTATGTTATAGCAGTACTAGGTAACTAAGAATATATATATTCTTAGTTATACTTCCTAGGGGTGTGTGTGTGTGTGTGTGTGTGTGTGTGTCTGGGAGTACAAATAGTTAAGAACTCAACTACTTATCAAAAGACTCACCATTTGAACCCACCCAGAGATACCTTGAAATACAAGTCTAGAGAGCTTTGTTCACTACCTTGAAAACCATATGAAGCAGTTTTAATTTGCACACATGGGGTTGCCATGAGTCAGAATCGAGTCAATGGCAACTCAGAACATACATACATATACATTGATAGAATGTAACTGAAACAGAGTAAAGTGTTCCCCAAGAATGTGGAACAGTATCTATTCTAAGGGGGAATTGATACCAAGTAAAGTAAAAACTATTTCCCCAATCCTGGCACCCGGATGGGAATAGATAAGTAAACTAAATTACCCCAACTATTTCTCCCACCCTGGTTAAGACTGCTAATTAGATAAGACCCCAGATGAGAATAGATAAGTAAACTAAATTACCCCCCAACTATTTTCCCATCCAGACAGATGAGTATTCAGTTCCTTAAAGAACTGAATGGAAAACATTCCTTCCTGCAGATGATAAGCTGCTAAAAGTGTCTTAGAAAAAACTTGTAAATTAACAGGGGCCTGCAGGACATGAGCAGTAGGGCAGAAGGGAAGTATCTTAGAAACTTGTAAACTTGTAAAGTTTGTAAACTTGTAAAGTATCTTAGAAACTTGTAAAGTATCTTAGAAACTTGTAAATTAACTCTGGCCCAGGAGGACATGCTATTAGGACAAAAGGGAACAAAAGTTAATTGTGGACCCTCTCTCCTCTGCCCAAGCCCCCCGAGCCCCTATGAGCTGTTAACAGGAAACTGGTGTGACTCATCCCCTATGTCATCCATTTCACGTTCACGCCCCAAATTCCTCAACCTTTTGTGAATATGCACAACCCCCTCTTCTGAAACCTACAAAAACTATGTTTCATGGCATTTTAGGGAGTTAGATCTGGGTACTAAAACTACTCCTACTCCTTGCATTGCAGTTTTGCAATAAATAATTTACTCTCCTCTCAATTTCAGTGTGTAAACTATTTTGGCCTGACTGAACACCAGGCAGGGACCCGTGTTTGGTCTGATAATCAAACTATTTCATAGACCTTTGGAGAGCACTATGTGAAATAACTCCTGAAAAGGAAGAACTCAATGAACATACACATCTCATCATGCTAATATTAATAAAAGAGCCTTGGTGGCACAGTGGTTAAAGTGCTTGACTGCTAACTAAAAAGTCAATGGTTTGAACTCTCCATTGCTTTGCAGGACAAAGATGTGGTAGTTTGCTTCCAAAAAGATTTACAGCCTTGGAAACCCTATGGAGCAGGTCTACTCTGTTCTATAGGCTGTAGGGTCACTATGAGTTGGAATTGACTTGATGGTAATGGGTATTTTATTTTGAATATTAATAAACATGCAGATGTATTGATGCTGGCAAATACAAAGAACCCAAGGAACACTTTATTGAAAAATAAAGTATTCATAAACATTTATTAATTGTATTTCAGAGTAGGAAAATCAATATGATTAAGACAAAATACAGCAATGAAAAGTTACAGCAAGTCATACGTTTTAGTCTATGCAATTCAGGGACAGAAGGTAAATTTTCAAACACCTCAAATATCGCCCAGTTCTGTTTAAAGAATGCATTTTCTATAACATTTGGCACCAAGAAAAATGAGACTACTGGGAATCTTACAGAAGAAAGGGATCTTACCTGATACAGACTGCCAGAATGCCTTTACGCAGAAGATCCAAGGACATTGCTTTTTTTAGTAAAATGATATATACAGTGCACCTGAAGTCTCAAAGCTAAAGAATGCTTCAGAGCAGATTATACTAAGTATAAAATATTACTGTCAACATTAACCTAAATGGGTTATTTTAGAGCTTTTAAAACAGTTCAACATACGGTGATAATATCACAAAACTTTATCTGGGACAATACTCCTTTGAAGTAATGAAAGTCGCTCTGTCTCTTTTTGTATCTTATAAATTATCAAACTAATTACTATAGAGAGGGGAAGTGTTGAATGACAAATGTGAACATGATTTGACAAAAAAAAAAACCCAAAACTAACAAATACATACTAGTGTAATATTGAGAAATTCTGAATTTTGAGAATTGAATATTGCTCAGTGAAGTTTTTTACTTTACTCTAGCTAGGACTGTACATAAGAGCCCTGGTGGCACAGTGATTAAAGAACTTGGCTGCTAACTCAAAGATTGCAGTTCAAATCTATCAGCCATTCTATGGTTGAAAGGTGTGGCAATCTGGTTTTGTAGGTATTTATAGCCTCGGAAACCGTATGGAAACTTCCATTCTGTTCTATAGCATTACAGTGAGTTGGAATAGGCTAGAAAGCAATCGTTTTGGTTTAGAACTCTACATAACTGATAATCCTGTGCCATTTAGAGTGCTTAACTACAGTTTTCTGAAATGAAGATTAAAGTCACTAACTTAAAACTCATTGTTTTATTTTGTATCCCATGAACCTCACTTATATATCTGACTACATTAAATGTTTAGCCAAAGTTTATCTAAAGGGAATGGGGAAATCTACTTCTGTAGTGATACTGGCTTGGAAACCCAAGGAGGGGTCGCTATCAGTTGGATCTGACTTGACAGCAGTGAGTTTGGTTTGGACTAGCAAAATAAAGAGTTAGGCTAGTTTTAAAGCGGAATTAGAGAAATACACAGGGAAATGACTTGAAAGAAAATAGTCGACTCTTGTTATACTAGTAAAGGCATAATGAATTTATTAATTTATTTATTTATTCAACAAATATTTTTGATCTCTTACAATATTACATACATTATTGTAGGAAATATTTTATGTGTTAGTGAGAGAGCTACTAATTTTGGAAAGTTCACAGATTTTGACCTTCTATGTTGTATGAATTAATAATGCAAGAAGTTGGACTAGATGAAGGAGAATGGGGCATCAGGATGGAAAGAAGACTTTAACAACCTGAGATATGCAGATGACATAGCCTAGTTTGCTGAAAGTGAAGATGATTTGATGAGCTTACTGATGAAGATCAAAGACTGCATCCTTGTTATAGATTACATTCCAACATAAAGAAAACAGAAATCCTTACAACCAGGCCAAAATGCAACATAACAATAAATGGAGAAAAGATTGAAGTTGTCAGGGATTTCATTTTACTTAGATGTACAATCAACACCCATGGAAAGCAGCAGTCAGTGTCAGTCAGATATCATACTACACTGGGAAAATCTCCTGCAAAAGACTTCTTTAAAGTGTTAAGAACAAAGGTTTCACTTTGAAGACTAAGATATGCCTAACCCAAGGCATGATATATTCAATCGTCTTATATGCATATGAAATCTTGACAAGGAATAAGGAGGACCGAAGAAGAGTTGAGGCCTTTCAGTTGTGGTGCTGGTGAAGACTACTGAAAGTACCATGGATTGCCAGAAGAACAAACAAATGTGTCCCGGAGGAAGTGCAGCTAGAATACTCCTTGAAAGCAAGAAATGCCAGACTTTGCCTCACCCACTTTGGTCATGTTGTCAAAAGGGACTGGGCTCTGGAGAAGGATATCATGTTTGGTAAAGTAGAGGGTCAGCAAAAAAAAAAGGAGGACCCGCAATGAGATGGATTGACACAGTGGCTGCAATGGTGGGCTCAAGTATAGCAGGGATGGTGAAGATGGCACAGGATCAGAGGTGTTTTGTTTTGTTGCACATAGGGTGAATACAAGTCAGAGCTGACTCAATGGCACTTAGCAATAACAACAACACATGGTGTATGGATTAGGAGCTCTGGTAGCATGGTGCCTAAGGCACTTGACTGCTCACCAGAAGGCTGGTGGTTCAA
>NW_006921931.1:3133334-3138690 GCF_000298275.1 Orycteropus afer afer
TTTTTTTTTTTTTTAATATACATGTAAGGACTGAATAATGAATAAGGAAACTGCAGAAGAATTGATGCATTTTAATTGTGGTATTGATGAAGAATACTGAATGTACCATGGACTGCTAGAAGAACAAACAAGTCTGTCTTGGAATGCTCCTTAGAAATGAGAAGGTCTAGATGATTCATTTATAAGTGTCTCATTTATACTAAAGTGATTATATTATCTATGTTGCTAAGGGATCTTGTTAAATTTTTTATATTAATATTCTATTGTGTATAAGGTGAAAGTTTACACAGAAAATTAGGATCCCATTTAACAATTTCTACACAAATTAGTCAATGATGTTATTACATTTTCCACAATGTGTCTTCATTCTCATTCATTCTTTTTCTGGTTATACCAATTCCAGCACTCTCGTTTCCCTCCTACCTTACCTTCTCATTTTTGCTTTAGACTAATTTTAGACCATTTGGTCTAATATAAATAATTTGTTGAAAGAAACATATTATTCTTGGATGATATTCTGTATTTTGTGAGCCAATGTGTTATTTAGCTAAAAGGTGATCTCAAGGGATAAATACAGTTTAAGGTTTGAAGAGTATCTCAAGGCAATATTCTTGACGAGTACTGTAGTCTCAACGAATCAATATGTTGGCACTTTTTAAGAATTTTCATTCTGTTCCATATTTTTCTCCCTTTCTGTCAGAATCTATCTATTGTGGTCCTTATCAGAACAGTCAGTAATAGTAGCTGGACACCATCTAGCTTCTGGTCATAGGGAAGATGATGCCATGCTTCATGTACACTATTAGTCCTGCAGACTACTCTCTTCTTTGGGTCTTTCATTTCCTGCTTTCTTTCTTGTTCCAGATGAGTAGAGGCCAATAGTTGTATATTACATGGCCCCTAGCAAGCTGTTTAGACCCAGGACACTATTCACCACATTGAGATATAACAAATACTTTATGAACTATATTATGCCAATTAATTGAATTGTCCAACAAGACTAGTCTCAAGCCTTCAAGCTTAGAAAATCAGTCTCACCAGGTGTTTGGTTATGTATCAGAAGTATCTGTAACTATGTCCCATATTTGATTTTACATATATAAGGATATACATGTATACATACACATACCTATAGATACATCTGTCTGTGCACACATATGTACCCACATGTTCATACCTATACATACACATGCCTGTATACATATTTACGTAACAACACACACATTTTTTGGTTGTTGCAAAATTATATTTATCATATCCATTACCAAAAACCTCCTTTTCTTTTGTACACCTTTTAGTGATATCATTTACTTTGATCAAACTTGCACTTCACCTATAGTTTATGCTACTTTTCCCAACATCATCAGCAAAATAACAAGTGTATCCTACCTTGAGAGTTTGAGAGTGCTCCCCTACACCCATCCTGTTAACCACCAATGAACCCTGGTCACTGTGTACAAACCTATTCTTCTCTGCTTATAAAAATGAAATTATATCTATGTCTTTTTGTGATTGATGTATTTCACTCAGAGTAATAGATATTTCCAGGACTCATCATTATTCTTTATGGCTGCATACTATTCCATATTTTATTTATCCATTCATCCTTTGATAGGTATTTAGGCTGTTTCCACTTTTTGCTGTTGTGAATGGGGCTGCAATGAACATAGGTCTGTATATGTCTGTCCTTGACTCTTTCATTATATTTCTAGGGTATAAACCTAGGAGTGGGATTGCTATTCAATAATGTATTTCTATTTCTAGCTTTTTGTGGAAGTACCATACTATTTTCCGTTAGTGATTGTGCCATTTTACAATATCACCAAAAGTGGCTAAGGACTCTAATCTCCCCATCACTGCCATATTTAAAAAAAAAAAAAAAAGTGCCATTTTTTGCAGGGGTGAGATGGTAACTCATTATAGTTTTGATTTGCATCGGTCTGTTGGGTAATGATCACAAGCATCTTTTCATGAGTTTGTAGGCAGCTTGAATGTTCTCTTTGGTGAAGTGTCTGTCCATGTACTTTGCCTATTTCTTAATTGAATTTTTCATATTTTTGTTCATGATTTGTTGAAATTTTCTATATCTTTCAGAGAGTAGATGCTTATTGGATATGTCATTCCCATAGATATATTTTCCCAGTCTCTAAGTTGTCTTTGTACTCTTGTGAGGCCTGAGAGATCTTTTAACCAGAAGCCTTTAGTATGGAGATTAACACATCCCATGCTGAGTCCTAAGCCTTTAGTATAGAGATTAACAAGTCCCATGCCTCAGAGCTTTTTTATCAGAGATCTGCCTGGCCCCAAAAAAGTCTCTCGCCCACCTTTGAAGGCTCCGATAGCTCTTACCTCCCCCCGGATTTTGCACATATCAAAGAGATCCGCCCAGCCCCCAAAAATCTCTCACTCACCTTTGAAGCCGGGGGATTCCAACCTGCCCTCCAACTTCCCAAACCCCTGTCCTAAAACCCAATTATCTACTCCACCCTATATTTTTTCTATAAAAATGTGATAGTAAGGGAGCACGAGGTCTTTTGCTCAACCTGCTATGTCGGTGAGAGCAGGGACCCTAGCTCTAACTAGCTAATAAACTTTCCTTCTTGCACTTGCATTGTCGTGTGTTAGCAAATTCCTCACACTGAACAACTCCTTCATAACCTGGGCTCAACATTTGGTTCATTGGCCGGGAAGGAGGATTCGGAGTGAGTGAAGCTGTCTGTGATGGTAGGAAAGTTTCAGGAAAGGCTAGCAGGACTAGATACGCCCTTTGCGTGGGGGCACTAGTCCATCAGGAAAGACTGGAAATTGGTGGACGCTCCGAATGAGTGGGGAAAGGAGCCCTTTCTCAACTCATGGGCAGGCTGTGGGTGCTTTTTCTGGGTAAGAGCAGCCCACTTCAGGGAAGGGGAGAAGCCCCTCCAATCTGTGGTACTGGAATGAGATCTCTTCTGGGTGTTGGATAATTGTGCTATCTGTTTTGGTGTCTCTTGTTGTGTGGCCACTGTTTTTTTATTTGTTCTGTGTTTCCTTAAAGGAGGTTGAAATGGGACAGAAACAGACTACCCCTCTGTCCCTGATGGTTGAACATTTTTCAGAGCTTAAAACCAGAGGATCTAATTTGTCTGTGATAATTAAAAAAAATAAGCTAATAACTTTTTGCTCTTCAGAATGGCCCTCTCTTGAGGCAGGATGGCCGCCGGAAGGCTCACTGGACGGAAAGGTGATCGCAGCCGTTTTCGACCGAGTCCAAGTGCCAGGCCCCCATGGGCACTCGGACCAATTTCCTTACATTTTAGTGTGGCAAGATATAGTGACTAACCCGCCCCCATGGCTAAAACCTTTTCTTCCCAACCTCTCTGTTAAGGTATTAGCATCCTCACTCAGGACTAGCGAAAAGGAGAAGCAGAAATGACCTGGGTCCTGAGCAGCTGTTCCACTGGTTTTGCCTGATTCTCAGGTTGCCATCGATCTGATGGATCTAGAAAGCAGCATGTCTCCACCTCCCTATGCCCCTCCGCCACCTCCCCACCCTCTCCAGGTTCCACAAGTGTTGGGAGGGAATGGAGCAAATGCTCCAAGTGTGTCGCCCGTCATTACGGGCCCAGCCTCTGGTCTCCACCCGCACCAGAGGGGCTCTCAGGAAGCTGAAGCTCCATTGTCAGCTGTCCAGGCACTGCCTCTCAGAGCAGTTGGCCCACCCCGTGAGGACGGAAGCAGAACCTGGAAGTACTGGCCGTTTTCAACATCAGACCTGTATAACTGGAAAGTGCAAAACACCCCCTTTTCTGAAAACCCCCCAAAGCCTAATTAATTTGTTAGATTCTATATTGTTTACTCATAATCCCACTTGGGATGATTTTCAGCAGCTATTGCAGGTTTTGTTCACCACTGAAGAAAAAGAAAGGATCTTGACCGAGGCCAGGAAAAATGTGCCTGGAGATAATGGGCAACCTACAATGCTTCAGAATTTGATTGACGCGGGGTTCCTGTTATCTCGTCCCGGTTGGGACTTTGAATATTCGAAAGGTAAGGAGTGTCTCCAAAAGTACTGCCAGATTCTAATGGCCAGTCTCTGAGCAGTGGCAAGGAAGCCAACTAATTTGGCCAAGGTAAACTTAGTCAGGAGCCTACAGAGAGCCCCGCAGCATACCTAGAGAGATTGATGGATGCGTTTAAGCTGTATACTCCCATGGATCCGCTAGCCGATGAGAATAGAGCAGCAGTGGTCCTATCTTTTGTAAACCAAGCAGCCCCTGATATCAGAAGAAAGCTTCAGAAGATAGACAGGTTAGGTGAGCAGACCCTACAGGATTTAATGAAAGTAGCAGAAAGGGTGTTTAATACTAGAGAAACTCCAGAAGAAAGGGAGGAGAGAATATGGAGGGAGGAAAGGGAATTCCAAGCTAAGGAGAATAAACAAAATCAGAAGGAGTTAGCAAAGATTTTTCTTTGCTGGAGCTTGAGGAGACATAGGGAGAGAAAGGAGACCAGACCAACATGACAGGCCCCGCCGAGACCCACCCTTGGCCCCGAACCAATGCGCATTTTGCAAGGGGACTGGACACTGGAAGAATGAATGCCCAAAGAAAGAGAACAAAAAATATGAAAAGCCTGCTCCTGTTAGGACGTTGATGGCAGGCAAGGACAGCAACTAGGGGAGATGGTACTCAGCTTTTAAAGAACTTAAGGAAGCACTCCTTAAAGCCCCAGCATTGACATTGCCTGACCCCACTAAACCATTTCATCTGTTTATTGATGAGAAAAAAGGAATAGCCAAGGGAGTCCTAACACAATAACAGGGGCCATGGAAGAGACCAGTAGCTTACCTCTCAAAGAAATTGGATCTAGTAGCAGCAGGATGGCCCCCTTGCTTGAGAATTATTGCTGCCACCGCCCTACTAGTTAAAGATGCAAATAAGCTAACCCATGGACAGACTTTGAAAGTAACCACTCCCCATGCTATTGAAGGAGTGCTCAAACAGCCTCCAGGGAAATGGATAACCAATGCCAGATTCACTCATTATCAGAGCCTATTACTTGACACTCCAATGGTACAATTCTCAGCCCCAACAGTTTTAAACTCCGCCACCCTGCTGCCTAACCCTAACCTAGATAAACCTCTACATATCTGATCAGAAATACTCACAGAAGTAAATACAGTCAAAAAGGACTTGCGAGACTGCCCACTGGAAAACAGTAACTTCATCTGGTTCACGGATGGGAGCAGTTTCGTACAGGATGAACTAAGGTATGTGGGTGCTGCGGTGGTAAACAACCAGGAGGAGATTATTTGAGCCGGCATTTTACCACCAGGAACTTCCACTCAGAAAGCTGAACTTATCGCCCTGGCAGAAGC
>NW_006921931.1:3143194-3145930 GCF_000298275.1 Orycteropus afer afer
ATATGAAGGTCCTCTTAGTGAACAGGGGATTGTCCATGAGTTTGAACTGGGAGATTGGGTATGGGTAAAGAGGCACCAGAAAAAGACACTGGAACTGAAATTGAGGGGACCTTATGTTGTTCTTGTGACCCCCCGCTGCTGTTAAAGTAAACGGAATCAGCGCCTGTATACACCACTCCCACATCAGGAGAGTTAACCAGACGGAACAGCAGTCTGCACGAGCGAATTGGAAAGCGTACTCTGATCTTGAAAACCCGCTGAAAGTCAAGTTAACGCAGCACCATGGAGATTAGAGTCCTCCTCACCCTCACCCTAAGCTTGTACCGCCTCGCAATAAGTATTGCGGCTCACCAACCCTATAAAATTACATGGCGAATCCGCAACGGACTAACCCATGAGACTTTGAACTCCACCACACACACCACCCCCTTTAATGTCTGGTGGCCTGATTTATTTTTCTGTCTTGCGACTCTTACTAGCTGTTCTTGGGATGAAGGTTTTATCTGTAAGATGGGTTTTTTTTGCATGTCCTGAATACAAGAGAAATGTCCAGCAATGCGGGGGGCTCATTTGGTATTATTGCAAAAGTTGGAGTTGTGTAACTTCTAATGATGGGGAATGGAAGTAGCATGTAAAAACCCAGGACTATGTAACATTCTCCTTTACCAAGCCCAGATATACTTATGCGTCAGGGAAATGTAAGGAATGTGATTGGATAAAAGTCTCATTCACTGAACAGGGAAAGAAGGAATTAGCTAAGTGGAAATATGAGCTTACTTGGGGTCTCCAGATTTGGTATAGGGGATATCCCTCTGGGGTGATAACCATTGTACAGGAAATAGAACCCTTAGATACTGGGTCAGTGGGTCCAAATGAAGTGTTAACCCCCCGGAAAAAGGAACCATGCCCCCACAGTAGGACAAACTGACAGACAAGTTTGTCTTGCTGTTGGAGACCTCTCATATCACCCCCACCTGGGTCCCTGTGGCTGACTGTTCCTCTGTCTGGCTTCCTGGCTTTTAATCCCCTTTCTCCTGCTCTTCTGGCCTGCTGCTTTGGGCATCCCTGAGTTGTCTCTCCTCACCTGTATCCTTGGGGCTTACTCTTGTAAGTTATATAAAGTATATATTTAGTATATGCAAAAGGCTAGTGGTTCAAACCCACCAGCCACTCCTTGGGAGGAAGGTTGGGCAATCTACTTCTGTAGAGATACCACCTTAGAAACCCAAGAAAAGGTTGATATGAGTCAGGATCATTTTGACGTCAGTGAGTTTGGTTTGTTTTGGTATAGTATAACTATATGTATATGTAACTATATAGCTATGTGTATGCAGTCCCTTCTGAGCACTGCTCTTGCTGTATCCCAAAAGTTCAGTATGTTGTATTTTCATTCTAGTTTGATTCTAAGTATTCTTTAATTTCACTTTTGATTTCTCTATGATCTAATTGTTTTTTAGTACAGTAGTACCTTGTTTTATTGTGCTTTGTAGATACTGTGTTTTCAAAAGTTGAAGTTTTGTGGAAACTATGTGTTGAGCAAGTCTATTTGGACCATTTTTTTCCAACTGCATTTGCTAATTTCATGTCTCTGGGTCACATTTTGGTAATCTTCACAATATTTCAAACTTTTCCATAATACTATTGCACACTTAATAGACTATTGTATAGTGTAAGCATAACTTTTATATGCACTATTACTGTTGTTGGTAGATGCTGTGAAGTTGTCTCTGACTCATAGTAACCCTATGTAAAACAGAGTGAAATACTGCCTCGTCCTGCACCATGCTTATGATCCTCATGACGCTTGAGTCCATCATTGCAACCACTGTATCCATCCATCTCATTGAGGGTCTTCCTCTTCTCCCCTGACCCTCTACTTTACCAAGCATGATACCATTCTCCAGGGAATGGTCCTTTCTGAAAACATGATCAAAGTAGGTGTGACAAGGTCTGGTTGTTCTCTGTTCCAAGGAACATTCCAGCTGTACTTCTTCCAGGTCAGATTTGTTTATTCTTCTGGCAGTCCATGGTATTTTCAGTATTCTTTGCCAATACTATAATTAAAAGCATCAACCCTTCTTCAGTCTTCCTTATTCAATGTCAAACTTTCACATGCATAATTGGCAATTGAAAATACCATGGCTTGGGTCAGGCACACCTTCATCTTTAAAGTGACATTTTTGCTTCTTGACACTTTTAAGAGGTCTTTTGCAGCAGATTTTTCCAGTGCAATATGACATCTGATTTCCTCATTGCTATTTCCGTGGATGTTGACTATGGATCCAAGTAAAATGAAATCCCTAACAACTTGAATCTTTTCTCCATTTATCAAGATGTTGCTTATTGGTCCAGTTGTGAGGATTTTTATTTTTTTCATATTGAGGTGTAATCCATACTGAAGATTGCAGTCTTTGGTCTTCATTAGTAAGTGCTTCAAGTCATCTTCATTTTCAGCAAGCAAGGTTGTGTCTTCAATTCTGTTAGACTTTGTTTTCTAATTTTTAGGTCTTTGGCATTGGATGCATGAATATTTATAGTTGTTATGTCTTTTGGTGAGTTAACCCTTTAATTATTACATAATGTCATTTTTTGCCTCAAAAATGGATTTTGACTTAAAGTATATTTTATTAGATATTAATATTACTTCTCCTTCTGTCCTTTGATTACTGTTTGTTTGGTATGTATATATATATATATATATATATATATATATATATATATATATAATATATATAT
>NW_006921931.1:3146030-3161133 GCF_000298275.1 Orycteropus afer afer
ACATATATTTTTTCAATCTTTTGAGTTTTAGCCTAGCTTTGTCTTTGCATCTCAGATATGTTTGTTGTAGATAACATATTGATAGATCATATTTTTTAATCCACTCTGCCACTCTGTCTCTGGACTGGTGTATTTAATCCATTTATATTCAGTGTGATTGTCAATAGATAAAAATTCATTGCTATCATTTTGTTATAATGTTGTGTGTGTGTGTGTGTGTGTGTGTGTGGTGTTAATGGTTTCTTTGTTCTTTCTGTGCTGAATTCTTTTTTATACAATTTTCTTTTCATTTGTTATTGTTGGTTGTGTTTTTACTGAGTCTTTTTAGTTTCTTCTTTATTTTGGTGAGTAAATTTATTAATTTTCTTTATTGTTACCCTTATATTTACATTTATCATATTATATTTAAAACATTCTGTTAGATAATGAAATCACCTTAACTTCCTGAATAGAAGTTCTATTCCGCATATTGTTTTGAAGTTGCCATCAACTGCAACTTTGTATCTGCAGTTCCTGTGCAATCAGTTTTATAGCTTTATTTTACTTTTGTGAAGTCTTTACCTGGCTTGGTATCTGGGTAATGTTGTCATATTTCTTTATCTCACATTGTTGTCTGATATTTTTTTTTCTATGGAAAGAACTCCCTTTAATATTTCTTGTAGGACTGCGCTGTTGGTTACTATTTTGGTTACTTAGTGCCACTGTGACAAGAAAATACCATAAATGGGATGGCTTGACGAAATAGGAGTTTATTCTCTTGCAGTTTGGAGGCTTTAAATCTGAGTTCAAAGTGCCGGGCTCTAGGGGCTGGGTGAAAGCCCCTCAGCCTTGGGCTTCAGCTCTGCTTCCTGCTCCCAGCCCACTAAAGCTAAAGGCTTTTCTTCACTCAGGTGCTGGCTGCTGAGACTGACAAGCCCAAGGTTGACAAGTAAAAAGGCACAGTCCTGATGTTATCAAACCACCTGGCAGGCCATTAATTCAAGTCCATTAAAGGTCCCAATGTCATCAGAGCATGGCAGGCTGCTAAACAATGACATAGCTATATGCAGGGTTCAAGCATGCCATAAGCTATAGACCATTCCCCAAGGCTTCTCTTTATATACAAGAAGCAGACCACATCCCTAAGGCAGCTACTTAGCAGCTGCTCACAGTAAATTCCATCATGGAGTTGATTGCCAGTCTCATCATGGGGAATATTACATTCAGCTGCCCAGCCACTCAACCAGACCCAGCCAAGTTGATAAACAAACCTTAACGGTAGTTCCATCCCTTGTCAACTTGGCACCTGTATAGATCTCCTTCACTGGATGGCTCTACTCCCCTAGTTCCTCTGAGTGGTGACCTCAGCCCCTTGGCCTGGCCATTCCTTTCCCTCTTGGACATGGCAGCCCTTCCCCCTCACTCTTGGGCAGCACCTATAGCCCATCCTACTGGCCCACATGAACATGTAGCCCCACACTCCAGAACAAAGTTGGTGAAGGTCTAACTCTGCAACCTAGGGGGCTATCCTGGTTCCACCCCCAGAGGCCATGGTGCTACCCTTTGAGGATGAGGCAGCTCTGCTTCCCATTTCCTTGGTCTCTCTGCTTCTGCACTCCACTGGATATCTTCCTGCCCAAAAAGCACTCAGCATTCTTGCTCCATGGGCTGGCCAATCTGCTACTCCATTTCATGCAAGTCCATACCACCAATTAACACCTGAAGGCAACCCACACCTCCAGGAAGCTGCCTGCATAATGGCATCCTGTTTTCTCCTCCATGGGCTAGCAAGGCTATTACCGTCTCATGCTGGTTTCTGGGCTCTGCTACTGCTGTCTCTCATGGTGGTCTCTCTGCTGGTGTCTCTTGGTCAGTCTCTTGGCTCTGCTGCTGTCATCCCTCATGCTGCATTCTGGGATCTTTCTGCCGGTGTCTTGGGTCAAGGATGCACTTCACTCCTGTTTCTACATTTTAGGTATCTGTCAGAGCAGCACCCCATTCTCTCGGTACCATTTTCTGTGTTGGTTGCCTAGTGCTGCTCTGACAAGAATATACCACAAATGGGATGGCTTTAACAAGCAGGTGTTTATTCTTACAATTTTGAGAGACTTTAAGCCAAGATAAAACTGCCAGGCTTTAGGGGCTGGGTGAAAGTCCCTCAACCTAGGGCTTCAGCTCTGTCTGCTGCTCCTGGCCTACTGAAGCTGGAGGCTTTTCTTCACTCAGTTGCTGGCTGCTGAGGCTGACAAGCCCAAGGTCAACAAGTAACAAATCACAGTCTCGACATTACCAAAACACATGGCAGGCCATTAATTCAAGTCCATTAAAAGTCCCAAGATCAGCAGAGCCTGCTAGGCTGCTGAACAACAACTTAGCTACATGCAGGGTTCAAGCATGCCATATGCTAGAGACTATTCCCAAAGCTGCTTCTTATATACGGGAAGCATACCACATCCCTAAAGCAGCTACTCAGATGCTTGTGGTAGATCCCACCGTGGAGCTGATTATGAGTCTCATCATGGGAAATACTACATCCAGCTGCCCAGTCACTCAAGCAGGCCCAGTCAAGGTGATACACAACCTTAACTACCACAGTTACAAATTCCTTTAATCTTAATTTCTAATCCTCTGGGAATGTTTTGATTTTGATATCATTTTAGAAAGACAATTTTTCTAGATATATCATTCTTGGTTGGCACTTCTTATGTTTGTTTCAGGCATTTGTATGTATCTTGCCATTGTCTTGTCTACATTGTTTCTGACAAGAAATTATCACTTAGTTTTGTTTAGGCTTCTTGGTAAATGATACTTCACTTTCATGAACTTCTCTCAAATTTCTTTCATTTTTGGTTCTGGAAGTTTTTATTATAACATGTCTTGGTGAATTTATTTTGAAGTCTGTGCTATATAGGTTTGCTGAGGTTCTTAAATGGAAATCTTGTCATCTTTTATGGTATCTGAGAATTTTTCTGCCTTTGTAGTTTAAAAAAATTTATTTGTACTCTTTGTTTTCTCTCTTCTTCTTCTAATAGGTATATATCATTCCTCTTGATTGTGTTCCACATAACCCTTAGGCTTTCTTTGGTTTTCTTAAATCTTTTTTCTGTTTGCTTCTCAAAAACATTACATATAGAATTTGGTACTGAACAAGTGGCCCAAAATTCTAGCTTTCTAGCTTTGTTCATATTGGTCCCACCATATGTATTGTCTTTGTGCCCTTCTCTACCTGCTAAAAGCCTTTACATCTTTAAGCTCCATGTCAAAAGTCACTTTTTCCTAGAATCTTCTGATACCACCTCCCTGTCCCTTCCTGATACAACCTGTTCTCAATAATAATAACATTTACATATTTCTTTACAACTTAAAAGCAATTACACATCTTTTCTTATATACGTTATCTTAATTATCCAACCCATCCTATGTAGTTATGTAACATTTTGTTCATTACAGATGTTTAACACATTATCACTTTATGCTCCACAGAATCTTCTAGATATTTGTTTTGCCTACTAAACAGTGAGTTTCTTAAAAGTCAGGGTCATATATGACTCAGCTTTCCAACCTCTGAGCATAGCATAGCATAACACCTGGAGCATATAAGAAATTCAAACGCATGGATTGAATTGAATGGATTGGATATCTATCTAAAATCTGTTTAAAACAAGCCTACTGATACTTCAAGTTTTATTACATTTATTCTTATCCCCTATTAGCACTATGTTCTTAAAATTAAATAATATAGCTTCTTCTATTTTTTCCTCAGAAGGGAAAAAATTAGTATGAAGGATTTTGTCCTCTGTTTTTCTGATTCTTTTTTCTATTGTTTCAATTCCAATTCTTCATGCTTCTGTTTAGTTCTTTATTTCTAATATTTTATCATTAAGCTTGTGAAATTCTAGTTGTGTTTTTGTGTGTTTTATATTTCTTTCAGGAGCTCTGGTGGTGTAGTGCTTAAGGCATGTGACTGCTAACCAGAAGGTTGTTGGTTCAAACCCACTAGCCACTCCTCAGAAGGAAGGTTGGGCAATCTACTTCTGTAGTGATACCACCTCAGAAAGCCAAGGAGGGGTTGCTATAAGTCAGATCTGACTCCATGGCAGTGTTTTTTAATTTCTTTATTGTGTTTGTCATTTTTCTCTTGTATTATTTTCCTGAATTCTTCTAGGTGTTTTTTCCATGCTTACCTTGATCTCCTTGAGGAGCTTTTATGTATATTTTTTCAAGTCCTTGTCAGGTGGCTCTGTTATCAATTCTTCCTCAGAAAGGTTTTTCTCTCCCTTTGTTTTGCACATTTGCTTCAGTCATCTTGTACTCTTTCTTCGTATGATTTGTAATTGCTGTCTTTGAAATGCTAAGGTTTTACTTATGTTTCTTTATTGATTAGTTTGTTTGTCTTTATTGTATTGTATTGTTTTGCTAGATCTTGAGCTTTGCTTCTTAATTTTCTAGTCAGATTGTCTACCTTCCTTTGTATTGTTTTAATTGTTGTTGTTTTCCAATATTAGTCTGTGTATAACTATGGTTCTTCTGATTGGTTGAGAGTAATTTTTTTGCACTGATGGATAAGGGTTGCATGAACACAGGTATCATCTGTTGTTGAACATGTATGTCTTTCTTATTGTTTTGCACAGAGGTGTGCAAGCAGGTGTCTTCTGAGATATAGGGATCTGAGTGTCGGGTGGTCTGAATACCTCCATAGCCCTTGTGTGGTCGTGTGGTCCTTCCACATTGGTGTATGATAATACATTGGTGTATGATCATATTGTGGCCTGGAGAGAGCAGGAAAAGTCATGATCAGAGACCTAGGGAGGCAGCATCACTGTAATGAACAAGGCAGGACCTGAGCTTAGTCATGAATTGATGTTTTAGTGAAGGGAGGGGATCTGGGGCCCCACATAAACTTGGATAGCCTGAAGGAACAGAAAGAGAGTAGGAGGTGCCTTTGGTGAGTGGATGGTGCTTTGCCTCATGAGTGAGAGCACCTTGCCATGTGAGTGTGGAGGGGCCAGAGGTTTTTTCTATGAAGTTGTCTTCCTGGTCTCCTTACCCAGGGATGTTATTTGTGCCCATTTTAAAATGGCCACTTTGTGTTAGGCAGGGTGACTGGGTATGGACACTTAAAATCTCTGCTTCTTGGTGATTTTGCTCAAACAGTCTTTCTAGTTGTTGCTCAATCCAATTCTTCAAACTTTTGTTTGATGTTTAAGTTTTTGCTGTAGGGGAATATAAAGATGTTTTTATCTAATCTGCCACTTTAACCAGAAACCCTCATGTACAATTTTTATAAGGTGCAAGTATTAGGATAACTTGGGTATGTTAATGGTAGGGTTTTATTTTCCACATTGACAATCTATAAGTTTACATTGGTTAAAAAAAAAAAAAAAGCATAGTGATTCCTCTTGCTGGCTGTTAGGGAGGATAGATACCCTTACTGATTTTTCTTGTAACAACAGCAACAAATCTGGATTAAAGTATTTAAAATAGATTTAGAACTGGAAAGTAGGAAAGAATAGCCAGAGACTAAATCGAATGAAAGAAAGAATAAAGTACCAATACCTGCTTTATTGTAAATGTTCACATGGAGAACATTTACTAAACCCAGTGATCTTGAGGTTCAATTTCTATGAATTGAGGGATATGAGAGACAATGAACAGAAACTGGAGAGCACAGAATAAGATAGTAGAATAATTAAAACATATCAGAAGTTATAGTAAACGTAAATAGACTAAATACACTAGTTAAAGAAACAAATGTGTTAAACTGTATGAAAATACAAAATCCAAGTATTCAATATTTTTAAGAAACATATCTAAAACAATACAATACAAGAAGTTTGAATGATGAATAGACTATCTTATATAGATTGTATATGATTATAACAGATAAATCATATAACAAAAAAATAAAATTTGTAGATATTTTAATTTCAAATAAGATAGATTATAAAGGACTAGTTGTTACTGAAGATAATGTGAGTTAAAAAAGTATAATAATTTAAATTTTGTTCCAAGAAATATCATAATCATAAAACATATAAATTTATAAAAAGCAGAGAATAAAATACATAGAATATTTAAATATTAATTTAAAATATGTAGAAAATAGTAGAATTAAAAGAAAACCTCTCATTAATTTATATATAAAACCACCATAAAATAAAATAAAATAAAATAAGATGTAGAAGACTCAAAACCCAAGAAATAACCTTCATATAATGGGTAGATATAAAGTACCGGACTCATCAAATAAAGAAGTCATATTATTTATAAATATATTTGAAAGTTATGAAGCACTTCTAAATAATATATCCATAAAAGACATATAATTAGTAAAATGTAAAAATTCTATAAATAAACAGTAACAAAAGATTGTATGTGTGATGCAGCTAAAGTAACACATGGAGAGGAATTTATAGGCTGTATTATTTTTACCTCAAATTTAGAGGCTTAAGTCAACACAAATTAATTATCTCACAGTTCTGTAGTTAGAAACACAGAATGGTATCACTGGGCTAAATTTAATATATTGGCAAGTCTTCTCAAATGGTATCTTCCTGACCTACTCTTTTTATCCTTCTCTTTCAGAGTTCATATGTGTACTGTATATTTACACAAATTATGCCCACATTTTATGTTTTTCCCTAACCATGCTTTCCCCTCAATGTATTTTCATAAGCTTACTATGCTAATTTCTATAGAAATATGTTAAAAATATAATGGCATAGCGTGTTTAAGAAAATACCTTGGAGGAAGGACATGATCGGCAAAAACAGACCTATAACACGTGTTATTTGTGAAAAAAATATGGTAGATTGGGTTTTCCTACATAATCCATGATAATCTCTATTTTTCAGTCAGTTGATTAGCCACCTCAATTCCAAATGCAAATTTAATATTCTTCTGTCAAGTAATGTAACATATTCAGTTTCTGGAGATGTGGACATCTTTGGAAAACCATTATTCTGCCTACCACATAAGCTTAAATGTTTGAAGAGAAAAGAAAGGCTGAAAATAATGAGCTAAGTACTAAATTTAAGGAAAAAAAGAAGAGCTACAAATGAATACAAGAAAAGCAAGTAGTTTAGGACTAATGAAATAGATATACAATAACAATAATGGAAGAAAATCCAGCGCTAATCTTAATTGACTTATAAAGTTAATATACCAAAAAACCCCAACCAAAACTGCTGTCATTGAGCTGATTCTAAGTGGGTTTCTAAGGCTGTAAATCTTCACTGAAGTAAATTGCTTCATCCTCCTCCTGTGGAGCAGCTGGTAGATTTGAGCCACCAACCCTCTGGTTAGTAGCCAAATGTCTTACCCACTACACCATCAGAGCTCCTAATACACCAAAAGATTAATTAAAAAACAAAGAAGTCACAAAATAATTAGAAGCAAACAAGTAAACATAACTGGAAATATACCTTATTTTTTTAAAAAAAGGGCTTTATGCCAACATAGTTGAAAACTTGAACAAAATGACAAATGCCTAAGGAAGTGTAAGTTATCAAAATTGATCCAAGCTAAAATATAAAACCCAAATAATCACCAAATTAAATATATAATTTAATTAGTAGTTAAAAATCATCCTACAAAGAGTATCTCTATGTAAATAGATTGCCCAGTCTTCCTTCTGAGGAGTGGCGGGTGAGTTTGAACCACCAGCCATCTGGTTAGCAGTCAGATGCCTTAGGCACTATGCCACCAGAGCTCTTAAAGAGACTGTTCAATACAGATAATTTTATAGGCATGTTCTCCAGTCATCAAAGGAACAAATAATTTCAATAATTTACAAAATATTCCAAAGAAAGAAAAAGAAGTAGCACTAACCAAAACGTTTTTTAATGCCAGCGTGACTTGTTGTTAGGTGCCATCAAGTCGGCTCAGACTCATAGTGACCATATGTACAACAGAGTGAAACCCTGCCAAGCCCTGGGCCAGCCTCACAATACTTACCATACCTGAGCCCATCCTTGCAGCCACTGTGTCAATCCATCTTTTTGAGGGTCTTTCCTTTTGTTGTTGACCCTCCACTTTACCAAGAATGATATCCTTCCCCAAGGAATGGTCCCTTCTGCTAACATGACTAAAATAGGTAAGATGATTAATAATTTAATTGCATCAAAGAGACTTATCATCTACTTATGGGAAGACACCACTGTCTTTGGCAACTTGAAAATTGAGATGAGAAGCTTACAGGGCAATGAGTTTATATCAATGTTAGTGGGACACTGTGAAAAAGAATAGCAGAAATGATAGCAAAATTGAAGAATGTGACCAATGTCACTGAATTGTACATGTAGAAATTGATGAAATGATGTATCTTTGGCTGTATGTACTTTCCCATTTTAGAGAATGTAAAGAACTCTAACAGACAAGTAAAAAGTGTGGGCAAAAGATCTGCAAAGATATTTCGTAGAGGCAGAAACTCAAATGGTTAATACAAATATGATAAGAATTTCAGTATCACAGAAAGCACAAAAATGCAAATATAAAGACTTAAGTATATACCAGCTTACTTCAATAAGATAGACAAAATTAAAAAGTCAGATAATATCAAGTATTGAAAAGAATGTGAGAAAACGAAAACTATTATATAATGTTTATGAGTATGTAAATTTGGAAAATAATTTTGGAAAACAAAATTTGGAATAATTTAGTAAAATGATTCACAGACAGATATTTTAAACTCAAATTCCATGTATCCTCAAGAAGTATATGGATAGATTTGAGATGATTTAGTCACTTGGATAAGAAAAGCATTATAAGTGTATTTTCATTAGCCTGTAAGTGAAATTTAACATTTCTTGCAATTATGAATGAAAAGAACAATCTGAAGTATTATCAGCAACATTTAATATTTATTACCCAGAAATCACACTTATAGTCATTATCATGTTGTAGTTATTGTAATAGTTCAAAATATCATTTATGCTAATCATTATTTTGAAATTATGGCAGTAATTATACCATTTTTATATATTATTGTTTAATGAGTTTTTAAAGAAGCACACATATTACTGTACCATACATTTAACAAAAACATTTTAATTATATTTTCAAATTTGGTTTAATTTTAATTTCATGTATTTTATTTTACTCATTTAAAGTGAGTAAGATGTTTAATTCTTTATGACATTATTATGAAAAGACACCATTAGTTTCTATGGACTACTAAAAGCTTCATAACATGAAATAATTTGAGTCCCTGTGTCTAGAAAAATCCTTGAATATGAGCACCAGGAGTTTGTATGAGAATGTTGATAACAACTCAGCTTATATTAGAAAAACTGGAAAAAAAAAACAACTTACAAATAGTGGAGTAGGTAAATAAATTTTGATGTACAACAGAATAATATACTGTAGTGAAGATGAGCTGCTGATTTTGTTTTTTATAGAGTGAATAACTTTTACCCACTAACCCTCTGCCATTGAGTTCATTCTGATTCAGCAGTCCTATAGGACACAGTAGCACTGTCTCATAGAGTTTCAAAGGCTATAACTCTTTATGGAAGCAATTTGCCTCATCTTTCTCTAGCAGTATGGCTCTTGGGTTCAAACCACTGACTGTTTGTTTAGCAAGGAAATGTGTTAGTAATTGCACCACCAGGACTCTGGACAACTCTTAGGAACAAGAAATTAGAGGAAAAGAGTAAGTTTCAGAAAAATATTTAAAGTATAAATCTATTTATATCATATACAAAAAAAATCAGCAATTAAATAATACCTTGTTCTGGGAATCAAACAAATGTGGCAGAACTATTTTTAAAACCAAAATATAGTAAACATAAATTTATGGGAGTTGCTGCATCTAAGGAAGGAGAAAATTGATAAAGTGAGAGAGAACATATAAACCTCTTGAAAGGTAATAGTAGTACCTTCTATTTTGAATTCTACTGTGAGCAGTTCATTGTATTGTTATTCATTTTTGTTTACACATATTTTATAACTACTTAATTGAATTTAATTGATATTTAACAGTAATCATATAGTTCTTATTTTGTATATTGTTTATTTCTTATTTCTGTTAGTGCAATGTCATTGGATTTGACCCCATGTACAGCAGAATTAAATATTTCTTGGTCTTGTGTCAACTTCATGGTCATTGGTATCCTTAAGTTCATTATTATGGCCACTGTTTAATTTGAATTTCTCCCAACCTACAGGCTCATCTTCCAGCACTATAATCAGACAAGACTTGGTTGTGGTCTGTAAGGTTTTCACTGGCTAGTTTTTGGAAGTAGATACCTAGGCCTTTCTTCCTAGTCTGTTTCAGTCTGAAAGCTCCAAGAAAACCTGCCCACCAGGAGTGGCCCTGATGGTATTTGAGATACTGCTGGCATAGCTTCCAGCATAATAGCAACATAGTATGACAAATTACAGATGTTATTTTTAAAGTTACATCACAGTTTTAAAAGTTAAATTAATATTTTTCACAAAAGATATCTAAGGGGAAAGCTCACATTCCCTACCTTCATCTCTCATCTAAGATGCAGTTATATTAGGTGGTCTGACATAACTAGTAAATACACAGATGCTTTCCTTAACTTGAAGAATTGAGATACCTCAAAATATTTGAAAAATGAGAAAGAGTGTGATTTGAAACAGAAATATGAGAAACAGGGGGAAAGTTACCCAATGAATAGAAGTGTAGCTGACCATTTTTACTTTTATCTAAGGAAAAACTCATCTAAGAGCTGATTTATGCCTTCTCTGCCCTCAATATGCAAGCAGGAAATATACATGAATTAGGAAAACTTAATGTCTTATAAATAATTTTGAAGAATTTGGAAAACCAGATTCAGAGTAAACTTTTTGCTATAATGGTAAACAGGTTACTAATCTTTACATATTTTCTTGAATGAATGTGACACAGCTTCCAATAACCTTGAAAGAAATCAAGTGTCCACAGTACATATTCCAAGCAAATTTTGGGAACTGAAAAGAAAACCAAGACTATGAGTAGTCAGTAGGTACTTTGTTAGATCAATGGAAATGGCAATTAACCCCAAAGTGACTCTAGCTTAGGATGGGATACTTGGAATTCAGAGTAAGCTTACCCTCTATACTCTCCACAAAACAACCATAGTTAATTTTTGGACTGACTTTTAAAGTAGAGAATCATAAAAACAAGGCTAAGAATTATCCTAATGATCAAAATAACATACCTGGAAATGAATGCATTTTTTTTCTTTCGTTATAGGTGAGGAAGTACACCTGAAATGCTCCTTGGAAGCGAGAACGGACAGACTTTGTCTCACCTATTTTGGTCATGTTGTCGGAAGGGACCATTCCCTGGAGAAGGATGTCATGCTTGGTAGGGTGGAGGGTCAACAAAGGGGGGGGCATTTAACAAGATGGATTGACATGGTGGCTGCAATGATGGGCTCAAGTATAGCAGGTGTTGTGGAGATGGTGTGGGATAGGTCAGTGTTTTGTTCTGCTGTGTTGGAAACGACTGGACAGCACCTAACAACAACAACCATAGGTGAAATACTAAAAACAAAACAAAACAAATAAACATATTGCCATTAATTATCATGCTTGGGAAAGTACAAAGACATTTTTTGAAATGAGAATAAGTCAGTCCTGAGGAAAACAAAGATATATCAGTGTTAAAAGTAGCTGGTCCCCACGTCCAAAGCTAAGAATGGCAGATCATGACACCTGAGAGAGTTGCCTGCATTGAGAAATCTAAGAAACTGTATGTTCTTCAGAATTTGGTGTACTCCTGAAGAATATTTATAGCTGTGGCACTGTTTTGTGTTATTAGAAACAGATGTACATCTAAACATAGTTGTTTGCTTCATGTCTTCAAAAATATGGTAAACATGATAATTATACATTCATCCTTAATTCTTGTATGTCCTACTTTTCACTTTATTCAAATGATTTTGATGTTTCATCCCACAGCTTATGCAAATTCATATACACCTGTGATAAAAATGTCCTTCTTTACTGTTTCAATATAAACAGAATGAAAGATATATCTCACTCACTAAAAGAGATGTGACTTTTTTTTTTTTTTTTTTCTATTTTGGTAAATAAGTGGCATGCCTTATTATTTGTACTACTTGTAATCTTATTTTTAATTGAAAGCACATTTCAGACATTAAGGTAAAGAGTTCTTTTCTTTCTTCTAGAAATTTTGCATTGAAACTACTAAAGCTCCACCATTCATCTGTTTGTTGTACTGTGGTGGCTTGCATGGTGCTGTGATGAAGCTATGCCACTGGTATTTCAAATGGCAACAGGGTGACCTTGGTGGATAGGTTTTGGTAGAGCTTCTGAACAAAGACAGACTAGAAAGAAGGATGTGGCCAAACCCACTTCTGAAAAAAAAATGGCCAGTGAAAACCTTATGAATAGCAGGGAAAAATTTTCTGATACAGTGTCAGAAGATGAACCCCTCAGGTTGGAAGGCACTCAAAATATGCCTGGGGAAGAGCTATCTCCTCAAAGTAGACTTAACCTTAATTATACAGGCTCAGTAAAGCTTTCTGGGCCTTCATTTGCTGATGTTGCACTACTCAAAATGAGACGAAACAGCTGCAATCATCCATTAATAATCAAAATGTGGAATGCATGAAGTATAAATCTAGGAAAATTGGGAATTGTAAAAAGACAAGAAAGGAAGAAAAGACCAAAAAGAATGTCAGAAGACTCATTGAAACTTGCTCTTGAACAGAGAGTAGCTAAAGTGAAATGAAGTAAAAGAGCAGAAGAGAAATTTCAAAGAGCAGCCTGAGAAGAGAAACTATTAAAATGAAATGAGCAAAGACCTGTAGTTCGAAAACCAAAGGGAAGAGCACTCTTGACATTTCTCAAGCTGAACGAACTGAAAAAAAAGGCAAGCCTTGAGTTACAAAACTGAAGAAGTCTACGGACAAAATACTTAGCAACATAGGAAGCATCCAAAGAAGATGGAAGGAATACAAAGAGTCACTGTAAGAAAAATAATTGGTCAACAATCAACCATTTCAGGAGGTAGAAGAAGATTAATAACCTATGGTATTGAGGAGAAGCTCAAGCTGCACTGAAGGAATTAGCAAATAACAAGCTTTAGGAATTGACAGAATACCCATTGAGATGTTTCAATAAATGAAGCCCTGGAGTTGATTACTCATTTATGCTCAGAAATTGAAGACAACAACCTAGCCAACCAACTGGAAGAGATCCATATTTGTGCTCATTCCAAAGAAAGGTGATCTAACAGAATGTGGAAATTATCAAACAATATAATTAATATTAAATGCAATGCACTGCCGTTGAGTTGGATCCAACTCATAGTGACCCCTCCTTGGGTTTCCAAGGCAGTATCACTATGGAAATAGAGTGCCCAACCTTCTTTCCAAGGAGTGGCTGGTGGGTTTGAACCACCAGCCATCTGGTTAGCAGTCAAATACCTTAGGCACTACACCACACTCAAGTAAAATCTTGCAGAAGATAATTCAAAGATGGTCGCAGCAGTATATTGACAGAGAACTTCCAGAAATTCAAGCTTAATTCAGAAGAGGGTGTGGAATGAGGGATATCATTGCTGATGTCAGATGGATCTTGACTGGAAGCAAAGGATACCAGAAAGGTGTTTACCTGTGTTTTATTAACTGTGAAAAGGCATTCAACTGGGTAACACATTATGGATAACATTGCAAGGAATGGGTTCCAGAACACTTAATTGTGCTCACGAGGGACTTGTACGTAGACCAAGAGGCAGTTGTTTGAACAGATCAAGGGGATACTGCACAGTTTAAAATCAGGAAAAGTGTGTGTTAGGATTATACCCTTTCACCATACTGACTCAATCTGTGTGTTGAGCAAGTAATCTGAGAGGATGAACTATAAGAAGAATAATGCGGCATTGGGATTGGAGGAAATCTCCCATTTTCAGATAATACACCCTTGCTTGCTAAATGTGAAGAAGACTTGAAGCATGTACGATGAAGATCAAAGCCTATAGCCTTCAGTAAGGATTATTTCTCAACATAAAGAAAATAAAAATATTTACAACTTGACTAATAAGCAACATATGATAAATAGAAAAAAGATTGACATTGTCAGGGATTTCATTTTACTTGGACCCACAGTCAACACCGATGGAAACAGCAGTCAAGGAATCAAATGACATATTGCATTGAGAAAATATGTTGCAAAAGACCCCTTTAAAGTGTTAAAGAGCAAAGATGTAACTTTGAAGACTAAAGTATGCTTGACACAATCCAAGGTATTTTCAATAACCTCATGCATATGAGAGGTGGACAATGAATAAGGAGGACTACATAGGAATTGAAGCCTTTGAATTGCAGTGTTGATGAAGAATATTAAATGTACCATGGCTTTCTAGAAGAATGAACGAGTTTGTCTTGGAGGAAGTATAGCTGGAATGTTCCTCAGCAGCAAGAATAGCTAGACCTTGTCTCTACTACTTTGGCTTGTTAAAGTAGTAGGTCAGCACAAAAGGGGAAGACCCTCAATGAGATATACTGATAACAGTGGCTGAGATGATGAGGTCAAGCATAGAAATGATTGTGTGGATGGTGCAGGATTGGACAGTGTTTCATTCTGCTGTACATACGGTGAATGTGAGTTAGAACTTTGTTGATGGCAGGTAAGTAACAACAATAAAACTACTAAAACTCATCTTGAGATTTTCTTTTAAATAATATACTGTAAATTGTTCTTTTACCCCAAAGACTCGTAATTATTTCAATATGATTACAAAGAAAGCAAACCTACCCAGAATACTGTTTTAGTTTGTATTAAATAAGAAACCCACTACCATTGAATTGATTCTGACTCATAATGACCCTATAGGGAGAGATGAACTGTCTCATAGGGTTTCCAAGGCTGTAAATCTTTATGGAAGTAGACTGCCTCTTGTTTTTCCGATGAAGTAGCTGTTGGATGTAGTTCATTGACCTTTTGGTTAGCAGCTGAATGCCTTAACAACTTCAACACCAGGGCTGATTTTGATTTGTAATGAGAAGGCCAAAATAAATGAGAAAAGAGCATGATTAATTATAAAATGAATACTTGTTAAAATCATGAACTTTTATTTATTATATTTAGTGTCAATGCTGCTGTATAAATTGACAAACCATAAGGGGATTTTTGTTGATAGTAG